>NC_081414.1:703786558-704122391 GCF_030272615.1 Cryptomeria japonica
ATTTGTTATGATTCTTTGGATATTAAACTAGTGGAATTTGGGTATGAAATTGATTTTTTTGAAATGATGTGAAGCTTTTCTCCTTTCGAATGTAGGTGCTCAGATTGTTAATGATTATTTGGATATTAAACTAATGGAATTTGGGTATGAAATTGATTTTTTTAAAAATGATGAGAAATAGATTTGATTTATTGACTTGTAAGAGAATCAATTGAATTGTTAGGAATCAAGCTAGAGTCTCAGATCTAATCTCCATGATTTGGAGGATTGATGAGGAGATGTAGTAAGCACGAGATAGTTGAGAATTATTTCAATTTTAATTAAAAAATTATTATTTATCAATTTACATTGATTGGGAACATAACACATTTGATCGATGAGTTAACTAAGTGCATGGGAGAATTAGGGGGAGTGAATTTGATTGAACTAATTAGACTAGGGAACATAGTTAAAATATGTTACACTTTTCTAACATAATTATGTTAGGGAACATAACGAATTTACTCTCAGTCTCACTCATCAAACAAATGTGTTATGTTCTCTAACATATCTTGTACAAGGTAAGAAGTGTACACTTTTCTAACATAATTAGATGCCTTTGTATGAAGTATTAAGAATCTTATATATTATAAATCATCTATATTTAATTAAAAAAAACAAAAAAATAAAAAAACAAAAACAAAAACAAAAAAACCAATCCATTTCCATCATAAGCACCCACTTGACCATGTGACTCAATATGTAATTTTTCATTTTTAGCTACGTTATATTACTTTGAATTGTTATTTACGACATCGTTTATTTTTTTTCGAGTTCTCAGTGAAGAGTTAAATCCATTTCCATTACAAGCACCCACTTGACCATGGGACTCAATATGTATTTTTTCATTTTTAGCTACGTTTTATTACTTTAAATTGTTATTTACCACATCGTTCAGTTTTTTTTCGAGTTCTGAGTGGCCCTCCCATCAAAGGGTCGCGGGTTCAAATTCTCCATTAACTCTCTTCTAAGCAGATCCGGGCGAGACATCTTTAAGCAATCAGCGAACGGTTCAGAGATTCATTTGCAAATTCAAGGAAGGATTTGGCTGTTTCGAAAGCCAGCGCAATTTGATCTTTTCTTTCAGGTATTCAATTCTTATCGTTGTTCTTCCTTTTCTTAATTTGCCTTCAAACTCATCACACGAACATCAATACTCGTTTTTCAAAGCTATAATGATTTTTTAAAACACTTTTATATATGGATTTCTCAACTTCCATTAAAAATTAAAGCTCAGGAACTGCATGTCTCTCGCGTCAGATACTTTAGTTTTAAATTAATTAGGTTTTGAAATATATAAGTTGGTTTTTTAGGCTCTCTGTTTCAGAAGATCATTATTGGGCTTTCTAATATAGAAGCTCATTACTTTTTTCATTATGAGCAGTGGAGGTGAAGCCAGACCGAGTAGAGATGGTACTAGTATTAGCTCTGGGAGATCTGCACATTCCACACAGGGCGCCTGATTTGCCAGCCAAATTCAAATCTATGCTCGTTCCAGGAAAAATCCAGCACATTATCAGTCCTGGAAATCTCTGCATCAAGGTGCTCACCTACTTATTCCCAATTTTTTTTTTTTTTAAATGAGAATTTTTTTACTGTAGTGGTGTTTTGTAGTTTTGGTTAACTAAAAACCTATTTCCTATTTTGTTCTTAAATGATTGTTGGCATCGTGTAATTGTGTAAGATCCTTCTGGCATTAATTTCGTGGCTTTAGTACCGTCTCAGAATTCGGGTCTCTTGATAGAAACATCATCAGGGATAAGTTTGAACGCAACTAATTCCAGATTCAAAATTTCATATCCCGTTTTTCCACATGATCATGGAAATTTTGCATTACATGAGACCACCAAAATTGTATGTCCACACTGTAATCATGGTTATGAGACTCCCCTAGTTAGTGATACAATTCTCAAGTCCAGAAAGAGATTGTGAATGAATTAAACCGGATCCACTCAATGGGGGTCTTCGAGTTTTCATGGGATTGTCTAAGTTTTGTCGAGTCATTCATGCGCAATATCGAAAATTGTCACTAAAAGCTAGAAATAATGGAAAAACCCTCATTTGCAAGTAAAATATTTCATTTGGAGTAGCAGTCTCATTGTGAGTTGTATAGTTTTTTTTGTCAATTCAGTGGATTCATTGGATTTGTGGAGTTGAAGCTGAGTTTTGATTTTGAATCTATGAATAATTATATGCAAGACAGACATTCCCCCCAATTTCTTTTTCTTAACAGAGCCCCTGCTTCCAATGTTGCAAAAGTAAAATTCAACACAATATAAATAACTGGGTTGAGCAGGGGGATTCCTAACCAACAACGGCGTGGTGTATTAATGACCAGGTTGTGATATAGGAGCTTTACTCACAGGTTATAGGGTTCATATAATGCGGAGAGGAGCATTCTTGGACCACTTTTTAAAGATTTCTAAACATGAGTCGCACTCAAATGGACCCCACAATTGCTACAGTAAGATCTCACTACATGCCTATTATTGTATGTGCCACCTTATTTCAGCGGGGGCATCTGAACTTGGGTCACATTCTTATGAGTGACGCCAATTGCCAACAAACCTCATCCCCTTGGACATTTTAACACAAAGCATTGCCTCCAAGAGGATTTAAAAAATGTATTAAACTTGAAAGGGAAAAGCCATAGCATTTGAGAGGCTTGATGGATGTTAGTTTTGTTATTATTATCTTTCTTGGCAATTGAACCAAAGGACTATAGCCACACCATGGATTGGAAAAAGAATTAGTACTTTTACCCACATCCATGATACATAGATCCTTGATTCTACTAAAAAATTAACATTTCCTGGTTTGGCTCTAGTCTTTCCTAATTTTTTCAATGAAGGCCATATAAATCTCTTATACAAAATTAAAATACGTTCTTAAGGTTATGTTAAGATATATGAGTGACCTTGTAATGCCCCTTTTTTCAAAATTAAACCAAGTTGAAACCCAAAACACCCGTCATACATTTTCTATAGGTTTTGAGAGTTTTGTACCTTGGAAATGGGATTAAAATTATATTAAAGAAGGCCTCAAGTAAAGTTAAAATATACAATAAGGTCTCTTGTTTCGAATCAAAGGGGCAAAAATTTATTCAATCAATCAACCATTAGTACAACCAAAGGGAATAAGCCCCCTTAAGGGCTACAAAACCAGCAACGAACTCAGATAATGAAAAGGGACACATTTCCCAAGATTTCCCAAGAAAGCCAACCACACCAACCCTGCTACCCTGCATGTCCTCATGAATCAATTTCTGTAATTTACTAGAGCATTCAAGAGATCTCCTCCCAACCTCTGATATTCCACTCACCCACTTGCTCAGAAGACCATTTAGCCAAACAATCAGCAACACCATTCCACTCCCGACCCGAGGGATGTGGGTGAAAGAAATTGTATCCAAATAGCCTCCCAACCTAAGGATCTGATGGGCCACCGAGGCTAATTGTCAATTAACACTGTCAAACTTTTGATTATTTAGAAGATTAACTAAAATTTGGGAATCAGATTCACAAACAATCTTACTCCAACTGAGCAAGCATCCCCATTCCAAAGCATACAAGAGAGCAAGAGCCTCCATAAGATTTTTGGTCCTCCGTCCCTTGTAGATGGAAAAGAGGAAAAGGGCCTTGCCAGAACTATCTTTTCCCACTCCACCAATCCTAGCATGTCCAGGATTTCCTTGAGAGGACCCATCTGCATTAATCTTGAGCGCACTGTTCCTCACGAGCTAGGATTCGGGACAGTTACTCATGAGGCTCAATAGAGCCCCCCTGAGGCCAGTCCGTAGGCTCCTTCTACCTCCACATCTTAAACTGTCCCACTCTATGGACACTTTTAAAATTCTCCACTCTAGCCTAACCTGCCAATATGAAGCATTGGCTAAGGTCCTGAAGATGTGGGTACTCTGAAAGAATAGGATGGTCCTGAAGATGTGGGTACTCTGAAAGAATAGGATGAGAACTATCCTTGGAATCGTACCAAAATAGAGCTTTCGAGCCCCTTTTACAAAGCCAAAACAAACCTTGCTTAATCAAGCTGGCACCCTTTTTGAGAGTGTCCCAAATCAAAGATTCTTTACCCTCCAAGCTCATTCTAGAATATCAACGTTTTTAATCCCTGACAAGTGTACTATCTCCAGTAGAGTTTGGCAACCAAGGCTTGACTTGTGAGGGAAGCTTGTCTCAACCCAAGTCAACCTTCTTGCCTTGGCGTACAGATAGATTTCCACTTAACCAAACTCCATTTAGATGCCAACAAAGAACCTGCTCACAAAAATTGCTTCGAGAAGGAATCCAAGCCCTTGATGAAACTTGGAGGAGCTATTTGCACCATACATTTGTAAATAGGAAGGGCCTGAACCACTGCTTCTAGAAGTAGTTCTTTGCCTGCAAAGGATAACCACCTAGAAGTCCAATGATTGATTTTCCCACAAAACTTATCTAAAACATTTTGCCAAGTCTCTCTAGGTAAAGGGCCAACAGAGAGAGGAATGCCTAAATACTAACAAGGAAGAGATCTGATCTGAAATCAAAGAATGTGAGCTATCCTGGCTTGAATAAGAGGATGAAAATTAAAGAAGAAAATAGAGGACTTGTCTTCATTAATTTTCTGAGCAGAGGCTGCAAGATGGATGTCCAAATCTCGTTTGAAGCTCAAAGCTTCTCTGATTCTGGCCACTCCTAGCAAGGTTGTGTTATCCACAAATTGTAGGTGAGTGTGTGAAGGCAAATTGTTATCCCAAGTCCATCCCTGAATGCTTCCTTGATTCACATGGGATTTTAGAAGTCTTCCCAGACCTGCAACTATGATAATGAAAAGGTACGGGGAGAGAGGATCTCCCTGCCTAAGGCTTCTCAAAGCACTAAACAAATCAAAATGTTCACCATTAATTAAAACCGAGTAGGAAACAGATATGACACAACTCATCACCCATCTAACCCAATCTGCTCCAAAGCCAAAGGCTAAGAGAACTTTTCAGATAAAAGACCATTTAACACAGTCATGAGCTTTGGCCATATCCAGCTTTATGAACATAGCTTTTTCTTTAGAAGACTCCATGGAATGTATGGCCTTAGAAGCTATGACAACACCATCAAGATTTGTCTACCAGCCACAAAACTTCCTTGTTCTTCAGAAATAACCCTGCTAAGGCACAACTTAAGCCTTTCTATAATTATCTTTGAAATAATCTTGTAAACAATATTACATAAAGCAATCGGCCTAAACAAGTCCAAAGAGTTAGCTCCTAACATCTGTTTGTTATTCTGGCACCACCTCTCAAAAATCTAATTTTATAATCTCCCAAAATTCTTGGAAGAACTCGATTGGGAAGCCATCTGGGCTTGGAGCTTTCCCTTTCTTTATCTGAAATAGGATCCTTTCTATTAAGAGAAATTGGATTGATAAGCATCTCATTCATTTCATTGGGTATGTCCTGAGGGATACATTGCAAAACTTGATTCTCTTCATCCACAGCTAAGGGAGAGTCTTCCTTAAAAATATTAGAATAGAATCGAATAGCTTCTAAAGAGAAAGAAGTTGATCACCTGTAGCTGATTTGAGGGATGAGATCATATTGCCGCGTCTTCTAGCTTTCACCGAGTTGAAGAAAAAAGCTGTATTCTTTTCTCCCTTTTGAAGCCAATCAACCTGAGATTTCTGCTTCCAGTAAGTTTCTTCCCTCAATTCCCTTTCATTGAGCTTTTTAAAAGCCAGAGCTTCCTCCCTAAGGGACTCCTTAGTGTTGCTGTTGGATATAAGCCACACCCGGACCGATGATGGACTGGTCCAAGAGGGGCCAGTAGCTCAGTGGTAGAGCACTCCAGCAGCGTTGGAAGGTCCTAGGTTCGAGTCCTAGCTGGTCCATGTCTCAACATGGTATCAGAGCCAGGTCCAGGCTAAGAGCCAGGTCCAGGCTAGGAGCCCCAAGCACACGAGAGGTGTGGCTTAAGGGGGGGTGTTGCTGTTGGATATAATCCACACCCGGACCGACGATGGACTGGTTCAAGAGGGGCCAGTAGCTCAGTGGTAGAGCACTCCAGCAGCGTTGGAAGGTCCTAGGTTCGAGTCCTAGCTGGTCCATGTCTCAACACTTAGAAGGATCAAAATCTCTGTTCTGCCTAGTAATATAGTCCAACTTGCTTTGAGCTGCAGCCTTGGCCATAAAAATATTTCCAAAGTGAAGTTTGTTCCACTTTTTGAGCTGATATTAAACAAATTGCAATTTTTTCACAAAAGAATACATTGCTGTGCCATACTCAGGTTTTCCTTCTCTCCACTAGATACCAATAAGGTCATGCAACAAAGGCTCCCTTAACCACATAAGCTGAATTTTAAAGGAAGGTGGCTTCGAGGCCCCCCTAACCACAGAAGCAGTCAATTTAATCGGCCAATGGTCTGAACCTCTCCAATCTAGAATTTCAGACAATGTCTTCCAGTTGCTTCCAACTCAAAAGCTAGAAACCAAGAATCTATCCAGTCTTTCTGAGACAGTGTCTTTCCCACATATTTTGTTGCTCCAGGTATACATCCCATTGGATGGTTTTATATCAATCAAATTCAAGAGGAGGATATTATTTTGAAGCCCCTGTGAAGAGGGATCCAATCTACTAACCTTGCCTCTCTTTTCCTCTAAACTAGTAATAGCATTGAGATCTCCAGCATGGATCCAAGGATTATAGGGAGCCATACTTCGAACACACTGAATATGAGACAACAATTTTCTTTTTCCAACAACATCCGTGGAGCATACACATTGGAGAAAAGACACACTTCTCTTGAATCAAGACAGGATGCCATCACTGACATCGAATTTCTGCCAGAAAGCCACCAGATAGGAGAGATCTTGCGTGAGTCCCATAAACAAACAAGATCACCAGCACTGCCCTGGGCACCAATGCATTGACATTGATCTCTCCACCACAATTTAGAAGCTATCTTGAAACTATCCTCAACCGACATCTTTGATTCCTGTATAAACACAAAATCGGGAGAATGCATTGTGATCAAATCTCGAACAACTTTTTGTCTAGGGATGCTGTTCAACTCCCTTGCATTCCATGAAAGTATAATCATTTCTGAATATTAGAGAAGTGTGAGTCAATAGGCTTGACCTTCCCTAACTCCACTCGGTTCTCCCCCATGACTTTTAATTTCTCCCGATCTTTCTTTCTCCCAACCTTAAGTAATTTTTTCTGAGCTCCCTTTTTGAGGATCTTTTGTTGGATCCCCAAGGTTGGTGAATTTTTGCTACCTTTTTCTGAAGTCTTCTCCTCCAAACTCAGATGCCGTTACACAAAAACCAAGGCTAAGTCACTCCCATCACTTCTTTACTTCCTGTCTCCATAACCCTATGCCCATCCTGGACTTGGTCCATGATCATTTGAGTGTCTGCCTGATTAGTGATCTGAAGGGGACCCCCCGATGGGAGCTCAAGATTTTCCCTTTCAGATGTCACCTGCATGCCTTGAGGAGTCCCATTATGCTGCTCAAAATCCTCAACACTTCGAAACGGTTAAAAACCTCTTCCGTTTGCCTATCCCTCCAAGATCTCTTTTGACTTCTACCTTAGTTGTGAGGCTTTACTGGAATAAATCCTTCTTTATCCGCTTCCCTATTTGACATAGGGGCTTTACGTTTATCAACCTTGGAAGGTTGCTGGGGATGCACATTTATTGCAGGTCCTGCAGAAGCATCTCTTGGACATTTCCTTTGCAAGTTTTCGTACTCATGACAAAATCTACACCTAAACGATAGAGCTTTATAATCCAGCTGCTGTATATAAGATGAAGAGCCAAGCTGGATTTCCATAGAATCTGGCAAAGGCTTATTTAAGTCTAATTCTACACAAACATGAACATAGGTGATTACCTTTGTGTCCATTGTTTGTTGTGAAGGGCCGACCGGCTTACCCAAAAGCAGTCCAATTATTTGGATAATGTCATTCCTATAGAATTCCAAAGGCAGTCGAGGAAGTCGGACCCAAACAGGGACTCTTGAAGGAAGTTACTCTGCTGGATTAAACCCTACATGCCAAGGTTTGATGAACAACCCCACTTGGTTGTAAAAATACGGACCACCTTCGAATGCTCTGTTACGATCTGCCATGCATGAAAAGACTACCATGAAAAAATTGTTCGCTGCCAGCTTCACCTCAATATCGCCTTTTGGGCATCATGTTTTTTGAACTCATAACTCGAGAAAGGGGAGCGAAGTCTGCATGTCCATGAATTTACAAATCAATGTGTGATTTGTCAAGTAGGATACATCTTCAACAACAAAATCTGGCTGAATTACTAAGATCGGTCTGTCTTGGGACCTCTCTAAACACCCATTGACCTTCGGAATCGAACTCCTCTTGCCAAAGGTGAGTTCTCGACATGCATAGCATTTTGGTTAGAGGAGTCTACATGCACAGAAAAAGACGGGTCTCCATTTATCACTGCTTCCTGGAAAGACTCCATCTGAGACCCTTTAGAAAAGAAAAAGCCGACACCTACAGACGTGAAGGCAAAAAAAACACACAGAGAAATTTAAAAAACCCACAAATCAAACCCCAGCACAGGGCAAAACTCAGCACAACCTCACAGAAGAACAAGCCTCCCACTCTCAGCCACGATCAATCACCCAGCCTAAGCCCAGACCTGTCACAACTGCTGTACACTCTCTGCTGAGAAAGGATCCATTACATCCAAATTGCACACCTTGCCCCTGCAAACAACACACCCCCCCCGGGCTCAACCAGCCACCAGCCCCCCATGCAGGTCCTGTGCACCCCAACGTAGCACACAGTTAAAAAAATCTCAGGTTAGGGAACCCTAGCTTGCACAGGACCATCCTCCACTCCGTTCCATCCGCTCAGTCTTATTTCTTCCCTGAATCTATACAATAAGGTCTCTTATAATTAAAGTTTATTTTAAATAATTTGGGATGTTCCAGGATATTTAATCTTATTTATTCTTCCATTTCTTTGTTTAATTCGTGTGTTATAGCTCAGATAAAAAAAATACAGTCAGATGCTGCTGTAACAAATTACTGACCTATAGGCTGTTGTAACTGAGAATGTAATATCAACCATTGATTACAAACAAATCACAAGTTATTGTAATTACAAATCCAGATGAGCAATTGAAATAAATCATATAGTTATAGTGTGCTGTTGTCTTTATCATCATACATTCATACACATCAACTGACCATTCAAATTGTTGATCCAATCATTGTTTGAAAATGGTTTCCTCCACAATTATTAGGACTCAGGTATGCTAGATCTAAAGAGGTGACTCATGATTTAGGATAGCATGTTGGGTTGGTTGTTGAAGTTCCCTCGGTCTATTTGCCACAAAATACCCTTGTTGGTGGCTCACAATTGGTGACATAGTATGCAATGATGTGATTGAATCTTTGGACCTTGTATCTGATGCTTCCTCTCATCTACCTGAATGATAGAATGGTGATGTATGTGGTAGGGACTGGTGCGGTACCTTAATCGCTATAGCTAGTAGATAGTTTCTTTCCCAATGAACTCAGGCTGGGGGTTGCTTCAGACTGTATGTGAGGGATGAGTTAGGGTCTGCAGATGTGGTTATAGTTGAAGGAATGACCTGGGCATGGTCACCACAACACTCATACACTCAATTAGACTATTAGATGGATGCACTATAATTGTGGTGCTCCCAATGACTAAGTATTGATGAGCTCTCTCAAGAAGGTGTATTAGTAGAAGATGGCAATGGGCATTAGACAGCTCTGGGAACGATAGGCTGCTACCAATACTCTAGTGCTGACCTGAGAATGCTGACCTGAGATTGCCGAACAAGAACTCAATTTAGCACTGCAATCCTTAAGATGAATAGCTAAGCTAGAGGAAAGGGTTTGTGTCCTAACCTCAAATGCTACAATCAAGGGGTTTGTTCCTCAAATGCACAATTGCTTGAATTCAAATAGGCGATCGTGAAAATGAAATCAGATAGATCAATATGAAAGAATGGGTTTGTAGATATACCCTCTTCAAATTAGAGCCCATGGGGCCAAGATTTGAAATTTATTTATTTATTTTTTATTAATATTATATACATATTTTAGTGTTGAAAACCACTTTTAATTGATGGCATTGTGGTGTGAATGTCGGCTGGAGGGAAGGGACATGAAGGAAATTTGAACAGATATCTTTTGGAGGAAAACTCTATTTAAGAGAGGCCAAACAAGGATAAGAAGTTAGATTGATCAATCATTCTATATTCTGATTTCTACTCCTTGTTGGAGCAGTGGATTATAATTCAATTGACCTAAGGACAAAAACCCTCTAGGTTTGGAATCGGAGGACGAAAACCCACAATTCCTTTAAGTGATTTCACATGGAGATCACCATCGTGCAGATTTGATTAATATAGTAGAAGCTGCCTTATCTTTAGAAATATGAATTGCAGCTCTGGTAATTCAATCAGATTCTTATTTGTTTTTGCTGAGATTCTTATTTGTTTTTGCTGCTGTTATTTTAATTTATGCCATACAATATCGAAGAAGGGTATTTGTTCAAAGAGGAGTTGCAGCCAATTTAATATACATTTTGTTACCTTTTGACCCCAACTGCTTCATATCCTATGACTGTTGTATCTATTCCAATCTGCTGAAGTCTCAAAGGCATTAAATCAATTGGCACTGCTGCTGTTTAGGGGACAAATTTTGACAAATGCTGACGTAGCATTTTGTTATTGGCATGTTTTATGATATTTCCTTGCCATTGATATATTAATAGCAGCTATAATAGCTTGCCGTACCAAATGAAGACTAATCACAGTTTTGGAAGGAATTGATAAACTTTGAAAGAAAGGTGGTTTTTGCTGCCAATAGATGATTTAAAGGCGATTGTAGCATATTGAGGTCAGTAGTTGCCTTATGATCTCAAGGTGGGGTTAAGCCTGGTGAATCCTTACCTAGCATGATATATATTTTGCTGCAAATAAAAAGAGTGATATATTCCAGAAAATTATAAAATCTTAGAAAAGTCTACTTCATTCAATGTTAAACAAGGCAAGGTCTTATTGATGGATATAACAATTGTCTCATGATATTCCAAAGAGATTTTCAATGACTTCATGGTAGATTTATTCAGAACCCAGCCACTCAAAGATATATATTCAACCCAACAGAGCTATATGATCATTGATTTTGTGCTGATCATTATAAGTAAAATAATTAAAAATATTCTATCTGGGATATTGCAGACCTCCATTGCCAATAAACCTTATCTCCTTGTACATTTTCATAACATGAATTGCCTCCAAAGAGAAATTTGAAAACATTTTAAACTTGAAAGAGAAAAGCCACAGTGATTGAGAGACATGATAGATGGAAGTTTGTAAATTTAGGTTTGATATTGTAAGCATTCTTAGCAACAAAACCAAACCACCATGACCACATCATGATTTGGAAAAAAATGGTAGAAGTACCCACATCCATTAGTCTTAGCGTCCTTGATTCTATTAAAGAATTCACATTGTGTTGTTTGACCCCAACTTCTCCCAATCGTCAATGAATGTATATACATTTCTTGCACAAAAATCTTAAAATGTATTCCAGCCAACTAGTTTATCAGAAATGGAACAACCAAGGGCCATCACATCTTGAAATTGATTTCTTGACAAAATTAAAATCTGTCTTTATTCATTATGTAATAATTAGTCAATGAAGGCATATACATCTCTTGCACAATAAACCTAAAATGGATTCTAACATTTTAATAACCTAATTTAAATGCATGCGTATAATGTTGGTGCTCAAAGTTCTTGGTTCCCAAATCCCTAAAGATAGGCTTTTTGTGAGTGCTAGAGGTGTCAAACTCAAGGAAAAAGGCCTCAAACTTATGATCAGATAGGTGAACAATGGACTGATTTACTAAGGTGGGACCTACTTTAGACTCTGCTAGGCTAAGGGAGGCTTCTGTAAGGTGCCATACTAACTACAGGAAATGGACATAAGCCTTGTCACAAGCCATGTCCTATGCATAGTACACTCCTATTTGTTTGTCACCAAGTGTTCTATGCTAGTTTGACAATACTAGGTTTTGCACCTTCATTAAGCAGATAAACAACGATATAAAGTGTAGGAATGTGGCTTTGATAACTCCTAATGTTTGTGTGCACATCTAGTCATGGATGCAAATGAAACTAAATCAACACAATATGAAGTGAAGTTTAAAATTTAATTGTTTTGAATGTGTTGGTGTGATAGGTGGTTGAATAGGAAGTGGATAGGTGGTTGAATAGGCAATAAAGTCATAGGTTTCATAAATCAAAAGTTACAATAACTGAGATCTAGGTATGCTACCTTAATGGAGATACCACTAAAGACTATACTTTCTAACTCCGCACAAGCTAGGTTCTATGCATGCAACTAAGCAGATAAATGAGATTGCAAAATATCAAGATGAACATAACTTAGCTATCCATGCACAAAACCATATATTCCTTTTATTAATTTGAAAAGATACCTTACAAAAGCTTTACAAATTTTTATAGTTGTCTAGATGACAGACAAATCAGAATTAATACTCAAATTGTTGAAATGTGTTTAAGAAGACTTACAAAATATTCAAAAACATACACAATACACACAGAGACATTCACAACACATTGGATCTACATTTTTAAATTTGTGCGCTAGAATTACAATACTATATTACACCCTTGGGATGAAATCTAGAACATTACAATGCAAAAATGCCTTTAACCCTTTTCTGGAAGGAAAACCCCACTAGTTTGGAAACCTCCTTGTTATCACTTTGCAACCTATTTTTCCATCCACTTGCAAATGAAAATTTGGAATTATATATCGTTCAACACTGGAGAGGAGTCCTAGGAAGATACATGATCTTTTACAATTGCAGAGGTTGCTCATGGTTGCTTACATCACCATCGTATGGCCATGTGTTAAAATTAGCCTTTCAGATTAATATAAGAACCCAGAAATCAGAATTAGCTCCTAATTAGTTGTTTGCAGATAAATAGAGATAAGCAAAATGAACACAAAGACACAAGTACCCTGGGAAAACCTCCCTCTAGGAGGAAAAACCCAGCAACAACAGATCCTTAGATCTGATTAAGCAATAATCAGATAGTACAATTCGGCTTCAACACTTGAAGCATTTAGAACCAGCAGGCTATGCACAGTGGTATTGTGTCTTCAAACTAGGGCATACACAATCATGAAAGAACTTATCTATAATACACTTGTTTGCTACCACAAGGAAGTTCGCTGTCTCTGTAAGGTGATTCGCTGCACCTTGATTCAGGTTTGCTGACCCTAGAACAAGGTTCGCTAACCTTGGAATGAGTTCGCTATGCATAGAAGTGCATTCGCTGTCCTTAGGATATATTCACTGACTATAGATGGCATTCGCTGATCACTGCAGAGGGAGAATGTATTCGCTATGTATTTGTCTTTTAACCTTGCAAGTAGTTGAAATATATAGGAGGTTCATCTTCTTACTTATCTTTAGGTCGGCCCATTTATCCTTGGGCGCTAAAATCATTTTGCATATAACAACGATGTGGATAGGTCCACACGTTTGGAGTGAGGCTTTAACTTAGTACATTTAATATAGGGTCGGCCCTATAATGAAACATGAGTTTCTTTATGTTTGGCGTGGAGGATATATAAGGGGGGCCAGCCCTATTTGATTTACACATTAGATACAATAGATAGGGCCCTGCCCTATAAGGATTCGGATGATGCCTTAGGGCAATCCGAATCCTATTTATTTTCTCACCTAGTTACAAAATCAACACTCCCTCTTAACTAGGGAAGAAAATAAATACATAACCAAATTCACATGGACAAATCCATGGTATGAACATTTACAAGTTTTAGGATTAGGGCCCAGCCCTAATAGTTCAATCAATATACAATTCGTGATTTGATCACGCAATTACATTACAATGAACCTTTACATGATCTTCTCTAGCAATGCTAGTTGAGGAAGAAGCCAATGCTTCATAACTTCACATTTTCCTGCATATAACACCATTATCTTTCATCATGCACATCCACAGAGGATGAAAGAGACCTTTCCATATGCACACCTGCAATAATTAATACTCACAGAAATACATAACCATATAACATAAATCATGCACAACCGCAGAGGATACATAAACTTCTCCCAGAGAAGGACAATTTGTCACCTTGCACACCGCAGAGGGTGAACTCACCTTGCACTCTGCAGAGGGTGAGAAATAACCGCCACCTTGCACTCCGTAGAGGGTGGGAATAACTACCACCTACGGAGTCTTGCACTCCGCAGAGGGTGGGAATAACTGCCACCTTGCACTCCGCAGAGGGTGGAAAGAACAGCCACCTTGCACTCCGCAGAGGGTGGACTCACCTTGCACTCCGCAGAGGGTGAGAGAGGACTACCACCATGCACTCCGCAGAGGGTGGATGATACACGCAGTGTATCATGGTTAGTATCATCAAAAATAAACATTTTGCAATAATCAAGTAATTCATTTAGACATATTAATTTCATTATCTGAAACACAATGATTAGAACTCAGCAAAATCAAGAAAACATGAGGCTCCCTCTAAAAGCTTGTCCACAACAAATTTCAATCCTAAATCTAAATAGAGTTCATCAAATTTGTATCCTTAATAAAGAGAAAGTTACAGTAGACTTTCAAATCTAGATCTGAAGGCAATGGCTGAAGTGGGCCTTCATGGATCATGCTTGTAAGCCAATAGATCAACTGCAAGGATTAGTTTCCTAATACATTATTACTGAAATAAAACAACAAGATCAGAATTTTAACTTACGGATAGATTAACGAACCAATAGATCAAAGGAGGAAATCTTCACGATTTGATACTTCATTTATGTTTGCATCTTCTTGCTCGATCTGAGTTTGACAGTCCCTTGCAAAGTGGCCAAGCTTGTTGCATCGGAAGCATCGGATGTGAGATAAGTCTCTTGGTCTTTGCCTTGAATGAGGGGTAGCAGATCTGAAATCTCTATTTCTCTTGAGATCATTCTTCTTCCAATGGTTGCCTTCCTTTTTAGCCAAGAGGACATGTTGCTCGTCGTAGGGGTTCTTAATCTTTCCTTTTGCAGCCAGCCGAGACTCTTCTTGAATGCAATCTCCCATTAACTGATCAAACTTACGAAGCTCAACTCTGGCACTGATTCCTTGAACAAACGGTTCCCAAGAGGGAGGAAGACCATTTAGGGCAGTCATAGATAAGTCACTATCTTCAATGCTCTTCCCAACTGTAGCAAGCTGATCTCTTACCTCAGAGATTCTCATGAAGTAAGCAGCAACAAGTTCTTCTTTCTCTAATTTGATGTAAGAGAGCTGATTCCTTAAAGCAAGTATGTAGCTGGTATTGTTGACTTCGTACATCTTTTCCAATGTGGTGAACATCTCCTTAGCGGTCTTCTTCAAGGAGATGGATGGCACCAAGTGATTTTTGATGGAGTCTATTATTATCCTTTGAGCTTGGAAGTCCTTCTTCTTCCAAGCTTCTTTCTCACTTTCATCCTCAGGTTCCTTAACATTCTTGCTAACATGTTCAGCAAGATCATTCAATGCCATCATTATCCTGACCTTCCAAGAAGAGTATTTTGTGTGACCTTCCAACCTATCTTCAGCCCTAATATAAGAAGCCATGAGGACTAAACTTTTGAACAGCAGGTTAGATAGGAGCACAAATCTGATCACAACCTCTATACGAACCTAGAGCTTTGATACCATGTTAAAATAAGCCTTTCAGATTAATATAAGAACCCAGAAATCAGAATTAGCTCCTAATTAGTTGTTTGCAGATAAATAGAGATAAGCAAAATGAACACAACGACACAAGTACCCTGGGAAAACCTCCCTCTAGGAGGAAAAACCCAGCAACAACAGATCCTTAAATCTGATTAAGCAATAATCAGATAGTACAATTCGGCTTCAACACTTGAAGCATTTAGAACCAGCAGGCTATGCACAGTGGTATTGTGTCTTCAAACTAGGGCATACACAATCATGAAAGAACTTATCTATAATACACTTGTTTGCTGCCACAAGGAAGTTCGCTGTCTCTGTAAGGTGATTCGCTGCACCTTGATTCAGGTTTGCTGACCCTAGAACAAGGTTCGCTAACCTTGGAATGAGTTCGCTATGCATAGAAGTGCATTCGCTGTCCTTAGGATATATTCACTGACTGTAGATGGCATTCGCTGATCACTGCAGAGGGAGAATGTATTCGCTATATATTTGTGTCTTTTAACCTTGCAAGTAGTTGAAATATATAAGAGGTTCATCTTCTTACTTATCTTTAGGTCGGCCCATTTATCCTTGGGCGCTAAAATCATTTTGCATATAACAACGATGTGGATAGGTCCACACGTTTGGAGTGAGGCTTTAACTTAGTACATTTCAATATAGGGTCGGCCCTATAATGAAACATGAGTTTCTTTATGTTTGGCATGGAGGATATATAAGGGGGCCAGCCCTATTTGATTTACACATTAGATACAATAGATAGGGCCCTGCCCTATAAGGATTCGGATGATGCCTTCGGGCAATCCGAATCCTATTTATTTTCTCACCTAGTTACAAAATCAACACAATGTACTAGGAAAAATGTAGAAGTAATCTTCTTTCTAGTTGCATTCATCTCAAGTGCTTTAATAGCTTACTATGTCATGCATGAAGGTACACAATATTATGATCTCTTGCTTACAAAAACTCAATGGAGAAGTATATATTGGCCAAACAAACCACACAATTACATCAAGGAACCTATTAGCTTCTTGTACAAGGTGAGATCAATCAACTCCGAATCTGAAGATGTTACAGACTTAATTTTAGTGATCATAGGAGTGGTCAAAGGTCTGCAATCCTTTATCTGAAATTGCTTCAAGATCTCAACACATACTTACCTTGCCCAAGGAAAATCTCTCTCTAAACCCCAAAAGTAATGCATTAGGCCAGTGTCCTTCATCTCAAACTCAATAGATAAATTTGCTTTGCACGCTACAATGAGTTGCTTTGCTCTTGTAATGAACAAGTCATCTACATACAGTAACAAAATCAGCATTTTAGTCCAACAACTATGTAATAAAGATTAAAATCTACTTCACTTTTGTTGAAGCCCATACTTAGTAGACGTTCATCTATCCTCCAATACCATGCCTTGGGTGCCTGTTTGAGTCCATACAAGGCTTTCCTAAGCCAACAAACATGGGATTCCATCCCACTTATTTCAAAGCCCCAAGTGCTCTATATACACTTCTTCAATGAGACCATTAAGAAAAGTTGTCTTAACATCCATTTGATGTATTTTCGAGCCCATGATTCAAATTAAAGACAATTGTTCTAATGGAAGTGCATTTGACAATTGGAGCATAAATCTCTACATAGTTCACTCCCTCCTGGAGGAAGAATTCTCTCGCCACAAACCTCACTTCGTACTTTTTAATGCTGCAATCTGCATAGAGCCACCTGGAACTCGCAATTGACTTCTCTTCCAGTTTTGGCCCAATGTTCCATATATCACTTGTCATGATAGAGGTCTACTCCTCCATGCTATCAAACCTAACATGCTATTCTATAGCTTCCTAGAAGTTGGAAGGCTCTAAATCTGTGATGCTTTTCATCATTGTTGCTCGAATTGGTTCACCCAATAACCTGTAAAACTAAAGATTGCCTTCTCTAATGCTGTAACTAGGCTAGATTGCTTTAGCTCGATAAGATCTTGCTGATCCTTGAATTCAATTGCAAAGCCCTTATTCTCCATTATTGAAACTTTAAAGCAAACTCTTCTTGAGCCAAGGAACAAACAAACATCAACCTCCAAAGAGATACCAGACTAAAGTTGAAAGGGAATAGTACCAACTTCTTTTATTGAATGCTTGGTATCATCACCAAGTTTAATCCGAACTCCATAGTCTTGGGTCAATGTCATATGCCTAGAAGCCTCACTATCCATATACCAAACATTCCTCAGAAAACACGAAACCTGTTTTTTTTAACACTTCCAGATTAATATAAACTCAGAAAAATCAGAATTTGTTTCTAACTAGAATAATTAGATTAGAGATTTATAGTTTTCCAGATTTAAGCATAGCAAAGAAAGAGAATAAATAAGAGCAAGACACAGTTACCTTGGGAAAACCTCCTAGGAGGAAAAACCCAACCAGAAAGGATCCTCAGATCTGATTATGGATTAGATTCATATGATGATTACACACTTATCTGGAGTACAGATGTTGCTGTCACAAGGAGGATGGCACAGCAGTCTACAAGATTAGCTCACTGACAGAGATCATGATTGCTGCCACTTGAAAGATCTTCGCTGCACCTTTAAACTGGTTCGCAGTCCTTCTATAGGGTTTGCTGAGCCTTCAATGGAGTTCGCTGTGCATCAACAAGGGTTCGCTGGCTTCTAATGGTGATCTGCTGCCTTCTAAGTGTAATTCGCTGAACATGAAGATGTTTGCTGATGTATATATGTAATCGCTACCTCAACCTTTGCATGAGCAGATATGTATATATTTCGCATGTGTTGTAGTAAGTATAATGAAATGAATTTGCTATTCATTTATATGAGGAGCAAGATTGATTAGTTAGGTCGGCTTGCTTTCATATTTAACCTTTTTATTTATTAATTCCCTTTTGATTGAAATGCTTTTAATGAGATAGGGTAGGCCCTATTTTGTGGGTACACTTTAGAGTGTGGTGTGTGGTTTAGAGTGTGCCGTGAGAGAGGGCCCAACCCTACACGCTAAAGAAGGGACCAAACCCTTAGGTGGATTCCAATGTTGCCTAAGGCAATTGGAATCCGCCATCCCTAATTACAAACAACAAAACCATCGAGAACTCTCTCTCAAACTTAGCAGCAAACTCATCCATTTGAGTTTCTATAGAGACTGTTGCCTCTTTTGGCTGTTGCTTTCATTGGTTCTGTCATGTCCCCTCCTTGATCATTATATATATATATATATTCTAAAAGAAACAATTATTATTATTATTTAATATAGTAATTGCTAATGAATGATTATTCAAATTTTATCTATTTATACTATTATTTAATTAATACTTATTAATTGAAATATTCAAATAAAATAATAATATAAATAAATAGAGTTATGTTTAAAGGCATGATGAAGAAAGACCGAACAAGAAAGTATACGTATGATTTTAAGCAAGCTGACGTACATATGATAGTTACCTACCAACACGGGCAATATAAGTAATAGGGATTACAACTTATGCTAGGGCAACAAAAACATTTGTCGACTCCATTAGAAGACAAGAGATTATCACAGCTTTAGAAATGGTAATATATGGTGTTGGTAATGTTTAGATTGATGAAGGAAGCAACAATTATAAAAAAATGATAAGTAATTGAGAATTCGTAGCACCGTTCCAAAGGAAGGACTTTGAAGGTCGATCACACATACAGATTCAAGGATACCAACTTAGGCAAGTATCGATTAATGAGGGGACAGGGACTTGCGCAATATCCGTTTGAGTGGAGATGATGATTAGTTTGATAATAGTCATCAGTTATGGGTAGTAGCGATTAAAGAATAATATGGATTATCATAAGGAAGCAGTTAACAGTATCGAATTAAATATGGAGAGGGTCAATTTTAATTAATCATCATCAAATGACATGTTTATTCTCCATACGATACAACCATTCAATACCAAGGATATTTAATGAATGGAAGGAGGAGGAGACGGAACACACTAGGAGGGCTGCCCCAGTCCACGTTCGCATTTTGTCCAACATGATAGGGGTTTATTTAGACCCATATTCGAATCTGCTCTAGTGGTGCCTCTGCTTTCGGTACATATAGGGTTGCACAGATTAGAGGAGAGAACTACGTTAAGGCAGCAAGATTGAAGGAAGCCCAATTTGCTATCAAATGAAAGTAATCAAGCACAGTATACACTCAGATCCAATATACGTATTCTGTATATCAAAGTATATCTTCAGTTTAGGATATATATATCAGAGGACGATTCCATCCATACACAGACATACTTTGTAGGCCAGATTCACATTTTCAGTTCCAGAATGATTATACACATCTGAGGATTATCCCATCAATCTGTTTGTATATTATTAATCAGTCATTAAAGGGACTCCTAATGAGGGACATTACACTTGATGCCTCTCTATGATATTACTAAGATGATGTTCTAACTTCTCTTAGAATGATACATAGAAATTGGTATCAGAAATTAGTCAAATTACTACAGAAGGAGTTTGATATTACATTCTGAAAGAACACTTCAGGCTCACTAATTAGGCACTTATTGGAGTATGCTTGATATAAGTTTTACATGGCAATATTTTCATCACGTATTTCCAACCAAGACCATAAGAACTAGAAGCATAGAAGACTCAATCAACTATAAATCAGAGGAGATCTTAGAAGGGACATTACAAACCCAGTTGAACAGCAGCAATTTATATGTTGAGGCATATATTTCAAATATACAGATCAGAGGGAACTAGCAAGATAAGTTCTTCTTTAAAACTACTCTTACTATTATAAATTAAATTTATAATAAAATGCCTTTAGAATTGATGAAATTATATTTTACAATTCTCACATTGAGTTAGAATTGTTGCCTCAGGACCAAATTAAGGTAAATCCTAAAAGGGGACATTACAGGTTCTTCTTGTCTGGACCGAGTGATGCAGAATGACCAAGTCCATTTTCCTTTGCTGTGAGGATGCTTCTTCACTCTTTCCCTCATCCTTAATGTTTGACTTCTTTCCTATCTTAAAATCTAGCCCGTGAGTTGTTGAAACCCTAGCTATGTGGCTGCCCTAGTCATTACTGCAAAAACCATTCATTATTTTGGAAACCCTGGCTATTGTCTAAAATATCTGAAAATCCTAGCCACCTTTGCTTCACAAACCCTAATCACGGGTTTGTGCTATAGCAAATTTACGTTTGCTGGCCATGATATGAAACAAAACAAAAGAAAATTTGTGAATGTAAAAAAAAATCTGTTGTGGATTTTACACACCTTGACTATTATTTTACTTCTATAAAAAATGGGCTGAAAAACCTTTTGCTGTACAATTTTAAACTAAAAAACTCCCGTGACTCTATAAAATCTGCAATTTCCCTTTAGAAACTCTTCCTATGAATTTCTAAATAATAAGCATTGAAATTCCTTCTCTAGAGTGAGTGATTTTATTCCCCCATTTTTGACTTTGATACCTTGTTAAAAATTCCAATCACGGTAACTAATCATGTAATGCTTTGAAAAATATTGAATTAATCACACGAAATTCAAGCCACAGAAACAAAAATGGAAGTATACACAGATAATTACTCCTTATAACTTGTTTCTCATTCCTTTGAAAAATGTACAAGGAAACCTCTACAACTGGTATAACTCACAGTTGCACAGAAACCAATTGTATCTTATATTTAGTTTTCTAGTCCCTTGGAAAACTTAAGTCTTTTTTAGTCTTTTGAAAGGCAATCTAAATGAAATGCTCTGTTATCAGGTTCCTCAAAAGCCCCCCCCACGTACTTGTTTGGGTAGGGTTCTGGTCCTGGTCCTTCGTGGGTTCTCCACTGGGTGGTGCCTGTCAGGGGCTGCTACTACTGCAGCACAGAAGACTTAATTCTAGGATGGAACTGAGCAAATTGATGTGGACCATGCCAAAACCTATAATTAACCGTGTCTTAACATTGCACTATAAAAGAGTTTTATTAATGTCTAAAGCTGACATGGTCTCTCACATCATAAACAAGTCAGCTCTGACTCCGGTGTTTGTTGCTGTGATAAGGTTTTGTTCAAGGCAAATTTCTGGATACAAACTATACACTTGAAGTACTTAAGCGCAGGCTTAACAGTCAGAGGAGAATATGATGTACCACATGCAACTGATTTTGGCTGGGCTCAATTATATTGTTTTATGGTACAGGAAACTATGCAATTTTGTAATCTTTTTGATGAGTACATTGTTAATTCAGCTCAAATCTGTAGTATTTTCATAATGGTCTATTTTTCATACTATATCTTATGTGCTATTCCTTTCCCTCTTTTGATTCAGGCACACTTTTGTTGAATAACTATAAGTATATATCAGGTTCATTTTAACTTGGGAATGGCCTCATTTTTGGACACAAACAAGACTTTTGCCTGCATAATTGATTTAAGTATTTTTAATTTACAAAAATAACTACATTCATTTGCATCAATTAATTTGTTCATTACATGCACAAATGGACAATACCAAAGACAATGCACCGTTTAAAAACTCATACAAGGCAATTGATGTTGTACGGGAAAACATGACTTTAGCATCGTAAATTGTACACCCTTAATCGGGTGGTACAATTCCACGCTTAGGTTATCAATTGCCTTAGTGTGTTTGCATCTTGCATTTAAAATACCCTTTAAGCATTTAATTAATTAATCTAATTAAATCTAAAGTCTTCTTTCATCCTTCTACACATCATAAAATTGGGCCCTTTACTCTAAGTGTACCCCTTTTTATTTTATTTCTCCAATTAATCATTTCATCAAATACCCTAATTATGTCTTATTTCGACATTCAAGGCCCAATTTCACATATCTAAATGGTGCAAATTTCCACAAACTCCTAGAATTTGCTTTGAAATCACAATATCTTGCTTCCTCGAAAATTTGGTGAAAAGTTGGTTAGATCGTGTGTTTGGACCATGTTGGTACCAACTTGGTCCCCATTTTTTCTCCCCGAATTTTGGGAGTATGTTTTGGCGGTATTGTAATATCCAAATCCAAGAGATTGGAGAAAAATATCATTTCCAAGTCGGTCTATGACTCAAAACAAAGTTAGGGTCTCCTACATAAAGCCTTCCCTTCCTCATTTGAAGGATCTAAGATCTAGCAATTGAAGGAGCCTCTTGTGAAGTGAAAGTGCAGGTTATGTAAAGTCGACAACAACAAATCAAGCATTCGTCAAGCATTTATCAAGCCTTCATCAATCATTTTCAACATCCATTAGGAGCTTTGAAGACATTGAAGAATAATAGGAGATCACCGACTACTGATTGGCTTGTACCTCTCCCTTAGGGTTTGGTATGGTTTCATGTTATTTTCATGTCTTTGCATAACATTCATTTTCAGATTTACATTCATGCTTTAGATCCATTATTGCATTTGTGATTTGAAGCATTTACAGTTACATTAACACTCATTTAGGGTCTTCTCTCCAAAGCGTAGGGTAGAATTCTAGATTTACTTTCTTGTTCATTTAGGATCTTGCATACACACAAGATTCTTGCACACACACTTTCAATACATTATCGACTATTTGTGGAGGTGGAAACCACCAAAACAAGGGTTTTGACTTAAGGCAAAGCCCTATATAACCACCCACAACACAATTTTCCCCTTCTTTTGGTGTGTAAGTTGTAGATTCAAGGACCATACAAGCTTGGAAAGGACAGAGGAGACCGAGACAAGGAGAACTGCCTTTTGCAAATTTTCTGAAACCATCTCAGGACCAGGGCACTACATAGGGACCAGGGCGCCAGAAAGGGACCAGGGCGCTCCATCCTGGTCCTGACAATTTTTCCCGAAGCTCCTCTTCTGTAGCTTAGATCCTAGCTTGTGGCTCTGTTTGATTTTTGTAGCACTATGTTTTCATCATTTCATTCCAATAGATTTAGTATTCGGACGTTCCAAACCTAACTCAAAATTACACAGTTTCAACTCAAACAAAAGGGGAAATAGGACCTCAATTAGCATTCAACCCTCTTCCTAATAGAATTGAGGTTGGATCTATTGAAGTTTCTTCCTCCTTTTAATGTTTTGGTTGATTTGGCTAATTGGTGGTCTAACTTACATTTTTACCATCACATTTTGGATCATATTTTGCACATCTACTCTTCATTTACAGCAAAGGAATATAAGCCCTAAGAGATATTCCGTGGCTTTCTCTTCCTCACAAGAAGTAGCCAAAGTGAACTATCTCCCTAGGCTCTTTTGTATTCCACTGTGTGTACATGAGAGTGGGATTAGGTCTTAGTCACCCAATTCCATTTTTATGCTTCACAATGACAATTTTTGCTTCTTAAGGATTTAAACAAGTGACACCATTGTCAATTTTGGATATGCATATTTAGACACATACAATATATTTACCCAATAATGTATTAGGTTGTTTTACAATTGGGAGGATAGCAAGAGTATGAGTGATATAATTGTTACTAATTGCCCTCCCATAACAATGCACATATATTTATTATACTCTTCATTACAAGAGAAAATACTGAATTATCTGTATGCATCCTAGAAAGTATATTCAAGATTCTTGAATGATGTCATTTCTAGAGAGAGTTCTGAGAAGAATGCTAACTCTTTGAATTAGGAACGTTCACCTGAAGTGTAATTAAGAATTATAAATTGTTGCCTTTGAAGAAATTTAAGCAAATGATAAGATCTTAGGGCCCTGTATTAAGATATGTACACACTCTATTAGAGGATATGATTTTTTTTTATAGTGGGAAAATAACATGATTGAAGCATGACACAGCCTTTATCAAATAACTAGCATTAGACAACATGTAAACACAAATTATACCTCAAAGAAACAAGAGAAGATGCTCATGCATGCAGAAAATGACTTTAAAGAATGGAACTTATTGATATTGGAGACTGTTGGTTGTAAAAGACTAAAAGTACATTGATCTCAGGATTTGCTACGCAATAACTCATAAACTTCATAATATCATTATCATATGCCCAAGTACATTACAGCACGATACCAAGGGCCATAGTATCATAGTACTCAAAACATTTGCTAGTAATCTTGATTAATCATGATCTGCTCCATTTCCTGTGCTGTTTTCCAATTTTTTTGCCTAGTTCTTAAAATAGGTTATGACATTCTTTTTTACGTACTTATCTTTTTTGGTTTATTTTTTACACTTAAGAGCTAGAAAATACAGAGAATAGGTGGACTTGAAATTCTTTTTAAGTATTAGGGTATTTTAATTTGCTGTAAGTTTGATTTTGTATGGATTTTTTGTACAAGTTCAAGGTTTAAACCACAATGAGGGTTTTTCTTTTTAAATTATACTTTAACAAGGGTTTAGTGAAAAACCACAGGGATGACCCTCAAGTGGTAGGCCATGCTACAGAACAGAACACTACTATTTTAGGGCAAGCTGTATTTTCACATCAATCATCTTAGGAGAATGAAATGATTTTTTTTTAATCCTTAGCAATTTTTTTATTTTATGATTAGCATTTTTAGTAAGGGATTATGCCATATTTTATCTTTATTCTCTAGGTTTGATATAAGATTTATTTTTTTAATCTATTTTAAAATTAATTCTTTGTGTTTAGGTTCTAAGTTTTTGTTGAGTTCTTCCTGTATTAAGCCTGGGTAATTGAATTCCATTTACACTTTTTCTCCACCATGTCAATGCCATGCTACTTTACCAAGGGGTGTTAATATAATCAACATGAAGATGGCAATTCATGTCTAAAGGGTGAACATAGGTTATATACCATGGATCATCTCACTTTTATTTATCATTTTGAACTTTTTTGTCACTATCAAGAAACATGATTTCATTATGTGTAAATTTTGGGCTTAATAGAATGTTACATGCAATTAAAATGTATCAGAAATGGATACTTTTGTTTGTGTCAAAGCTAGATCAGAATATCACAATCAAGCAAAGTTGCAATTCTTCATTTATATGTTTTCAATTCAGACTTGCAATGTTGCTGATGTGGACAGGAAGTTCACGACTACTTGAAGAGTCTCTGTCCTGACTTACATGTGACTCGAGGTGAGTATGATGAGGACCCACGTTATCCAGAAACCAAAACATTGACGATTGGTCAATTCAAGCTTGGGATTTGCCATGGTCACCAGGTTTGACATTTTAAACTTGATTTCACTTTTGAGTAGTGATGTATACAGGCATATTATATTTTGTTAGTAAGAGCATCTTGGTACTCAGCAATACATGGAAATAAGTTTCTGCTTCTATTAGTAATAGAACATTTAGAAAACTATAAATTTTACTTTGTGGAAAAAGGATTTTGAAATATGATTGTGAGAGTTGTCAGGGGTTAAAAGATCAAATTTTTCTCCATAGTAAACTGAAAATGTTTTCTATTGAATCCTTATGTTGATTGCCTTGAAATAGTATGCAAGGATAATGTGGACTTGATTACAACTCTCACTAATTTATCTGAGTCAATATATTGGAAATATCACAATTTTTCGTTTTGGACAAATAACTCTAAAATCGATTTTTCCTTTCACACCGAGTTGCTGGTTAGGGTACAGGTTAGAAGTTTGGGTTTGCAATATGGTGAGTTTTATTTTCCTGGGTTTGGGTTCAGGAATGGCTGTGTATAAAATCGAACCCAAGGAACAGACCTCCCCATAGGGAGAGAGGGCTGAAACATTTGTATACAGAATTGTACAAAGACAAGGACTCTGTCTTTGGACTCACCAGAAATATATTCAAACACTTTAGCCACTGATTGAATCTCTTCCTCCTTGAACAGAAAAGATTTTCAGCTTATTTAACAATATTTTCAATATGTTTTTAAGGTTTCTCTGTGGGTACGTCCTGGGTTTGCCCACGAAATACCTACAGGGTCCACAGGGTGCCCTAGCTAAACCATAGGTAAACTGAAGGCCATCCTGGATCCGAAGCTGAACTAGGACTGTATTTTTTCAGTACTAAGGCTTATTTCAAAGAACCTGGTAACATAGCTTTCACAGACCTCAAGTTTTGATGTGCAGATATCAAATCCTCAATATTCAATGACTTCACAGAACATTGAACAACCTTTAGTACAAAACTCAATTCTGGCCTTGTGGGATAAATTAGGCTGTAAATCTGTTTGTAAGAGTTTCATTTAGTTGCTTTGATTTTTCATCTTTTGTTGACTTGAGCCTTGTTTCTTTTAGAGTTTATGCTACCTTGCAGCCATCCATTTTAATATTATTCTCCAATTGGTGATCATCATATCTCTTTGGTGACATAAGAGCATATCTGTCAATTTTCAGATCTTTATCCCCAGGCAACAATGCAATAGTCCAAGACCAATCTATGGAGAGCAGAATTGAAATATGCCTTAACACCATCAACCAAATAATCTCTGTTACTGGTGATAATTAAGGCATTAAAATAAGCAACTGCATTACCCAAATTATGATTAACTACTGTAACACAAAAAATGTGATCAGCTGTATGTTTCACACCTGTATTTAACTATGTTTCTGGTTCTGGTTTGGGTTCGGTATATATGTATGTATGTATGTATGTGTATGTATTTGTATTTGTTTGTATATATATATATATATATATATATATATATATATATATATATATACATGTATGCATTTATATGTATATGTATATACAATGTACATACATACATACATATACATATGTATGTATACACACACACACGTGTGTGTGTGTGTTCCATGTAACAACTGCTGGATTGCTCACTAATAAAGTATGATAATATATATATATATTATCATACTTTATTAGTGAGCAATCCGGTAGTTTATATATATATATATGTGTATGTATGTATGTATATGTAGACACACACACACGTAGATATGTACACACACACACGTGTGTGTGTGTTTTCCATGTAACAACTGCCAGATTGCTCACTAATAAAGTATGATAATTAGTGAATAACATGAAGATAAGGTAAATCTAACCAGGAGGGTCAAACATTTGTCTCCTTTTTTCAAAACAATAATATAATATAACTCCACATCATTTACCACTAACACAAAATTCTTTATGGAATTTGACATGAGCTACAAAAATAAAATCACTTATAACAGCATCTATAAATTACACATTTTGAAACCACAATGACTAGTTTTAGCACTCAATCTCTTCCATAATAAATACAGAGCTATAGTATTGAAGGATAAGTGAGAAAAATAAGTAGAGTGATCTACTCATCTCGAACAATAGATCACAAGATTAATAATACATTAATTTACATTACCAAACCTCTTCCATTTCCTTTCTCTGCAACTTGAATCATAAGTGTGAGAGAGAGTATCATTGAGGTGATATCCACCCTACCACGAAGCATCAAGCTTCCCCGTGCCACTCCAGAGGAGGAGCCCGACCCATCACAAAGGATCTAGCAGTATGTGGCTACATGCATGATGGAATGTAGGTCACTGTAAAACACTATAAAGCTAATATAACTATATGCTCATGCATCACATACCTAATGCACTCATCCAAAGAACATATTTATGTGGGAGAGAATACAAATTAATCTAATAAATGAACTCATGGTGTGCATAGGTGATAACCAATATTTATAAAATGTCCCAATCATCTCACCATGATATGTGGACATTCAATAGGATGATGAACAACATTAGAAGAAGAGCTTGTAGTTGACACGCAATTTATGATGTTTAATTTAAATAATAGTTCAAAGTAAAAATATATATTGATTATTCCACTAGAGAAAAACAATCAACAAATGAATAAAGGAGACTAATCCATAACACTAACACACTTCTATAACTCCAGTCGTTATCTAATGATATAGAGGATCTTACACCATCCTCATCAATTAATTGGTCTAGGTTAGGACCCCAATAAACATGGAAGAATACACATGAAAAGATTATAACCTATTTATTAATTTATTTATTTTTTCATTTATGTACCACCAATATTCTTTCAACTCATGATTACTTCAACTTTGCAGATTGCTGTGAGAAAAGACAGAATTCGGACAATCATAACATTTTCATCCCTTAACATAATTTGGAACTTAAATATGTTCTGGAAAGGGGAAGGAATGAAGAACAAGACCCAACAATGTTTTTGTAAGACTCTCAAACACATACGAGCAGTTTTGTCTGCAACTCAGCTCACTAGCTACTCAAAACAGTAGTTTGACTGCATGGCATTCTTATTCTATATTAAAAGTTTCTCTCATACATTTCTTCTACACTCAAACGAGCTCTTTCCTTTGCTAACAAGGTCTTAAAAGGAATTAGCCATCAGTGGTTATCACTTCAACCAATTATCAAGAGCTTTATTTTCGCTGGCCTATTATGATTCTCTCAAGAAGTTCAAAATAATATATCTAGATTAACCAATGAATCACTACCCTTACACACATAGACACCTTTCTCTAGATTCTTGTCTTGCTATAGACATGAGTTGATTTTAATTGATCTGCTATCTTCATATGCATTACCTATGCTCCCTATATCGACAAGCTTCTGCATTTGGAACTCTGTAAGAATAGTGCTACATGTACAGACTTGGGGAACTTTCTTTTCTTTGGAATTTTCAAGTAATGAATATCTCATGCAATCCAAAAAAAAATGCAGTCTGTTGGTGTTGGAAATAAGCCACACCCGGACCAACGATGGACTGGTCCAAGAGGGGCCAGTAGCTCAGTGGTAGAGCACTCCAGCAGCGTATGGAAGGTCCTAGGTTCGAGTCCTAGCTGGTCCATGTCTCAACATGGTATCAAAGCTAGGTCCAGGCTAGGAGCCCCAAGCACATGAGAGGTGTGGCTTAAGGGGGGGTGTTGGTGTTGGAAATAAGCCACACCCGGACCGACGATGGACTGGTCCAAGAGGGGCCAGTAGCTCAGTGGTAGAGCACTCCAGCAGCGTATGGAAGGTCCTAGGTTCGAGTCCTAGCCGGTCCATGTCTCAACACAGTCAACACTAACTTGGCTTCAAAACAATCTATATATATAGACCTTAAATTGTCTCTCAAACTGTATTAATAAATTAGTGTGTTACAACAATCAGCAGATTTTTGCTAATTTAGTATCCATGGTTCTTTGATATTTTCAAACAATAGTCAATATAAATCATTGAAAATACTTTCTAGTGAGACGAATGATAGAAGATGTAGACTATAAGCAAGGTGTTTGTCACAGGCCAACTGTAGAACTCCTCATGAACCACAAGCTGGTAAGTTACAGCTTTGATTTCACTAAACCAGAAGAAAGATTCAATTATATATATATTCTAACTTCCTATAATGTATATACTACATGCCTTAAAAGTTGAATTTAAAATGGAGTATTAACATGAAAGAAACCAAATCAAAGGATCGATATGAAAATATTCGTTGGCAAACACTAGATTCTTCTTAACTTTTTGACACAATAAATAGGGGTATACAAGGGAGACCATTATTCCTTGCTGTTAGGTCTTTGTTTCTATTTATGAGATCTTAAAATTATCCTTCTGTCACTAGGGCTTCTTATTAGTTATCATATTCAAACGATTTATGCATTTCTTCTTTATTGTCACAATACAATATACTCTAGCGCGGAAGGCAAGAAGGCGGGTTCAGGATTTTTTTTTTTGAGCAGTTCAGTGGGTTAAGCTATAAATTAAGACAGTCTTTTTTCTTCCAGATGCTATGAATTCACATTCATAGACCACTTTTCCTAGAGAGGGACACTGCCAATATTTTTGAAATTCTATATTACTAATATTAACTATGTTACTTCCAGAACAGGTGTGGGAACATTCAAAGAGCTGTATATTTTTACATGATATCACCTTATTTTACTTTCACATTCTAAAATGTTAAAAGTACTATTGATGTGTATTTTACGCACATAACAATACAAAATAAATTACCAAGATAATTTACCCCCTCTTGAACAAAATCACCTCAGATGCTAAGAATGAGATCAACTAAAATGATTCCAAGGTTTCTACATGTCAGGTTTTGACGAGTGGGTAACTCAATGGTCGATGTGAATTGCTGTGTTTCACTTGGGGACTTTCGCAAATGTTTGAATTATCATGAATGATGTGGAATAGGTGTGCTGTCAACTTAAGATTTATCAATATGGCTCTGGATTTTACTTCTTACTAAAAAAAGGGGGGCAAAAGGAATAGGGTTCAGGAAATCTATTCTAAGCCTAGGAATGTAGGAAATGATGAATGGATTTACTGGAATCAAACCAGGCAAGGTCTCACAATCAGGAATTGACACAAGCTTAGTGCAATCGTCTAAGGTATACTTAAAGATTTTCAGGCTATCACCATCAAATGTTGACACCATCCCAGTTGATGCTTGTCAAGGGATGTGTAATAGTTAAAGTTAAGCTTACTTAAATTCTAGTTGACCACACAAGGCGCACTTACCAGCGGCAAGAGGCTAGTGGTATGGATTAAGGATTCCACACAAATGAATTCAACAAATCTTCCACTCAATCTAACATACATGAAAATAAATTCTAATCTAAATTCTAATCTAACTTGAAGGAATTGAGAACCATGAATACAAATACAATTGAACAATGATTAGGATTCAAATAGATGCAGCATATACCAACAATTCTACAAAAACTCTCCCTTACAAATGAGAGACAAGGAGGCATATATAGAGTCTCTTACAAAATGGATGGCCAAGATTGATCTAAGATCAACGACCGAGATCATGCCAACAAAATCCTAGAATTGCCCTAATTAGGGTTACATAAAAAATGGTGCCACCAACAAATGGCCCAATGAAAAGATACCTAGTCATCAAATAGGGAATCCCTGCATCTCTCTCTCTCCTAGCATACTCCAAGAATTTGGCCAATACTGAATCTAACTCCTCCATGGAAATGCTAGGCAAGGTATCCTGTTGTAAATCAATCACGTCCAATGAATCCGAGCAAGCATTCAAAGTGTTCTCCCAATCTGGCATGAGCTTCTGCGAACTATGAACACGAATCAACAAAGAGACCAAGTCATCTATTTGACTCTTCTTCAAAGAGTCCAACTGGCAAAAATACATAAATTTCATCTTGTCTCTTAATTCGGCTTAGTGTAAACCACTAGCATTACTAACATCAACACCCAATAATTCCTCAATCGAGGCAAAGATCTTCATCTGAATGTCTTGAATTAATCCTTCCATCTCCATACAACTCGACTGGGCGTTCTCATAAGTTGATTTCTTTACGGCTAATGAACAATACCGACCATGGAAATCATATCTGTCTCCACTGTGCACAATGTCCTCGCTGACCAAGGTGGAATTAGGAACCTTCTTCAAAGCTTGGAGGCGTGGAATAGTCTTCTCTTGGATAGGCCAGAATTCTTCCCAAACTCCTCCAAATACTGGATTTTGAATGCGAGCCCTGTTGTCCTATCATATGCATGGACAAACTGAGTAAGGAATCATCTGCCTGCTTTCTTATATTCTCAATTCACTTTTCTACCTCTGAGAGTGTACCTCTCGCTGCCTCACAGTGTGAATGCATTCCACGGTCAATTGCAATAGGGGAAATAAGGGTGGGATCTTCACGCCTTATCCCTGCAATATACTCTCTAAGTTTGATATTCTCTTCTCTGTACCTTTCTTTCTCTTCAATCTCTCTGTCTAACCTTGCATCGATTGCCTTGAGGTTTTCACCAACCTCCTGAAATTCTTGCTTTCTGGATGTACGACCAAGGGCAACTGAAGTGATCTGGAAATCCATAGGAGTAGCAATGTCCGCTGTCATGCCTGCAATAGGAACATCAATCTACGCAATCCGCATTCCTGTCTCATTTCTAGCTATATGCGACAAAATCTCCGCTCTCTTGGGCTCCTTCTCCTTAGCACTCCTAGCTAGGTAGTCATCAATGTCGTCAATAGGCTGTACCTCTATCATTTGTTTACTTTTCTCCATACTTCTCATTAGCCATTCAAGAATAGCGACCATCTCCATACCATCATCGAGACACATTTCTCGATCAAGTCCTCTCAATGCCGAGATAACATCATTATCATCAAGATTATTCCTGGTTAAATCATATATCTCGTTTCCCAAGCTAACTTCCAAAAGGACAGTAGGGGATCCCGACTGATCATGATTATCATTCGGAGGTGCAGATGTCATCGTGGCATGAAACTCCTGAATATTCTCTTGTAGTATCACTGTGTTGGAACCCTGTTGAGTCTCCTTGTTCTGCTCTGTAACTTCAATCACTTCGATTGATGAGACACTGAGAGGGGGTGAAGGAATGATAGGTGGAGTGATAGTCTTCTGTTTCTTCTTCACTTCCTCATGAAATCCACTGACATTTTGGACCACATTCTTCTCTTCACTGCTTGCTCGTCCATCAGGTTAGCCCAATAATCTTCTACGTCAACTTTGTGGATGAACTTCTCTCCCCTGATCCTTCCGACCTTCTCGTCTGGATCAAATCTTTCTCTTTTCTTGTATGTAGCAAATTGGTAGAATGTAAGCTCCTCACTCGTAGTGCTGGCGGCTATGGCAGACTGGCAAACCTCTGATGTCTTCCCAATTGAAATAGGGAATGTCATGCCTGTCCTGTGCTTCTCTCTCTGAATAACATCGAACTCTAGAAGATGTCTCACCACTTCCAACAAGATCATTCTGTCGGTTGGATACCTAGGAAGTCTGTAGGGTTCAGATTGAAACCCATGAATCCTAAGGTATGTGAAAATGGGAAACTGTATATACCATGATCCATATTTCTCTATTAACTCTGTTGCCTCCTTGGTCAATCTTCTGTGGATTTCACCTTGCAGCATCTGTGTGATGTACATAGTGAATGCATCATTCACTCTCTTATAGTCTTCAATTCTAAACATGCTCAGCTGGGGGTAGCATTCATGACTCCTTAATTGTCCTTGCCCATTCCCAACTTCACCTTTGCATATTAATCCTCTGTATGAAACAAACCGTGCAAGCAGGTATACCAAGTAAGAAGTCATGGCAAATGACTTGGATCGCTCTACATTCCTCAGCTGAAAGTCCAGATTGTCACTTATAATCTTAGACCAATTTACTAACATTCCTCTAAGACAATCCTGGATGAAGTAGAACATCCATCCATCGAATATTGCTCCCTACGGCATCCCCATCACTCTGTTGAGTAGGAATATCAAATCAGTATACTCCTTGAAATCTATGCACATGAGTGTTTTGGGAGCCTTGGAATGATGAGACCTAGTCTCAATCATCCACTCTTTGTTAATCAAATTCTTGCATACACCCATCTTCTTCGTGTATCTTTCTGCATATTCATCCTTGGTCACATCCTTCATGTCTGTTCCGCGTGGAATTCCGAACACCTCTGCAGTAGCATCCTCAGCAAGGTAGGCGATGACAACGCCCTTAGGAGTCTTGATCATTCTCGTGAGCGGATCGTAACATCGTGCACACTACAGGATAAGCTCACTGCACTGTATCTTCACAATGTTCGCATATGTTGAGGAAGGAACTTGATCTCCGACTCTGAACATCCGTCGTTGCATCTGGTCGAAATCTAGGAAATGCATGCTTGTATCAGTGATCTCCTTCCATCTTGATGAAATCTTGGGTTCTGGATAAAATCCAGTCTCCAACATCTTCAATAGTTCTTTCCTTTCCTTATATCTAGACTTTGACATCGCACTTGTACGAACCTCGAAATTAGACTTAGGAAATTAAATAATGCTCTTAATAAAATTCCCGACTTTCTAAAGATTTTAGCTAACTAGGGCACGAAGTCAGGAAAATAATCTATACACTTGGTAAATTTTATGACAACACTAAGGCATGGAAACCCTCTATAAAATCCACTAATACCTCCTTATGCTTAGAAAACAGGCAAGCTAAAATGCAAAGGAGTATACTGGATCAACGATGACTAAGGAAAGATGTGAAGGTTGTGTTTTCACACAATGTATGTCCGAAGACACCTTCCCCAGTCAACAATTCTGAAGACAACCTGAAAATCAGACTTTTAAAACATGTTGCAATCTTCAAAAATGTGCATAAACTTGATAAAAATCAGTTTTAATGATGAAAACAATCATATTCAGGAATGTAAGTGTGGCTGGTAAAAATTAAATTTCTGAGGACAAATTTGAAAATTGGTTATTTCAGACTTACCAGCGCCTTGCAAAGTAGTTAAAAATCCCTAAAAATGATGAAAAATGGCTAAGGAATCAGCTCCAAGCAAAATCGCCAAAGTGGTTAGGTGGCTGGAAATGAAAATTTCTGAAGACAACCACCTAACAATGGAGTTTTCAGACTTGCAACAGCGATAAGATGGTCTGAAAATGCACAGAAAACTCCACAAAATACCTCCAAATGCAAATCGCCTAAGTGAGATTTGGCTGGGCAACAAAAACTTAAGTCTGAAAATTAATGGGCAGCCATTAATGGAGGTCAAATCTGAAGCAAACCTCCAATCTGAAGCGAATCAACGAGCAGGAAATGATGGTAGCCACCAAGGATGCATAAAAATCACCAAAATGTGGTACCAAACACTTCTCCAAACAAAATCGAAATTTTCCCAGCTATGGCGCCATACTAAATTTCTGAAAATATCATCAATGGCAGCCCGGATCTGCAACAATGGAGGTCTGGAACAGAAAGCAGAAAATGGAGAAAAAATATCGTAAAAGTCTTCGAACACAAAATCGCCACTTTTCACCAAAATTGCCAAATTTGCAAAAAATCACCAAACTTGGAAAATTGAAAATTCTGGAAATGGTCTTTAATGGTATCAAAGGGGAATAGATCAACAAACTAGAAAAAATAGAAGAGGAAAGAATCCTCAATTCAACACTTCACTTCAACGCCTTGCTAAAATTCGCTCAACTTGGAGAAAAATCCCCTTTCATGGAGACACCTGGCAGATTTAATAATAAAATAATGCTAAGGCTCCTCTCTTATAATTGCTTTTACCTCTTACTTTCACCACACAAGCAATGTGGGATAAAACACTTGTATATATACTTGCTTGGCAAAAACTAACTTGCTTCTAGAGGTTCAAAATATTAAATGATTATTGCAAGTTATTTAATTTTGCTTTTAAAAATTTAAATAATCATTAATCATTATTTAAAAGCAATTAAAAATGGGGCTTATTTATTAAAATATTGCGATTTAAGTCTAAATTAAGCCTCCAGGGGAAAATCGACGAGTTGGGATTGAAAAATCCCTTTAAAAATCATTAAAGTGTCAAAAATTTCCCCACAAGGGAAAATCGATCCTAGCTTGGATAAATATCCATGCTCAAATTCATCAAAAATGCACACAAAACTCCCCAGGGGAAAATCGACGGCAGTCTGGACTGAAAATCCACACTCCAAACTCATTTTACTTGCAAAAATCACTCCCAGGTGGAAAATCGACCTCAGTCTAGATGAAAATCCGGACTCAAAATTCATAAAAATGCTCTTAGTGGAAAATTGACCTCTGTCTAGATGAAAATCCGAACAAAAATCCGCAGTCACTTGTCACAAAACATCCTGGTGGAAAATCGACCCAGGCATGGAATCATCCTTAACGTTGTTTGCACTATAATCCGCACTCCTGGTGGAAAATCGATGGCAGTCTGGATAAATCCTGACACTCAGCCAAATTTTAGCACTTCCAGGGGAAAATCGACCCAGGTATGGATAAACAGTGGTGGAAAATAATAGCCAATATGGATTTCAAGGGAAACCCATATGTAGTGTGGATTTTGAGTGGGGGATTGGGTTGGGTAGTCTGGAATGTGAGGGGAAAAGCACCTCTAGCATGGAATTTGACCCTCTAACCCTTGGAATATGGATTTCCCTTAGGAATTTGACAATTTAACCACTCAAAATCACTTAGAAACTTCAAATTTAGATTGGACTTTGGCAAATTTTCCAAAAATATGAGTGAAACGCTAGGAAAATATTGGAATAAAGTGCGAAATCAATTTAAATAATACCTTAGGAGCGAGAAAACAACTCCAAAAAGTCTTGGAATACCTTGGCACTTTAAAATTACTGATGTGTGTGGTTAAAAACATGTTAATGTTCAAAAGGTCAACACTTAGACAAAACTTAGGATCATTAAAATATCAACGTTTGCAACTTGATCCTATAACTTCAAAAACCCTAGACAACACTAGGCATGATCAAAATTTCGAGACTCGGGCACGGGAAATGCAAAATTGCCCACTAAGCAGCCAAAACCCTAACCTAACAACGCAGAAAGCCGGAAAAGAGGGGGCCCCCGTTAGCAATGGGGCGATGTGTGAAAAGGTCACAACAAGTACCTAAAAAAAATATGGGATCATGTAATCAGAAAATATTGCTTTTTGTATATAACTTCTAAGTTGAAAAGTATCAATCGGTGCTTATTTTCTTATCTGGTTATTAGCAATTAGACACTGGTAGAAATGGTAGTACCTTTACCACACCTTGCTAAATGAGAATTTTGCATGAGTTTGTTGGTGGACTGGTATGGCAAGGAAAATCTGTATTTTGAAGGGGGAGAGTCATTAGTTTGGGGATCCAACTCCAAAATCTGTATTTTGAAGGGGGAGAGTCATTAGTTTGGGGAATCAACTCTATGCAGAAGGTTTGGGGCACACACACACACACACAGATTGTGTGCCAAACAATATTTCATTGCCATTTTCATTAAAAATCTGACAGAATTGGTTTCTTAATCCAAGAGAATTATGTTATTTCCAGAGACAGAGTCTGATATGTCTTTCCACAGATGGAGTCTGATATGCATATTCCTTGGGGGCATCTCTCTTTGGATGATCTATGCTCCCGGGCTGAAGAGTCTGGAGAAGCAATGGATGATATGAACTTTGATCATATGTTGAATGATATTTCATTGCCATCTTTACTAATGAATCTGACGGAGATGGTGTCTTTGATGGAACCACAAATCTGCAAAAAGTGCATATACATAACTATAGAAGTTGACAGAGGCACCTTTCTGACAATATTTATATTAGTTAGCCTAGAAAATATTTTGAGTTGGCCTCCATAATGAATTTATGTCTAACCTGGGTTGGCCAAACAAATAAACCAAGTTGGCCTTAATAGTCTATCCAATCCTTAGGTTTAATATTAATAAGGGTTGTGATCTGATTAATAAGACTGTGATTGAATTTATGTCTAACCTGGGTTGGCCAAACAAATAAACCCAGTTGGCCTTAATAGTCTATTCAATCCTTAGGTTTAATATTAATAAGGGTTGTGATCTGATTAATAAGAGTTTGGGGAACCAACTCTATGCAGAAGGTTTGGGGTACACACACACACACACAGAGATTGTGTGCCAAACAATATTTCATTGCCATCTTCATTAAAAATCTGACAGAATTGGTTTCTTAATCCAAGAGAATTATGTTATTTCCAGAGACAGAGTCTGATATGTCTTTCGACAGATGGAGTCTGATATGCATATTCCTTGGGGGCATCTCTCTTTGGATGATCTCTGCTCCCGGGCTGAAGAGTCTGGAGAACCAATGGATGATATGAACTTTGATCATATGTCGAATGGTATTTCATTGCCATCTTTACTAATGAATCTGACGGAGATGGTGTCTTTGATGGGACCACAAATCTGCAAAAAGTGCATATACATAACTATAGAAGTTGACAGAGGCACCTTTCTGACAATATTTATATTAGTTGGCCTAGAAATTATTTTGAGTTGGCCTCCATAATGAATTTATGTCTGACCTGGGTTGGCCAAACAAATAAACCCAGTTGGCCTTAATAGTCTATTCAATCCTTATGTTTAATATTAGTAAGGGTTGTGATCTGATTAATAAGACACTGATTCCTCCTATAATGGCGGGGATATGACATAGATCGAATATTCATGTTTTAAACTATATACATGGCTAGCTTAGAAGTTGTTTTCCTACTACAGAAATGATGTGACAGAAACTCTGCAAACAGGAAGAGCAGCCAAATTAGTTTGTATTTTGAGCAACTGAAAGCATTTTGTGTCTGTTTGATAACGTTAAGGGCCCTTTTTTTCCATATTCTAAGCAAAAGATAGGTTTCAATCATGAGAGAACTAAGGGATTCATACCAGTTGCCTTCTACTTATATTAATCATACTTGTAATCTTTGAACTTCCATGACCTTAACAATTGCTTCATAATGGGTATTACCAGAGTTAACCACGTTTCAGTATTCGTAGGGGACAAAAAATCCAAACATCTAGAATTCTGTAAGAAAATTGCGCAGTCTTTCAGCAAAAGGTGTGTGTGTATAACATACAAGTCAAATTTGATCTGGGTTGAGCAAAGAAAGTCAGAGTAGCCAGATTCACCCTGCCCCTTCCCAGGCTCACGTATCCCTGTACCCGATATGGATATGGATATGGATATAATACGGTGCAGATACACGTCAGATACCATACCCATGTGTGCCTGAAATTCCTTAATTTTTCAGCTATGCCAAATACTATGTGATTTGATTTTAAAAAATCTGACATGAATCTTCCTAAATTTAATTTTAAAAAACTTTAATGATTGAATTATTTTACGTATAAACAAAACCGACACAAAATGAGGAAGACAAATGAAACATTTTTCTATTTTCGCAACCTATTTTTCTGGGTCTTCTATTATTTTCGTAACTCTACTATTTCTTTTGGCATTTTAATTTTTTAGAGATTTAAAAAAATTAATTGTTTTAGAATTTGATATTTATATTGTGTTGTTTAACTTTAAACACTAGAGTTTTTAAAAAAAATAAATTTATTCTTTAAATTTAAATAAAATTTATTAATATATATTTAATTGTTTTTCTTTATTAAATAATTAATATTTGAATTTTACTATTATTTTAATTTATACTTATTTATTATATTTTAATTTTTAATTAATATTAAAAAATTAAACGTGAAAGTGAATTTTGATTTTTTAGATTATTATTGTTTATTTAGTTCGTTATATCTAAATTTTTAATTTTTAATATGTTTAAATTAATATTTAAACTTTATTTTATTTTATTTTAATTTAGGTATAATTGACATTATTGCTAATTTAATTATAGATCCTGGTTTGTATATTTTTTTTGTATATAGTAAATTGTTAAATCAACTTATTATTATTTATGTAGCAATTATGTGTGTATATCACTTTTAAAGTAATGAAAATCTCCTCTAATAACTTAGAAAGTTGTGTTAAATATGTGTATATGTTTTTAATGAATGTTGTATCCAACCGTATCCATATTGGCGGTTTTAAGAATGGCTGCATCTGTATCCAATCCCGTATTCATGTCATGACTCGTCCTAGACTGTAGTCGCAGCCTTCATAATCCCTGTTCACAACATTTATAAACCCTAGTCAAACCCTAGTCGCCTCTTAATTAAATAAAAAATAGGCAAATAAATGAAGAAGGGCTGACTAGAATAATAAAAAAAGATCAGAAAGTTGGGGTGAGGCCCTCTTTCTGGCCCCCGTCCTGGCCAATAGGCAAGGTGGGATTAGGCCCCCTTCCTGGCACATGGGAGCAGAAAGTTGGGGTGAGGCCCTCTTTCTGGCCCTAAGTGGCTTAGGAGCAGCAAGGTGGGGTTAGGCCCCCTTCCTGGCTCATGGGAGCAGAATGGTGGGGTTAGGCCCTCTTTCTGGCTCTAGGTGGCTTATGAGCAGCAAGGTGGGGTTAGGCTCCCTTCCCGGCTCGTGAGAGTATGTCTACTTGATGTGTTTCCAGTATGTCTACTCCATGAGTATCTATGATTACTGTAAACATATTCCTATCATCATGAGATTTTTTTATTTTTGATTGGTATAGAATCTGAGAATAACAAAATTGGACCAAAAAGATATAAATTCACTTTAGAAAAGAACATTGCATTTAAGGTCATAGATGTGTGTCATGCTTCTAATCCTCATCTTAATATATGTTAATATCACCCTTGCTTTAAAACAAAGAGATACCCATTGTATTGTGTAAACATAGGGCCATCCAAATCAAATAAGGAATACAACCTCCAAGGGTTGGTTTGGGACCTTCATGATTCAGTTCATAGAAACTTACATTCCTTGAGGACAAGCAATCTTGGGAAGGGCGGACTATCATGCCCTATCCTAGACCCTAGTTGCAGCCTTCATAATCCCTGGTCACAGCATTTAGAAACCCTAGTCAAATCCTAGTTGCCTCTTAATATAATAAAAATAGGCAAATAAATGAAGAAGGGCTGACTAGAATAATAAAAAAAATTAAGATAGTTAAGTAAGGCCAACCTGATCAATGGCTACTTATTTAGGGCCAACTGAATTAGTTATATAGCCTAAATAAATATTTATTCATAGCAAATGATTGCTCGGCCAGCAATTAACTTTGAGGGGACATTACAATTCGTATCTGTATCTGTATCCATGCCCATGCAATTTTGAAGAAAGTTGATTGGGATGTGGGTTTGTAGAGAAATGACATTTATTTAAAAATAAATGTATTGGTCAAATAGAACCAATTTGGTGTAATGCCTTGAATTTTTGTGTATTAATTACATCATTAATTTTGTCATTATATTAAGAAATAAGATGATAAATGCTATTTTGTTGATGCTGGGTTGAAATGGAAAACGGTGTTGGGAACCGTTTGATTAGGGTGATTTGTGGATGTGGATGATTATATTTGTATCATTGTTTAATGTGTTCCAAAGGCATTTAGAATAGGTAGCTATTTGACAGGGATGGATGTGGGGGGGAGGGGTGGTGGCGGTGGTGAGGGTTTTCAGTGGTACGAGACACCAACCTCTTGAGACACATATCTTCACCAAGCAAGTCCCTATTTCACATGACCTTCAAAAGGTGTAAAAAATGTTTGTACTTGTTTGTGTTCTTTTCTTCGCCTCTTCTGTTATGGTTTATAAGTTATTTGAGAAAATGTTAGGCGTTAGAGCATTCGGTGAACTAAGAGTTATGGCCGGTTGCCAATATTGAGATTGTGGCCATAGGCCCCACCTCATTGTGAGATGGATGCACTTATCTCACCATTGGGTCAAAGAACTCTGTTAAATACAAAGACTCTGGTCAGAGCATCACTATGCATGAAGTTCATTTGGTGCTGAAATATGTTTTTACTCAGCTAAATATTTATTGTAAGTAGCAAAGGTGGCTTGAGTTTTTAAATGAGAATGACTTTGAAATAGCCTACATCAAAGGTAAAGAAAATAGAGTAGCTGATGTATTGCAGCCATATCAACCTACAAATTGAATTAACTTTTAAACACAAGGTTTTGAGGCCCCAGCAAGCAGATCTATGGTACAATACGGTTAAAACAGGACTTAGCGTAGGTTCTGAAATCCAAAAAATTCAGGTGTATGTTTTGGAACTGGATGGATTATTGCTTTGCAAAGGCAAGATCTGCATTCAAATGTAGAAAAAATTCAAGAAATAATCTTAAATGAGAGGTTTAATACCCTTTACATGGGTCCTCCATTAGCAAAGAAAATGATGGCAGGTTGGAGGTCTAGCTGAATTGGGCTTTAAAAAAAATGAATATAGCTGAATTTGTGTCTAACTATTTGGATTGTAAATTAGTAAAAACTGAACATCTCTATCTTGCAGACATGCTTTATCCACATTCTGCACTTGGACTAGCAAGTGATTATCATGGAGACTATGTGCAGGGTCTTCCTAATTTTGGAGTAACACCATGATACTACTTTTTCGGTTGTGGATTAACTTACAAAGGTTGACTTTCATACCAAGTAATCTTACTGATGATGCTCCAACTGAACGTCATATGGTGATAGTTCCTTGAATATGGAGATTTTTTCATAGTTGACCGATAATGAAGGTTTGTGCATGAAATCTAGCATGTTATCTCACTTAGAACGTAGATGACATGATTATTTTCAAATACAAACTATGACCCTCCATAATAACAAAGGAAAAGAACTTTCCAACCTTATGATCTGGAATGTAAAATAAGAAGAGTTTAATCTTAATTAGAAATCTTTTGGATTAAAACTGTTTAAAAGTCTTTGCATCAATGTTCTGAAGAGGAGAACAAAACCTTGTCCAAACATGTTTTTCTAGTTGAATTGATTGTACAAGTGAGTTGCAATGGCACCAAGACCTAGTGTTGAGCTCTGCTTTGATGTACGGCTTGCTGAGTCAGAAGGAAATAGATGAGATCTGAAGGTAGGTAGAAGAAGAGTTGCAGCCATGTAGGTCAAGCTTGCCTTTGGCTGGGTATTCTAATTAACAAATGAGACATTAGTCCCATGAGCCCCACACAAATTACAAATGCAAAGTTAAAAAATTTGGTAGATGGTAATAGTGAAATTAAGTTAGGGGCAGTGGCCTAGTAGAACTGTGTGCCATGGACTTAGGGGTGTAGTTGATGTATTTTTGACATTTAAAAATATATGGAAACTTTGTCCCAAATTTTGTGGTGGGATATGTAATTTATTAGTTTTAAATTAAATTTGTGTAAAATATTGTAGAGACGTGGCAAAAGGGAGTTATGATCCTCCAATCTTGTGTGGGTCCAAGCCAAGATGGCTAAGTGCTTTAGTGATGAGATGATTTGCCCCAGGGCTTGGACAAATATAAAACCATATTTTTACAAAAATAAATAAAAAATGGAATAAAAAAAAGATTAATTACAATAATTAATTATTAAGTTAGAAATTCTTTATATACATATTATTGGCAACTATGCAAAATTGTGTAATTGCTTGTTAGGGTCAACAATTTTTAATTTACCTTAGAGGTATTAAACAGAGAGACAATTCATGTACCTTTGAAATGTTGTTGACTGATTTTAGCTTTGTATCAACTTTGGATATAAAACAATAACAAATTAGGGACTAAAGGTTTAATAGAACCAAGTTACCAACTATTAAATGGGTGATGGTTCCTTGAATATTGATATTGACCGATAAGAGGATCAGCTAGAAATCCTAAAAGGGATAAGATAATCCTTGCAAGAGGATAATGCCTTCATCTAATGTAGCATAGGAACTTATTGATATCTAAATTTAACGCATGTAATTACCTTGATGTTTTCAAAATAGCACTAAGAATGAAGTACTTGATCTTGAGTTCTTTTAGATTAGATTTTGGGATCCTTGATAAAAGGTTTATTTGACCTTGATCTGATATGTGATGTGGGTGTCAGCTGTAGAGAATGCTGTCTAGGGATTACAGGTAACTTGGAAAGCACTTCATACCTAGAATTCAAATTATAATTATTAGATTTTGGATATTTGGGACCTTATAGTCATAGTTTAAGTATCATATAATTTTTTAATTGTTAATCGCCACATGGGTTAGGATTGGACCTCAATGTGAGCAAAGACTTGAATAATCTTTATTAACCGATGTGTTGTCAAGGTAGAACTTATAGTTGAGTAGGATAACTACATGACCCTGATTCCTTTGTTGGTATTTGTAGGAAGTCCACACTAATGGATCCGGGCAAATTGCTTGTGTCTAATCATTGTCTGTTTTCAAGAATTCTACCTTTGCTTGAATCTAAACTTATTGTTTGAAGCTCTGGGCAACATGTTGAGTGAAGTTTCATGTGTGATGTGTTATTATTAATTTGCGTATAATTATAAACAATTAGATAAGTTAACAATTTAAATGTTTGATGTGTAAATTGATCCAGAAAAGTTGTTATCATAGACTTGAAATGCAAATTTGGAGTTTGCATCAAGCACAAGGGCATGCATCTGAGAATTTTCCTTCAAAAAGCAGTCAATGCCACAAGCAAGAACGTATGTTGCATGATTACCTTTGACATATCTTAGACCAGCAGCACCACAACAAGAAGAACTATATGGATTACTACACAGAACTATAGCTCACCAGCAAGATACGTGTAAATATAGGCCCTTGCAAAGGCAGTGCAACAGTCCAGAAAGGCAATAAATGGCAGCATACATGCACTTCAAGGCATAATGGTCATTGACAATGAAGGCTATGTAGCAACACAGAACATTGAAGAATGTATTAATGAGGCAATATGAGTAAAATGACGTTGTGTACCCAAATCTTCATAAGCACGACCACATAAAAAAATAAAAGATACATGGGCACATGCATACCCAGAACATGTATTGCACTATTAATACTAAACAAGATGGAGACAAGCTTGCAATTATGTCTAGGAGGAGTTCATATCATAGGCACAATATGGACTTGGAAAACCATTTTTGGACTTGGGCTTTGACTGGGGGAAAAGATTTCGGAAACTCAACACTTTTCTTAAAAATATATAATACAAATAATTGTTTTCAATGTTTATAAGATTTTTAATTGTTTAATTTTTTTTTTTGAAGTCGCCAAATTTTCTAGGAGTGATATGATGTGAACTCATTTTGTCTCATAGCCATGGAAGAACTAATTTGATGAATGGCATAGAGATGATACTGATGGATCCTCTATGTTTAGACAACTCCTAGAACCAAAAACCATGGTTATATTCCACCCATAGAGCTGAATTGAGAGAAATTAAATTTAATTAATACTTCCATTAATTGTGTACTTAGTACCCACCCCTACCAACTTAAATATTTGTCACGTGGATAAAATTATTGCAAATACTTATTAGAATATTTAATTATATTTTAGTCACCTATATTTAGTTCCTTGTTTAATGGTCATTTAGCTTTTTAGTTAATTAACTTTTAAGCTTTATTTAGTATTTAGCTTTTTCTTTTTAGTTAATTAGCTTTTAGCTCTTTAATCTTTTACTTTAACATTATGTTCTAATTATAGAACATCGTCTTGTAACCTCTATATATACGTGTATATCGTTCAATGTAATCATCCGATTATTGAATCATTCATTCAATTTATTTTTCATGGTATCAGAGCGGGTCAATGGGATTCTTTAAAGTTTGGCGAATTTTTTAATAAAAACTCATGCCCTTCTTTCTGGAATATTTTCCAGATTTTTTTTAATTGTTTTTTTATAAAAAAACGATTTTGCCTTTTAGAAGGCTTTTTGAGGGTTTTTGGTTCGTGGGCGAATTTCTTTGTGCTGGGCAGCAAGCAGTTCATATTTTTATTTAGCGTTCTGGAGATTTTCGGGCCTGAAACCTGGAGTTTTTTTTGCAGATTGAAAATTTTCCTAGGGTTTTTGCAATTTTCGACTAGGGTTTTGACCCTTCAGTTCAAGTCGAAATTTTATTCTAGTTGCAGATTCTTGATGGGTTTTTCGAGACCTCAATTGGGTCGTCGTCAGATTTTTCTGGGTGCATCATTTTTTGTGCTTCGATTTTTTAGCCGTCAGATCTGCATTCTGTTTTCAGATTCTTGGTGGGTTTTTCGAGAGCTTTTTTGGGTTGGTCTCAGATTTTTGTGGGTGCCTCGTTTTCCATGCCTCGAATGTTGTGCCAGCGAATTTGCCTTGGAATTTAAAAACAGTCAGCGATTTCTGCTAATTTTGTGGACGTCGGGAATTTTGGTGTCTTCTGGGCGTTTATGCTGTACATTCGACCTAGGGTTTCTACCCCCTTTTTTTTGCGTTTTTTTTTCAAAAAAAAAATCGTCTATTTTTTTGTTTTTTTAACAAAAAAAATCAAAGGTATTCTTTTTTATTTTCTGCAAATTATTATTTTTTTCTGATTTTTTTTAGGAAAAATTTCAGGTTTTAAGTTAGCAGAAAATTTTAATTTTTGGGTTACCTTGGAATTTGTGCCAGAATTCTCCTCCAAGGTTTCAGATTTTTTGTGCAGCTGCTTCTATTCTAATTTTTGAATCAGATTCTTCTGTCTCATGCTTTCACTAGGTTGACCTTGTTCAACCTCCATTTTCGTGATAGCATCTTTGACCAACATCATGTTGGAACACAGTCAGAAGTTCAACAGCTACCACAACACTTGGAAATAGTGCATGTTCATGATGTCTGAATATCGTTGTCTTGATCAGATTGATTTAGGCCAGACCTCGTCTTACAGGTCCTAGGGTTTTTACGATTTTTTCCTGAAAAATTGTCTCTCGGTTTTCTGATTTTTTTTCACAAAACATCATGGGAGGGTTTTCACGATTTTTTCCTCAAAAATTGTTTGCAAGGTTTATAATTTTCCCTTAAAAATTATCTCATCTGTAATCCGTGATATTTGCGTAAGATTTTAGTTATCTGGGTTTTAACTGTTTTTTTCCACAAAAACGATGATTTGTAACCTCAAATTTCTTGGTTTTTCGATTTTCTCCACAAAATCGTAAATTCTCTTTTCGAGGGTTCCTATTTCAGGGTTTGATGGTTATTTCCTCAAAATCGTGCTTTGTTGCAGTTAGTTTGGGTCGCACCTGCCAAGGCGAACATCTGCAACCGTGGTATCTTGCAGTCAGTTTTGGAGTTGGTACTTTTCTGCAAAAGGGTTTGCCGATTTTTCCTCAAAATCATGGTTTCAGGTTTCAGATTGGTTACCCAACATCAGGTTGGATGGATTCTGGTAATCTTGGTCATTAACACTTTTTAGATCCAGGGAGGGTCTCCACCGCAACAAAGTGTTCTTTTCATTTGTGATCAAAAAACCTGCAGTGTCTTCTGTAGGGTAGTTAGTAGATAGAATGACCATTAAGGGAAGGTATTAGAATATTTAATTATATTTTAGTCACCTATATTTAGTTCCTTGTTTAATGGTCATTTAGCTTTTTAGTTAATTAGCTTTTAAGCTTTATTTAGTATTTAGCTTTTTCTTTTTAGTTAATTAGCTTTTAGCTCTTTAATCTTTTACTTTAACGTTATGTTCTAATTATAGAACATCGTCTTGTAACCTCTATATATACGTGTATATCGTTCAATGTAATCATCCGATTATTGAATCATTCATTCAATTTATTTTTCAATACTGAAATCTTGAAGACTATATGGGTGAGTGTTCATGTGACTTATTCTTGATCCATCACTCATCGATGAATTGAATGAACTCAACTTATTGTGCTTTGTTGTAGATGCTCAAAGGAGTTAAATGCGTTGGGATCAACTGAGACATTATTAATGATATGCAGTGGGCTGTTCACTACCTATACACAGTTCACAAAGCAGATATTTTTTAGTAAAAAATAACTAAAATATTAATTGCAGAATTCTCAATTTTCTGTTTATGAAGAAACAATTATAGATTAAATTTGAACAGAAAACTAGATTTCGGACCTGTTGATGTGTATTTTGTACACAACCAAACACAGAATAAAATACCTAAAGGTACCTTATCCTCTCTTGATTAAAGTCTCCGAATGCTGAAGATGTCGCGAAAAGGATCAATTGGGATGACTTCAAGGTTCTTTTTGTAGGATCTCTACGTGTGGATAAGCACCAGTGGTCGTTGTGTATGCTGTTTCTTCAAGGGGCCTTACGTACTTTCAGAGAAAGCTTGTCCGTGTTACTCTCTTTCCAAATGAAGGAACAGGATTTTCCTAACACTAACAGATTTTCAAAAATGTCAAAAGATAAGGGTTTCAAGGAATAGAGACTTAAACTGATCCTAAGAATGACTTGATGAAGGCTAGACTTGATAAGATTCTACCAATTTCAGTATCGCCAAGGAATTACAACTCTACTGGAATTGATGCGATCTTCTAAGGGGATTCAATAACTTTCAAATCATCAAGGATATAGATGCTATCATAGAGATACATATCAATACTTCCAATAATGATTGAATTCTTAATCAATCTCAACGTTTCTAGTTGACTACACAAGGCGTCCTCACAATCAGTAAGAAGCTAGTGGTTTGGAATGTGAATCTTATCAAAGATCAAGCACAACACTTCGTCCTTCAAACTTAAAATTTAGATTCTATTTCAACTGAGAGTGATTCAAGAAGATAAACAATCATGAAGATAGCCACAAGTATTGCAATAAAACACCATAACTTCAATATTTTATTGATCTCATAGCCAAATGGAGAACAATTGTTCAAAATTCTTTCTTCACTACTCAATCTTGCTACAAAAAATGACTAATTTCTCTCCAACTTTCTAACTTTTTTACTCTAAGCCCTCTCTCTTTTCTAACCCTAAAAAATGAAATGAGTGAGGGCATATATAGCATCCTCAAATACAATGAACGGCTCAGATCGAAAGAAGATCAATGGCTGAGATTCTGACACCTAAACCCTAATTAGGGTTTGTTACAAAATAGTCCCCATTTAGATAAACATTACTAATCCATAGCCAATAAAAAATTGGCACAAATATCGAGGAGACAAACCAATAGGAATTAAGTTGCCACATCATCCTATAACAACTTTTCATCTAGAATTTTGTTCCCTTTCCTATGCTCTTTCTTAGCATATTCAATGAATCTGGACACAATTCCTTCAATCTCAGCAATAGGAATCTCAGGAAGATTCTTCATTCGTTCTTCCAAGTGAAGGACTTGATCAAAAGCGGTGAGAAGAGTTGTCTCCCAACTAGGCTCAAGTTCTTTGGTCTTCTCAATCAGGAACATAGTAGTATACATTTGATCTCGTTGCTTTTCTGTGATGATGTTCTCCTTCTTGCAAAAGATGACCTTGATTCTATCCTCCAACTCTTGGATGTCCACATCTGTCTCGATCTCGATCCGCCTGTCAAGAATGGTACACAACACCTCAAACACCTTATCTTGAATTGGATGAATGATGCCTTCAACTCGGCTGCATCTGGTGTTGACGTCTTCAAAAAGGACTTCCATCATCTAGAGTAGAGCTGACCACTGTAGGAGGCTATGGGCTCCTCCATCCATTATCTTTTCTTGCGTCAGAATCCGTCTTGGTGTTTCTCTTATCACTTGTAAGACTGGGATGATAACATCTCTAGTGTGAGTGAATGCAGCTACAGTTATCATTAGATTATGAATAATCTCAAGGACCTGGATGGCTCTATGAACTGTCTTCATCATCCTTGTTGCAAATTCAATAGCTAGTCTGTAAGATTCATCAATCCAAGAACTCATAAGTTGAACCAAGCTCTTCACCCTTTCTGCCTCACCTACTGATTCAAGAGGGAGTGCATGTAAAGGAGATACTGCTGGATCCTGACGTCTCAAGGGCTGATTAAGATGACTAAAATAGTTCCTCCAAGCACTGACCTCTCTCTCAAGCTTCTTATTCTTTTCCATTTCTTCTTTAAGTTTGTCTTTAAGTACTTCAAATGAATCAATTGCTTCTTCCATTGCTTGCTCGGAGGTAAGTGGACCAAGCTCAAATGTTTCTAAGTCATACTCTTCTGCAAGAATCTCATCCTCATATTTGTCCACCACTGGTGTAGCTATCTGCACTTTTCTGGATCCTGTCTCATCTCTAATTACCTTAAGACATCTTTGTGGCCTTCTTCTTCTCTATTATTTCATGAGAATTTCCTATAAGGCTTTCCAAGTCAAACACATCTTCTTCATCTTCAACCACAACTACCCTTGTTAGTCTCTCTTTCAGCCAATCAGGAATGGCAGATCTTGTTTCCCTCACTTGTATTTCTTTAGGTAGAGGTCTATCTTCCCAGAAAGGAGATGTTGCTTCATCATCATTCTTTTCTTCATGTTGCTCATTAGCACCAACTTGGGGAGATTGACTTGATGAACGCTGAGGTGTCTATCCTTTCTCTTGTTTATCATTTTGTACCATGGATTCCATAGACTCATCAATTTCATATACTATCTGCCTCTGATCTTCCCCTTGACTTGCTTCCTTTTCATGCCTAGAAGATGTGCTTGGTGGACGATCAGGATTCACTTTCTGCTTCTTCTTGGAAGGTTCTCTCTTCTCAGGTCCTTCTTTCCTCATTGAGCCTTTGGAATGAGAAGCATTCTCACTCACACTTGCTTCTCCTTCTTCTGGTCTTGCTTCCAAGGTGAATGTCATAGATACATTCTGCTCCTTCAACTTTTGATGCTGTACATCCACCCATCTGCGAGTGCAGGATAAAACGGGAGCCATCAAAGCTCTCAAGTCTAAAACCTCGGGCTCATTCCAATCTATCTTTACTTCATTGTCTTCTTTCTCATAGGATGACTGGAGGTATCTACCATTATCCTGGGCTTGATCGGCTACTCTATAGATTTTGCATTTCCTGATGAGATCCAAAGGCAACCTGGAATGCATCTTTCTTTTGACCTCGACATCATCTTGGACGTTCATCCAAAAGTCCTCCACCTGAAACTCATGCTTGTACTTCTTGCCGACTGTCTCCTCCATATAACCATGAGGATCAAAATTCTCTCTCGAGGCAAAGGATGTGAATGAGTATAGAGATAATTCCTTTTCTGCATCTTCCGCGGCTTGAGTATTAGGACACACTTCAACTGAATTCCCTAGTATGATGGGCACGGGAATTCTATTTCCATGCTTGTGTCTGGATGCCTTCGCATAAGCTGCCAACTGTCTAGTCACCTCAAGTAGTACTATCCTGTCTGTTGGATATCTTGGCAACATGTAGGGAGGTGAAGGACACCCATGAACTCTGATGTATGTGAATTTTTGAAACTGAATGAACCATGCACCATGCTTCTTCACAAGCTCTTGTGCGTCCAGAGACAGTCGATTGTGAATCCCACCTTGCAATATCCTGGTAATATTCATCGTGAAGGTGTCATTGACTAACTTGTAGTCACTTCTAGGCGGATGATGCAGTTGAACATAAGGATTGAATTTTGGTCTCCCTTTGGATGAATTATGCCTCAATTAACCTTCAAAAGAACTTCGCCTTCCACTAGCCTCCAACCACTTAGCAAATTCTGGAAATTAGCCTCCAATCTAGCAAGAAATTCGCCTCCAATCTAGTATAATTCGCTCCTCCAATCTGCTCTTTGAAATTCGCATGAGAAGAATAATGAATGAATGATTTGAAAGTGCTACAACACTCCTCTCTTATATAGGGCGCTCACCCTAATTAACCATGAGGCCGACATAGGTTTTTAGCAATAAAATAAGATAAAATCCCCTTTAAAAGGGGGCCGACTTGCTTGTAAAAGCAAATAAATGAATTTGAGCGCTCACCTTTATTTTTTTAATTTAAAAAAAAATTAATTTCAAGACTTGAAAGGTGTTCTTATATTTATATTAAGGCTTAAAAATTAATTAATTAAATGGTAAAGGCCTTAATTTATGTGAATTTGATCTAGCTTCCCCAAATGTCTTAATTTTGGCAAATTTAGTGAAAATTGAGGAATATTGAGGTTTGATTGAGGCTTAATGAAGTTCCCTTTCTCCCTTGGGCATTGAAATATCCAAGATGATGAAGGTCTAAACCACTTCAAGGCTTGTTTGAACTTTACATCCAGGCTTGTTCACTTTATGAATTGAAATTTTCACAACCAATATTTGCAAATTTAATGTCCTTGTCTTTACAATCTTGCAATTTGCCCTTGACTTAATCAAACAAGGTTGAATGTTAGGCCTTTTGATGATTTCGCTCTGGACTCTTTGGAAGGGTCAGGAGCGATTTTTTCATTTAGGTCCTGAATACCTTGTTTTCTTGACTCCAAAATCTTCCGAAAGGCGAGCTCATGCTTGTTTTGCCTTGACAAAGTCTTGCATTTCAAATTTTAGCATTTCTCATGAGCGAATTAGATGAAAATGTGATTTTTGCCTTGGACCCTTTGGAAGGGTCAGGAGCGATTTTTACTTTTTAGGTCAAAACTCACCTTAGCTTGATCATTAACCTCTTTCAAGGCAATCTCCAGGGTCTTTTCATCTCAATCACTGAGTTGGCTTATCAATTTTTGAAGGAAATATTGTTCTTTTTGGGAATTTCGCTCTGGACCCTTTGGAAGGGTCAGGAGCGAAATTCTCTCCTGAGCTCAAAATTCTCATTTTTTGAAGGTCTAAATTTCTTCAAGGCATTCCAAATGGCTTCTTTTACTGTAGTCTAGGCCTAGTTTTACTCGAATTTTGGAGTAAAAGGCGTCTTTGATGTTTTTCGCCCTGGACCCTTTGGAAGGGTCAGGAGCGATTTTCCTTGCTTAGGCTTACTCCTCCATCATTCTGACTTCAATCCACCCCTCAAGGCTAGGCAATGGTTTTCTTCATTCACTCCACCCAAGCTTGGTTTGATCTTGCAAAGCAAAATAGGGGATTTTGAGATTTTCGCCCTGGACCCTTTGGAAGGGTCAGGAGCGAAAATTAGGTTTTAGGGCAATTTTCCAATCCTTTCATCTTCAAATCACTTCCAAGGCATAAAACATCTTGCCTCACTCCTCTCTAAGTCATGAAAAGCAAAATCTTGTCTTAAATTTGCAAGAAAAAGGGAGAATTTGGAAATTTCGCTCTGGACCCTTTGGAAGGGTTAGGAGCGAATTTCTCTCTTGGCTTTAAAACTGGCATTTTAGCAACCCAATTTCACTCTAAGGCAATCCAAATTCTCTTCTCACACCCTTGTCCAAGCTTAGTTTTGTCCAAAATTTGGAAAAAAGGATAGTTTTTAGGATTTTTGCTCTGGACCCTTTGGAAGGGTCAGGAGCGAAAATCCCTCTTTGGCTCAATTCCTTCACTTTTCAATGATTTCTTAGCACTTCAAGTCATTCCCAGGGGCAATTCCTTCTATATTTCACCTTATCCCACACTTGTCCTAGCAAAACTTGATAGCAAAGAGTGATTTTGAGAAAATTCGCTCTGGGCCCTTTGGAAGGGTCAGGAGTGAATTTCTCAATCTTGACCAAAATCCTCACTTTTTAAACTTGAAACTTCTTTGCAAGGTGGGATTTTATGTCTCATTGTGCTAGGAATATGATTTCATGTCCAAGCAAGGCTAAAAAATAGGTTAATAAGGAATTTCGCTCTGGACCCTTTGGAAGGGTCAGGAGTGAAATTGCCTTTCCTGGCCAGAATCCTTCATTTTCATGACTTCTAAACATGCCTAAGTGTTTCAACATGTTCATTCTTCCTTTCATCATGCCTTTGACACCTCAATTTGACCAAATAAGACAAGAAATGCCTCCTATAGAAATTTTCGCTCTGGACCCTTTGGAAGGGTCAGGAGCGAATTTCTCATTTTAGGCCTATTCCGTCATCATTTCAAGTTGAATTCACCTCTCAAAGGGAGAAAACACTACTCTCTCATCCAAGCCATAAAAACCAAAACTTGACTTGATTTTGCAAGAAAAATAGGTGATTGAGGAATTTTCGCCTTGGACCCTCTGGAAGGGTCAGGAGCGAAAATTCTCCTTTTGGGCAAAATCCTTCAATTTTCCAAGCTAAAACATCTTCAAGAGGCAAAAGCAAGTTGTTCTTGTTTCATTCATGCCAAAAACTTGACCTTCTTCACTGCATAATGAGAGCTTTTGGGAATTTCGCTCTGGACCCTTTGGAAGGGTCAGGAGCGAAATTCACCATTTTGTCCAAAGTCCTTCATTTTTTCATGCTTCCAAATCTTCAAAGGTAACAATAATATCCAATCCTTCCTCCAAGATACCCTGCACATCAAAAGTTGGCCAAAGTTAGAAAGAAATAAGCTCTAATAAGATTTCTGGACCCTCTGGAAGGGTCAGGAGCGAAATCTCCATTCCAGGCCAAATTGCTCAGTTTTCAAGTTTCAAACCACCTCACAAGGCAAAGTTAGATCATTTTCCAAGCTAGGAACAAGGTTGCAAATCTATCCAAGACAAGAAATAGGGTATAGGATGAAATTCGCTCTGGACCCTTTGGAAGGGTCAGGAGCGAAAATCCTATTTTAGGCTTGATTCTGGACATTTCGAACTCCAAATCTCCTTGAGAGGTAAACAAAGACCTTCCTTCACACATCCCCATCAAAATCCTGCTTTTTACTAGGCAAAAATGAGAGCTTTTCAAAATTTCGCTCTAGACCCTTTGGAAGGGTCAGGAGCGAAATTGACATCTCAGGCCAGATCTTACCTTGGTTCACTTCATTTTCCATCAAACTTGATCAAACTAACTCCCTTGCTTCACAATCAGGACAAATCTATCACTCAACTGGGGCCAGGTAGGGTTTTACTAGGTTTTCAGGGCCAAGAGAAGGCAAGAAGAAGAGATTTAGCTCTGGACCCTTTGGAAGGGTCAGGAGTGAAAATCTTGTCCTTGACTGGCTTTCATCACATCAAAGCTAAAAACTCTCTTTTAATGCAAAAGATGACAACTTTCTCCATCATGTCTCAAAAGTCAACAATTTTGGTCATACCCTTCTAAAACGCCTCCAGTCATCATCAGGTGCATTTGTTTATCATTCACCATTTCGACCTTCCTTTGATTACTAACTCTGCTCAACTGACTCAGACCGGGAAACAAACATGACTCCGACAAGAAAACCTTCAAACTAGACCTAACTTGACATGAGACCTATTCACCCTATCTCCTGATCTAGCCATCTTGACTCTCCTGATAGGCATGCTTCATTCTAGTAAACTTGAGGTTCCAGGCAGAGGACTAACAACCTCCCAAAACAAGACTGGACTTAGCTTGAAAGAAACCCTAAAACGAGCTTCCAAGATTAGCCCTAATCTAGCTAGCCCAGGCAAACCACTCACTCACTCAAAAAACCTAAAGGCAGAAAGAAAAACAAGCAAAAGGAAAGCAAAACCTAAAGCGAAAAGAGGGGGTCCCCGTTCTAATGGGGCGATGTGTGAAATGGTCACAACAGGACCTTGTGTAGAAAAGCAACTACAAAATGTATTTGGTAGAAATACCAAAAACATACATCCATGGGAAAGGTATAAATATTTATTGAGGAGGAACTCTTTTTGGGTGGAAAACTCAATGGAAATTCAGAACTGCTTTTATTTTGGAACAATTACGGAAGAATTCCTCATGTGTGGAAGACTCTAGAGCTTCTTCTGTTTTTGAATACTTTACCAATTCCCTCAAAAATTTCCTTAGGGTGGGATTTAGTTGTAATTTTTTTTGATCAATAAACTACAGCTATATGGGGCTGCACCCTGTTATTAATTTAAAAACATTTTTACATCCATATTCAGAATCTGTGTTTTTAAGCATTCAAACCTGCAAACAATACCCCACATATCTGTATATCAACCTACTTCTGCTACCCCTTTCTGTCATAATACAAAGACTATACCGTTACACTATTGCATACAATCCTGCAAAGCAGTACACATGATCAAACCTTACTAATACCGACCCAAAATATGAAACAAACCTTTAGTTATAATCCTTACTACTTTATGCATCTATCATTTATGCAGTATATCAGATGACTTGCCAAAATACCTCCACTATCTAGACACATGGAGGAGCCTAGGGCTGACCACAAGCCACCTTAGTCCCAGCCTTCACTGGACAGTCGGGACTGGATGCACTGTGAGCCTCCACCTCTGCCACTGTAGGAAATGCTGCACCAGAAGATCCCACACTTCTGTGTTTAGCTGCAGCTGAACTCCCATACTCATCTTCGCTCACCAGACCTTCAGAAACTAGATATCTCTGCAACCACCTGGCACCACCCTCCTTTGTTAAGCCACCATTTTCTTGAGAAACAGGGCATTTCTCTCCACCACTATCCTCCTTTGTGCCACCCTTGCCTCATCCCCACCCATGCTTCATCCATTGGGACCAGAATTGGATACATCTTCACCTCTTTTCCATGCCGACGGACCACATAAAAATTCATGGGCAGTGGGATCATACTCCTTTTGTCCACATTTTCCAGCTCATCTTCGAGTTCACCTAGGTAGCACTTCTTAATTAGTTTCCTGCACAAAGCACCCACCATCTCCTTTCCTTCACCAGCATCAATGAGGCTTGCAACAAATATCACATAAGTGTCTGTGTTGACCCTATAGTGATGCTCCACCTTCAGAAACTCATCCCCGGATATCCTCTGAACAACCTGCACCACCATCCCATGCCCCGCATAAAAGACCTGCTTCAACCTCTTTTCAGAGATGTTACCTAGAAACGACATTTGTCTGTTTGTGCAACACAATCTAACAGGTGTATCCATTGCAATGTTGCTCAGACCTCAACCTTGTGAATGGGAATTACCTCTGCCACAATTGCTATAAATTTGTCCCTACCACCTTTAATCATGCAGCCCATCATTTGATGAACATCACACCAGAGTTCCGTGACTCGCCATGACTCGCCAAAACTTGGCGAGTCACGGGCCAAGTGACCCTCGACGAGTCCTGGGTGGCTCGGACTCGGCAAGGCTGGCTCTCGGCAAAAATCACTAGAAAATTGGTTTTTTTGCTGAGTTTTGCCGAGTCCTGTCGATTTTTTGTCGAGTCCTGTTGATTTTTTGCCGAGTCCCGAGTTGGGTCAGCCTTGCCGAGTCCGCACCGAGTCCGAGTCTCGTTTCTATGCATCACACCATATGCCAAGTACCATCCTAGTCCATAAATACAAAAATGAGGACCTTCGCACATACAAAACCTGCTATATGTGCCCTATCTATCTTGATGTCAAATTCTCCTCTCACCACCTCACTCCGGTCACTTCCATCTTTGCTGCCATTCTACGTTGGATTCAGCCACCCTCCGAAATAAATGCCTCAATTGTGCCAAATCCCACATCAAGCCCAATTGGGAAGTGTATCCACAACGACCTGTGGAGAGGAATGATTACCGGAATGCTCGAGTCTTGATGTCACAAGTCCCATCACACCTGTCCACTCTCAGCCACCTCAGCCGCTCTCTTGGGTAATGCATCAGCCTCTTTGTAATGTACACCCTAGGATGCCAATATGATCCAAATCTGGGAGTGATGCGTTGAGGTATGTTTTTTTTCATTTTCACTGTTTTTGATTTTTTTTTGGTTTTTGAGGGTTTTCTGTTTTTTTTTTTTTGAGTTTTTTGCAATGATTGTGACTGATAACTCATTGCAATGAAGAATTGAAAGAAAACTTGAAATCACAATAAACTTCTAGATAATTAATCACTAAAAACAAATGCAAACTTGAAACCCCCTGACTTTTTAATTTCAATTAACCAGAATTACATAACCCAATTGATTTATGGTCCGTACCAGGCAAGAATGTAGCTACTGTAGGTACTGTACGACCTGATATTGGAGTTTGTACAACCCAGATTAATGTGGTTTTCGCCCAGCAAGTCTGAATTCTTCAGAACTTTTCTTCCAATGCCCAGATCTGCATTGTGTTGGTGCTGCTGAGGTTCTTCCTTGACATGATCTGCTAAAGTTCACCACCAAATACTCAGAACAGGCCCTGTATGGCTGCTGGAATGATGTAAGTGTTGACGACTGTTTTGACACACTCGCCAGCAGTCAGGTAGCCAATGTGAACACTCACCACCTCTCTTGAAAAGCAATAAGTTCTGGGGAACTAATCACTCCAAGGTCTCTATAGTTGGGTCTCGACGGTGATGGGCAACTCAGTGGTTGACGTAGCTGTACTTATTAAGGGGCTTGCTGGTTAAAACTAAATCCCACTAATCGTTAATAACTTCCTTTTTTTGTATTTTTATGGTTTTAAGATTCTTCTGGAAATAAATTGCAAGAGATAGGGAAACAAGAAAATAACAATGAAACCAATTCAATGACAACTTAACGAACTACTCAATTAGTACCTTGCAATCCAAAAATCATCAAATATTATCCAAATCAGCATTCAATAATGGACCTCCAGTAAACTTGCAAAGTCAGCAACTTCACAAACTCATGGAAAGAATATCACCACAATATTGTCTATCCCCAGTAATTCTCATACACCACATGCGTACGCAATATGATTCATAAAGCAATAAACAGGAGATCAAAACACATTGCTGATTTCAAATAATAGACATTACCAGATTACAAAGAACAAACTCGTAGAACATATGCATAGATCAGACAATCTATAAGCTGCTTCTTGTATTGATTTCAAAGAATGTGTAACAAAAATAACTCAAGTTCATAACAATCTGAAAGAATAATCTAAAATTTCTAAGTGGGCCTCAAATCATCAATTTGTGGACCCCTACAAATGAATCAAACTCCTCAATTTATAGAGTTTTCTGCCCTACTTTCTAGGAAATAAACCTAATCTAAATTAAGAACTCAAAAGCTAGGAGTTAGAGTTAACTTGCAAGTTTCTGCCTCTAGACTCTAGTTAACTACTACGAAATAGAGGTTAGGTGAGCACTACGAAGACCATGCTGTATGAGCTAGGCTTTTGTAGTCATGCAGAATTTTGTTCAAAACTTGAACATGAGTTGGAGATGCAGTTGCAGCACCAGTAGGGAAGTCATGCAAAAACTCCTCTCAAAAGTCATGCTATCTTTAGTAACTATACGTTTATCTTCTACTTCTTTTTATAGGACTTATAATTATTGATGATGCATGCAACCACCTCGGCAAGAGGATCAGCAACATGCTTGATTCTAAATTGATACTTTTTCAAAACTTCCTCAGCATTCTTCCTTTTCTTCTCTAACTCCGCCATTGTCTCTGTAGCCTGTTGACATTGTGTAATCAAATGCGTATATTAATCCTTTAATGTAACAGTAAATTGAGCCAGAGGTCCTAAATGCTGGGCCTCATATGCATCCCACTGGCTAAGTACTTTCTCTTCTTCCATAATTCCTGTATCGGTTATGCCCAGCTCAAAAACTCAGAGTAAGTGTCTTACAAAATCTTCATTTTTTAATACCATCTTGAGGAGGGGAACTCGAATGTCTGCTACATCCTTCACATACTGCTGAAGCATTTCCATCTTCAGCTCCAAAATGTATGTGTAAGACTGCAAATTCTTACAACTATCTCCACCCAAGAGATCCTCCTCTATGATTACTTCCTCACCTAGGCGCAAAACCTTAATACCCAGAACTGTTTGCTGAACATGTTGAGCTTCCGCTCCCATTGCAGAGAGCAATAAGCTAATGCTCCTCCTAGCTGTACTGCCTCCTTGTACTTCTTCATGGTATTTTGCAAAAATAGTCTAGTTTTGGAGGCATTTATCTGGGCCCATGATTTTGCTGTGGCAGCCACCTGTCTTACCTCCAACAATGCTTTTACCTCTCCCTCTGGGACTGATGAGGTTGAAGGTAGATTATCATTTTTGCAAGTATCTAAAGGCTTGCCCATTTCTACCAACAACTGCTTGTACTGCTCCAGCTGTGCTTTGACCTCTGCATGGGAGGTATATTCCTTCTCCATTCGTCCCCTGACGACACTGGTAGCCAGTTCGAAAGTATGTAATTCCCCCCACTTTGTCTGCTTTCCCAGTTTTACCTGAGACACTTGGTACTATGGGGAGCTTTTACCTTCTACCTGTAGAGGAACTGCCACATCCGCAACTGCTTCACCGGAACCTGTTCTTGACAGATGATGCACAGTCTTGGCTTTCTTAACTTTCCTTGGCTCCTCCCTGATTGCCTATTGTAGTGTAACCTTTGGTAACACTACTTTCCTCTTCTTTCTCTTGAAGGTGAATTCCAACCATTGTGGCACATCCTTGTCTTTATCACCTTTGTGAGGCACTATGTCAGCGGTCACAATGTGCACATTCGACTGTTCCTCTGCTTCATCTTTCTCTTCTCCCTCTGTGTGCTTAGGACCTTGAGGTGAAGCAATTTGGCGAGCAAGATCAGACTGGAGAGCTATATCAACCTTCAATTGCTGTTGCTTTTGCAACTCTCCCAACCTATCACTGACCTCCTCCCCAAATGCCTTGCCATCTTTATCCATTTCTTCCGTGCCTTGCTCGACAACTATATCTTTCAGGAGATCCTCTTGGTCCTGAGGAGTTAAGATTAATCTTTCATTCAACAAATCTTCAGCCTCATTTCGTTCTTTCTCCCCTTCGAGTAGCTATTGTTCCCCAGGCTGTTCCTCCTCTTGGTCAGAGTTTGTTTCAACATTATGGACACTTACAGTTTCCGTGGTAGGCTTAAATGCCTATGTCCTGGGAGGCATTGTGGTTGTATCAACTGGTGGTGGCATAGGGGCATTAGTAACCAGGGCTTGTGCAACAACTGTTGATGGAGGCTGAGTGGGTGCACCTTCATCTGTCTTTCCTTGTTCTTCTTCCTCTTGAGCATCTTCTCCTGGAGTTTGTCCAATCGTTGTTCTCATAGGAAGAACCTCTGCTAGTGGCACAACACCCAACCCTTCTCACACTCCAAAGTCTGCAGCCTTTTTCTATAGTTCAGATTTTCTCATTTGCTCATGAAGCTTCTTCATCAATTCATCGGTACTTTCTTCAGGCTCAGTTGCTTCATCCGGGTTAGTGGACGTATTCTTCCTAGAACTAGACCTTGTTTTGCGAGCATACTCCTTATAACCCCTTGATTGGGGTACACCTCAGGTGGATTCCTTCTGCTTCCCTTTTGAAGTGCTTGGCCTAACCCTCAAATTGAGCCACTGTCTAGTCCTATTGATAACCGCTTGGGTTATTTGGTCTATATCCATATCTTCATACGCCGACCACCTTATAGGAGAGAGAAGCAGCTTGTCAATTTCTTGTTCTTTATATATGAAGTCTAATAGTTCTCCATCATCCCTCAACTCTTTGGGGAGATTGGTTTCTATTTCAAAATCCCTAATCTGCGGCACTGACAGTCTATAATAATTCTTTTCTCTCACCTCAAATCTGTCCTGGAGGTTTGCCCAAAAGTCCTCCAATCTAGGCTTGTGCCCCTCATATGCCTTAGGCATGGTTTGTTTGAGCTTGCCATAGGGATCATAATACTCCCTTGCATAATCAAATTCTTTAAGATTTAGATCTTGGAGCTCCTGCTTCGCCGTCTTTGCTACTTGAATTTTTGAACAAGAGAAATATCCAATGGAAACTGAGAAGTCCATCCCTGCCTTGTGTTTCGAGGACAATAGGGATTGGAGGCCGAGCATTTGCCTGACATACTCTAACAAAATGATGCGGTCATTGCAATATCGTGGCAATAGCATTGGGTTCCCTGTGAACCCACTGACCCTGATATATGTAGAACGTTGGTTTTGGATGAACCAGCATGCCCATTCTTGGATGATCGTCATTGCTTCAGGGCTTATCCTGTATCATGTATCACTTGTGAGTTTGATGATAACAGGGAAGAGGAAGGCATCGTTGATTCTCTTGAGGTGAGCCTTTGCATTATCTAGAGGGAGTTGTGAGCAATACTCCCAAACTTTCTTCTGCCCTTCCTCATCTCCCAGCTGGCCTTCTACCTGTAATCCTGGGAACTTACCTGCTCGGGCAGCCACCCAAATAACATAGGAAGTGAAAAAGAACTTCGTTTGATGTACTTCCATCTTTTGTTTACGGATGTTGTCGGAGAGGATTTGGGCCTAGTCAAAGTTTTGCTTCCCTATAAGGATGGTGGTTATGAACTGGAACATACAACGATGGAAATGCTTGCAATCTGGCTTGCCAAAGGCCTTGCTCAACATGATGATCAAATCTCTCTGTGGTTCCTTAAAGTCCACCCTCAACACATATGTGGCTTTTAGCCCTGTTGTTCTCTCTTCCTCTAATTAGTTTTCATTCATGTATCTCTTATTTGGAGTAATATTATTGTTCCATACTTAGATGGCTTCTTCTTCAATAGTTAGGAGTACTTCATCTCTTGTAGGGATGCCAAACACAAACCCTAGCATATCTGCAGACAAGTCGATTACCGTCCTACCTTGAGCATCCGTACACTTTCTTGTATCTGCATCGTAGAACTGTGCAACGGTCATGATAAACTTAGGAGCTTGGAATGACTGTGGGAAGATGGTTGCCTCCACCAGTCCTGATCTCTTAATCCTACTCAGCGGGGCCTCTGGCCTTGGTCGTTCCAATTGTGTTTTAATATCCTCTATCTTGATGTGTCCCACCTCTGTGTCTGTTACCCACTTAATCTGGTCATCCAACTTTGACACATACACCTATCCTTGATATTGGTATTTTATGGTCACGAGAAGTTTGTCTAACTCCTTGCCTCTCTTGTTGGAAGTTGGGTCCATCTAAACGCTCTGATTTGCAAGAAAGAATCAAGAATTAATACATTACATAGACAAAAATATTAATAACATCATCCACCTTGGAACTCCGGGGTTCCGGGGTGGATAACTCCCTTATAAGACAAGTGACCTCGGAACTCTGGGGTTCCGAGGTGGATAAACTGAATAGAGTCCGGAATTTCGGGGTTCCGAGGTAGATAGAAAAAGTTAACTTCGGGACCTTGGGGTTCCGGGGTAGATCAACAGGGCATCAAGAAGATATTCCAAAACTCCGGGGATCTGGGGTTAAACGCAGTGACCTAATAAGAAAGGACCTTGGGGTTTCGAGGTCTGGGGTATTTCACTCCGAAAATTACGAGCTGATCCAGAACTTCGAGGTTCCAAGGATTCGGGGAAAATAGATACGACTAAAGGAAACAACCTAGGGACTCTGGGGTTCCGAGGTTGGGAAAACTAGGGCACGCGGAAAACATGAAAAATGAGAAAAAAAACCCTAAAAGAAAATCTAAACAAGAAAACTAAAAAACAACAAGATCTAAACACGGAATCACGAGGGAGAAAAAATCAACCAACCTGGTGAGAAAAATACGCAAGGCTCTCGACAACACGGGGGCATGAAGTCGGGAGGTTGCAGCTAGGAGCTCTGAGAAACTTGAGTGCACAAATGAACTTAGAAAAGTTCATTCCTCTCATTTATACCCCCCCCCTCGAACTTCGTCCGTACGATCGCCTTAAACAAGACCTTGGGACTGCGGGGTTCCAAGGTGGCAAACAAAAGACAACAAAATTCACCTTGGGACTCCGAGGTAAAAAGACACAAAACGACCTTGGGACTTCGGGGTTCTAGGGTTGAAAGGCAAGATAACCTTGGGGCTCCGGGTTTCCGAGGTTGTAAGACAAAACAACACACGAAGAACTCGGGACTCCGAAGTTCCAAGGCTTCAACAAAAGGACAAGGCACGACTTCGGGACTCCTGGGGATCCGGGGTTGTGCACAAACAAACAAACACCTACCTCGGGACACCGGGGTACGACAAAGCAAAAACAAACAAAGGAGACCTTGAAACTCCGGGGTTTCTGGGGTTCCGAGGTTGCCAGGCAAAACTACAAGAACAAAGCAATAGAAAGAAAAAAAGGGGAATCCATATTTTCAACACAAGGAAACTAATGGGGGTTAGGTATGCAGGGCATAACAGTAAGCAAGTACGACTGGGCTGAGAACAGTCAACAAAGGCTGCTGCAGGTTCAAAACTAACTTCTGATCTTGAATTTGTCTCCTTTCCAGCACCTTAATGGACTAAACTTTCAAATCGAACCCTAGGAATGATGAACTTGCTATTGAAAATGATGAAATCCCTTTAGGATGTGAGGCTAGTGCTACGTCCAGCCTTCCCAACTCCTAAGAATGGACATTCTTGAGGTTTTTGCTGCTGCAATACTCTGGCTCAGAGCTTACAATATCCAATGTTAAAAAATCCTTCAACCATAATGAGATGATTTTCCCTCTTCTCTCCTTTTTATTCATTCTTCTTTTTCCCTCTCAAATGGTCGATCCTTTTCCCTCCAAGAGCTTATTGAAATAATAATAAAATATACTTTATTTTAATGTTTGATAACATAATTTCCCTTCCTAGCGTTCGATCCATAATGCGGGGTCTATTACTCAGAAAAAGAGGGTCAAAGTTATTAATAATAACTTATTACTTCATTGGCCTAGGGAGGTGTGACCTCAAGACCACTCATCCCTTATTATAAAGCTAAGTGATTAAACTAGTCACTTCAGCTATTTATTTAATTAAATCCCAAACTTAAGAAATAAGTAATATTTCCTATTTTATTCATAAAAAATGCCTCGGGACTCCAAATTGTGATCTGACTGAAGCCACTTGCTCTCTGATGATGCCATGTCACTAGGAGCTAACTGGCAATGGCTCCTAAAATTTAGGACCCCTTCCTAAAAAATAGGAAATGTGACAAAAGTCGCCAGAAGGGTTCCGGGGTCTCCTGATGCTTACCAAGTAACTCACAGTCCGTCCCTAAAAAATAGGGATTCCTCCTAAAATTTAGGAGACTATCCCAAACTGACCAAACAGGCTTCTCAAGCCCCGATGTGTCCGTCTTTGCCCCTGAATAGGCTCCCTACTCTCTCTGCCAGCCTATGGGAGCCAGGTATAGGCCAACCTCCAATGCTGACTGCTTGGCCTAAGGAGGGGACATTACACTCTTGATTACCTTCCCTATAGATATGAGTTATTTTGAAATTTGAACTCCTCAAGGCTTCTAATGGTTTCCTTTTTTGGTCTCAGAGAGCTTTGTGATTTCCAATTCGGGATCGAGTTTTTCCTGATTGCATTAACCATCAAGAGGGAATCACCTTCTAGGTGAATTCAACCCGCACCAACTTCAAGCCCGCATCTAAGATCCAGAAGAGCAGCTCTGAATTCTGCTTCATTGTTCATCGTCACCCCCAAAGTTCAATCATTTCATATAGGATGTTGCCTTCATGGTCTCTAGGTAAGCATCTTGCATCACATAGCCCTGGATTTCCTCTATATGCCCCATCAAAGTTCACTTTGATCCATCCAATTTCTGGCTTTGTCCATTTGACATTTTCCCTATGATTGTAATTTTGTGTCATTTCTCTGGTCCATCAATAAAACACAAACTATTTCTATTGGTTAGATAAACCTCTTTTTCTCCTCCCGCTGTAGCATTGAACTGGGGTAACTGGTGCCAGCAGTTCTGGTTTCTTGGCTTGAAAAAACATCACTTAGGAGTGATGGGCTTCAAAGTAGTATCTGTGTTTTAGCTACCACTTGGGTCAGCCTTGAACCCTGTTGTCTCCACGGACACCCCGTTTTTAACTTTTGATCAACATGATCCATCTAAAATAGTTAAATCATCATTATTGTATGATAAAATATGTTATGTACAAATATTCAAATTCATGATATGTATGACTGATAGGAGAAAAGTCTGTGTGTTGCAAAAGCCATAACTTTCTGATGATATGCCATTTTTAGTTTTGACATCAAGGCCATTTTTTAGAGATGCCATGCTCCTTTTTTGGTCAGACATCTTGCTTAGCCTTCTATGGATAAGTTAGGCTGTTTTCTCAACTTTTTCTTGGGTAGGATTTTAAATTTTAAATATTGAATGGGTTTTCCTTCTAATGCAAATACGAAGTCTATATTTCATAGAGGAAGTAGATCTGAGATTCTTCTTAAAAATGCAAAGATGGCACTTGGTTTGCTTGCATCAAGCTAAAGTTTCTAAAAATGGTTTTGAGACTGAAAATGAATGTCAGATTTCAACATGCCCTTTTCAACTTTCAACTCATGAAAACAATGAAGTGCCCCCTATTTGAAAGATACATAAATTTACCTTTCAATAAAATGTATTGACCTGAATGTTATGTTCCATGGGGAAGATTGTGGTCATATTTCCCTTGATATTGCCGTAAAAATATGAATGGCCATTCACTGGAAGCACTTTTGAGACTACTTTATTATGAAGTAAGTTTCAATTTGATTCAATATTTAAGTAGAAAGTTATGCATTTTGCAACTTAAGACTTTTTAGCTGCCATAGCCACATACATAGCTTGTATTTGCAAGTATAACAGAAGTCTCCATAATGTCATGTGAGTCTGGAAAACGGTAATTGTTGCACATTATATTGAAAACCAGGTGATTAGAAAGCTCTTTGTTTATTCTTTGACATGGTAGTTACGTAGTGATAGTATGTTATAATGGAGCTGGTTTGGGAATGATTTATATTATTGAATATGTTTATTTTATATTAATTTTATGTTCTTTTGCTTTGAATAATTAGAGAAACCAATTTTTTTCTGTTAAATATAATATTATTTTTATTTCTCAATCATTGTTTGATGACTTCTCCGAATAATGCATTGAAGGTGGTTCCTTGGGGAGATCTTGATTCCTTAGCAATGCTGCAACGCCAGCTTGATGTGGATATTCTTATTACGGGCCATACTCACCAATTTAAAGCTTACAAGCATGAGGGAGGAGTGGTCATAAATCCTGGCTCTGCAACAGGTGCCTACAGTAGCATAACTTATGACGTAAATCCCAGTTTTGTATTGATGGACATTGATGGCCTAAGAGTGGTGGTTTATGTTTATGAACTTATTGATGGGGAGGTTAAAGTTGACAAAATCGATTTCAAAAAATCACCAACAGCCCAATAGAATGCCTGTGAGTCCTAACCTCAACCCATATTATCTTCTTGGAGAGTCAGATTGTGCATTGTGTACATATCTCTACTCCTTTTAGAGACCGATTTTTTTTGTTAGCTCTTAAAATCTATTTGAATGATGTGGAATTCAATGTCATAATCACCCGTTTGTTTTGTGGACTGAAAGATTTAGGGTGAGCTTGAATTTATTCTCGTTGTATTATGCTATTTATCTCAGATTTTTATTGTTGGGGAATATTAGAATGCAGAAAAGTGCGCTTACAGTTCACCAGGTGTGATATGGTGTTTATATTCTGGCACTACAGTAACTGGGAACAATTTTAATTCTTATGGAATCTTTCCGTGCAAGTGAACTTGCCGTGGAAATTTGAATGTTGTTTGCCATGTACCTTGAATTTTTAAAATCCTGGATGTATTTTGAACTGTAATACGTGGAAAGTGAAGAGTGAAGAATTTCTTTCTGAAGTAATAAAGATGGGATACATGTATACCATGTAAATAATGGAAGTGCTTACTCCAAATTGAGAAACTCAAAGTGTTATTGCATAATGTCTTCTCATTTCTTCAACGTATATTACAATTTTGGTCTTTTGCTGCTGGTATTGACCACTGAGCACTTTTACCATATCAGTTGTTTACATTGCAAGTATATTAATTTTTTTTAGGTTTTCTGCTTGCAGTGTTTCCATCGTTTTGCAAGGTTTAATGAGATTTTCCTAAGCAATCTATTCAAGACTAAAATGCCTAGAATAAATTTAAATGACCTATAGTATAAAACATCAGAGTAATGTGAATAAGCAACACGATGATAAATCTATTCACTTGCAATTCAAAAGAAAAACATACACACATAACTTGGATGGATGAGTCATGGTGATTTGAGTTAACTTTAATCAAGAGACGAGTTAATAAGTAGACACAGTGGTCGTTCCTGATGAGGTAGAGGTGGCACCTAATTGTCATTAATGAGGGAATGATGATGTGGAGGTGGCAATTGATCACTGTAAAAAAAAGGACACATGTTTTTATTTACTTAGTATGAAATGAATTATTTAAATTAACTTAATAGAAAAAGTGCAATAAAATTTTACAAGTTTTTTAATTTGGCAATTTCAACTTTCAACTTCTCGAGTTGGGACTTGGCTTTGGTATTCTTGTCTGTATTTGAAATAAATCAAAGTTTTAAATTCATTTATGTAGGGAATACAGTTGAAATGTTGTTGCATAATGTCTTCACGTTGCTTCAATGCTCTTTTACAATTTTGGTCATTTTCTGTTGGTGTTAACCATTGAGAGCACTTGTATATCAGTTATTTGCATTGCAGGTATATTAATTGTTTTCTTTGGTTATTTGCATGCAATGTTTGTACTCTTTGTTTTCTTTGGTTATTTGCATGCAATATTTATACTCTTTTGCAAAGCTTTTATAAGACTTATCCAATCAATCTATTCAAGAGTAATCAATTGCTCAAAAGAGAAATGAATAGACACAATGGTTAATCTATTTATTTAGATTTCAAAGGAAACGTTTACATGTATATAATTTCTTGGATGGATGAAGCACGGTGATGTTTGTCCAAGAGGATCAGAGTTACTTTAGACACAATGGTGGCCTTTGATGAGATAGAGGTGGCATTTAATTATTACCAATCAAGAATGACACGTCCTTATTAACTACTTAGTTGGAATACGCTATCTAACTAAATTTAATTAAAAAGTGCAATAAAACATTACACCAACAATTTTTTTACTAAGAAATTTCAACTTTGAACTTCTAAGTTATGGCATTGCTTTGGTCATCTTGTTTGCTATTTGAACTCTGAATTCGTTAGATTTTTGGTTTTGCTTACGACACCAAGATCTATCTATTCAAGAAACTATTTTCCTTTATTTCAGTTGGGTTCTACAAAGAGTTAAGTTGCGGTTCCTCTATCCGAAATATGTTTATTAAATGGCATTTTTTTTTCTCTTTAATTTTTTTTTTCTTTAGATTCTTAGAATCATAATGATTATTGGCTTAATTGAACCCTAATTTTAACCTAATTTTCTTATGTATCTGTATTTTTTTCAACAGAGATTTGATTTAAGATTTTGCCGCTTTGATATACTGATTATTTTTCCAAGAGATCTATTGTAACTTTTACTCATTCTTTAACATAATTTAATGAGAATGCAAAAACATATTTCAAACATTTTTTTTTCCATTCAATTTAGACTAAACACATATCAATAAGATGTATTCAATGGATTCTAATATGTTGTATGAGGGTAAGAGGAGTTAGAGCTTTGACTTTTTTTTTTTTAGTTTATTCTTAGGCTTTATGTCATTTGGATTAATCTACACACATTCTTGTCCTCTTAATAATGAGATCAAACAATACATCTATTTTCTTTTATATTTAAATAATCTTTAATATCACAATTAATCACGGTTACACTCTTTAATATCCTATCTTACCCTTAAAAAGCTGCTTTGTGACTTAAGAGAAATTTGAAATACTTAATAAAAGTTTAAGGTAAAATATTAAGGTAAAATATTTGTAAATTTAATCTTAATTTTGTTTATTGATAAATTAATACTAATGCTGTCATATTGTAGTATGATAAAAGTTTAACGGAATCCTTTGTCTATTGATAAATTACTAATGCAATTATAATAAAGTAGTAAAATTTATTGCAAACTATTCAAAATATTCAAATATTCAAACACATTATGAAGAATCTAGTCAATTGAAAATAAAATATTAATTTTTCATTACTTGTTTAAAAGGCTTTGTTAAATTTTTAAATTTAATTTATTATGTTTTTTTTGTTAATCTCATTAGACTAACAATAATATTTAGTAAATTTCTTTCATGGATATTTCCTATATATGTGTCTAGAGAAATGATATTTCCTATACATGTGTCTAGAGAAATGATATTTCCTATACATGTGTCTATAGACATGTTGTGAAGAGGATACATACAGATTTGTTGATAATCAACTACTCCTTTATTTACTTGTGCAAGACTATTTGTTATAGCATAAGTTGATTTGTTGTTATCACACTTGTAATTTGTAGTTTGTGTGAATAATCTAGTTTGCTAGTTTTATTTGCATTGGAGGAATCTTGTAGCACAATAAGTCACTATGGTAAATGTGCACATTTTGAAAATTGTATTTGGCTATTTTATACTTGGCAATTGCTTTTTTTTTCAGCAATATCTTCTATTTCTGTAGTTATATTATTTTCTATTCATGTAGCCAATTTTATTGTAATTTCTATAACTTGCTTCCTATAGATAACATTTAGAACTAAGGTAATAAATAATGTTTGGGTATATTGCCATTATGTCTTTCACAAGCTTATACTCTTGGATTAACTCATAGATTACATTGAACTTTAGCTTTGTAAATATGTTAATATTGAACTTAAAAATTAGTTGTATTTTATAAACTCTTTTTATAACTTACCTCAATTTCATCTAATCATAGAGTGTGGTGGCATTTGCATGGCCATGGTCTTGTCTCTTTATTGTGTCAATGCTATGTACGACTATGATGAGGTTCTGTGTGATCTTGTAACTTATTCCTATGTTTGAAGCTAGGTTTATAGGGCATCTTAGGCACCTTTGGGGATTTGCCTATAGGAATTATGAAAGCCAAAACTTTTTTATTAGCAATCAGATCTCACAAAACTTTGAAAGAGAGATATTGCAATGCCTTGAAAATATGTAGTGTGAGAACTAAGTGGGTGTGTAGCTAGGGTATAACATTAACTTTTTGCAAGTAGCAATGGTTATTTTTGTGTTATTATCATGTCCTATTGCTTCTTTTCTATTTTTCTATTTTTCTATTTTATAAATAGTTTTGCTTTCTATTAATTTATATTCATTCCTTTCTTTATAAATAACAAAAAAAAGTTTTTTTTTGGACAAGAGTAGATGATTGCAATGTAAAGTGGAATATAAAGTGGAATATAGAGGACACTATTGCATACATGGTGTTGTCGGTGGTTTTAGCACTTACCAACTCAGATTAAAAATACCCTAAGCATCATTATCTCTTGAAAGATAAATGAACCTTATTACCTAAGATACATTCATCCCAAGGTTCATGGAGGTCTGATCATGACTGTATTGGGTAATCTAGTAGTATTGATGTTGGTAAAACACAAGGGTAAATGGGGAGAACTAGAGCCTTATTTCATCAATTTTCACAGATTTCAAATGACCAGCACAATTAATCTCACATGATTCTATAAATTAGATTTACAATCATGATCAACTTAATTTTCAGATTTAAAAATAAAAGACAAGATCAAAGTTAAAGATAGAGAAGTAAAGACTACAAAAACTAACCCAAAAGATTTAACCAAAGATAAATCAAATGCACACATAGACAAACTCCTTGAAACCCACTTTTACTTTCACCAAAATTGATCACAACTTAAAGAAAAAAGGATGCAAGGTTCTAAAAAGATATTCATAAGATTTTCATTCTGAGCATAACGAAACTGAATCAACATTCACATTTATTTTAAAATTCATGAAACAATTTTGAGTTGATTATGGAATTTATTAAATATATGAAGATCTAACTACCAAAGTCTAAATGCTACTTTCTAAGCTGGAATGAGAACCACGATAACAGAACGATTCAAAAGAACTTTAGCAAAGTTTTCTTTTGCCAATTCAGTACATGTTTTTTCAACAATTTCTCAACTAAAAAAGAAAGAAAGAATTGTTGCAATGAGACCTAGAACACGATCAAAGGCAGAGCTAAGCTCAACACAAATGATTCAGACTATAGGAAAAATGAAGCGGTTGCAACCGCCTGCATCCACCAAGAAACGGTTACACCAACCTGGGGGAGTAATGATCTACAAACGCTTCAATGCCTCCCTAACTGAATCAAGGAGTGGAAGACAACAATGATGAATTCATAATCCGATCCATAAGGATTTCTTAAATTGTAGCAACGTTCCCAATTTGATATGTTTGGCACCCTTATAAATTTCTCTGTCTTATTCTTCAACCAATCAAGGTTGTTGGTTCTCCTGCGGTGCACTACTTGGGAATTGCAGTTGCGGAGTAGTTTCCTTTCTTTAGAACACTTTTCTCTGGGCCTTCTGCGGTCCCCCAATTCCAAAAATTTCACTAGGTCCTGAAAATGAGAAATTACCATAAATTTTCTTCATTCTCAATCGAATCCATTTAAACTTTGTCCTTACACCCTGTACAACAAATAAATGTCAGCAATACAAATTTCCTTTTGCATTGGGTACTCGGGTGCATTTCAAATTTTCGATTTTTCCTTCATTTTCTAGTTGTTCGGAAGGTATCTTATGGGAAAGATGGGATCTTGAGATGTTCTACAACATCCCGAGGACAATTGTGGACCTCTGCAATATCCTCTACAAAAAGTGGGTGAAGTTGGCTTCAATGGGCTCTAGTTGTCTCATGGCTTAGTGATTCACATTTTCACCTTAGTTAATCTTGAACTCATTGCAATTCAAGGGTTGGGTGAGGATCGATTGTGGCAGTTGGACTTGACTCTGATCAGGAAAAAACCATGTCACTCTGTCACACATTCTGAAGATTGCAAATGGTTGACCTCTCCAACGGGAGAGAAAATGTGCGACATGGTGCAAGTTCTTAGGGACCGCAATATTTTGTGGCTTTGTTCTGTAGTGGTTGTGTTGAGTTGATCTAGTGGTGTAGAACTTGTGCTTTTGAAAGAGAGTTCACAAGTTCAAATTTCACAAGGGGTAAGGTACGTACGCCTCATTTGTAATGCAGGGCAAGGTGACAGGTGCTTAGAAGAGCACATAAACACTTATGAGGTGCGAGAATGCACCATTGATTAACATTTTTTAGTGAGTGTTCAAAGGCTAATCCTAAAAAAAGGGGTCTCTACTTTGCTTAGACCAAAATGGGGTGTGTTATGGCAATAACTACAATAAATTACCACCCAAGAAAAGATTTGAAATTTGACATTCAAGATTTTAATTTATGAAGAGGGTCCTTATTGCCCAAAATAGGAAATGAAACTCTTATCGTTTCTAGTGTGTGCTTTGAACTCTTTTCCTTCCCTTTCAAGATTGAATCAAGCTACGTGAGTGGGTTAATCTCTCTAAGCCAACCAGGAGGCAAGTGTCTATAGCTTTGACCAAGATATCTCCTTGATTTTAGCCAAACATAGCTCTACTACCAAACATGCATCCATGGCCCGAGTAGAGTTGTCTGTGTCGGGACAATTGATTTTCTCTTTTAAGCACACAATTTTTTTTCTTTATTCAAAAGTTTTCTTTTTTCTATTCTTTTGCTCTTTATCTCAATAGGTAGACATTAAAGTCATGTCATCGGCTTAAAAATCAAGGTGGTAGCAAGAGAAACCTTTGGAATTTTCACTTAGTAAGAACATGTGTCTCTACAATATTCGCTCTTGAAAAGGCATAAAATGTTTATTATAATGATGAATTTCATTAAGATTTCTATTTGCTATGACAAGATCGGTTTTTAAATGGGGCGTATTGAAAAAAAACAAACAAAACATCAAAGTTAATCTTACACAAAATCCCATTTCATAAATTAAAATCTTAATGTTTGATGTCTACTCTTACCTCAGAAAGTGAACTTTCCTCATATGAACCTCGTTGGCATTCTGTGGGACTCAAATTAAAAGCATAATGAGTACATACACACTTTGCATGCCAATTTTGCAAATAGAATTCAATCTCTTGTAATGGTTATAAAGCTCAAATCTCAGGCGGATAATTAAACTCACTTTTGTTACTTAGCCTAAATTTTCTATAAATCCAATATGGGTTGCAAAGCATGACATTCCAAGTTTAGTATTTAAGTTCTGATAGGAGAGATTTTGATGATCATGGATACTCCTATTAGGCTCACTACTAATAAAAATCAATATAGAGTGTAATGCTCTATTGTGCTTTCATTTTTCTTCCCCTATTTGGCTATTCTCCATTTCATGATGTAAATAATTTTTTTTGTGAAAACAATGACCCATTTTGAACTTTGCAGATCTAAACTTGAGGGTCATAAACTATATTGTAAAATCTTTTGATATAAATGAATAGAGCTATCAAGGTTTAAACCGTTCCTGAGCAAAATTTAGCACCAACTCCACATAAATGTACATATTTAGATGGAAATTTACAAATTTACATGATTTATACTTCTTTGTTGAAATCCTTTACGTTTACATTTGGAAATAATGTTTCAAGAATTGGCCATTAATGGGCAATGTCTAATCCTCCCCAGTAAGGGTGTGTAAACAAAAGTCATTATCTCCTAAATTTTTTGAGATTAGAAATGGTCTCGACCATAGCTTGTTAAAATTTCCGTGTTCTCCCTATTTCTCATGAGCTTTATCCTAGGAAGGGTCTAAATTGGAAATGTGGAATGTTTTCACTTGAGCTCGCTTATCAAAAAAAAACTTGACTACCCCTTGAACTGTTGAGAAATTATTGATAGCGTGGTCACATTTTTCTTCCAATGAAAAAAATTGGTGTAGTCTGGTTTCTATTTTATCATTGGTATCCAAGTAGTTGTGCATAAACTATATTGTTGGTATCTGTTAACTCATAGGAAAAATAAGGTCCAAACCATACATGAGGTGATATGAAGAAGCTCCTAGGAAAGTTTTGGTGTGGGTCCTATTTGACCATAAGACAAACTTGAGCTAGGAATGCCACTCTTTGAGGTTTTTGTCTAGGAGTTTTCTAATGGCTGTTAATAAATTTATGTTTATGGACTTTGCCATTTGTTTCCCTTTGGATCATAATTGAATGAAATTTGAGCATAATCCAATGGTGGAAAGCCTAGTTAGACATTTTTAGAGATGCAAAGGCAAGACCACTGTTGCACACTAGCACAAAAGTGGTACCAAATCTAGTTAATATATGCTCTTCAAGAAATTTAATTACTACCTCTACAATACATTAATTTAAATTTGAGCTTTTGTTCATTGAATACAATAATCAGTAGCAGTCAGAATATACCTATGACCCAACAAGGATGGCATATTGATCATATTATGAAGTCCAAACTCCATTTGGTGAAGGATCGCATCTCGATCACTAGCTTTAGGGGCATGGTTAAATGCCTTTCTCTAGTGACCGCAATTTGGCATACATGACAACTCCTTACATGCATGTGTGTCGTGGAATAATATAGGTCAATAATACCCAACTTCGAGGATCCCAAACCATGCCCAATTCCAAATTTCTCATGAAAGTGTGCTAATATATGGAAACTTCTTGTTTCCCCACACAACAAAGATATACTATTTCATGATTTTCTTATATAACACATACTCCTTTAACATGAAGCTTTCACTTTTCAATCTCAAGGATCTCGTTTGAACTGCATTCAAGCGAGATAGACACCACTGATGCACTAGATAATAGATAATGTCACTATACCACCCATTGGGAGACAACACCTACACATTGTATTGGCATGAAGTTAGACTAGGTTCAATATTTGCTATATATTGTATTAATACTTGTCCTCTCACTAATTTCATGGGTTGAATTTCTATGTCATATTCTTGCATCAATGTAACCTATTTTCCTATTTTCTCTCCCAACTCTAGCATGAGAACGACTTTGACTGTTGTGTCAGATACCTGGGCACATTTTTTCCTTCTCAAGATATAATGCCTACATTTCTTTATTTCTTTGACAAGCGCATAGGCCCACTTTTCCGTGTTGGGATACTTAAGCTCTACATTTTTCAATGGAGCACTCATGAAAGCAATAGATCTCTCATCCCTTGGTCCCTTTCTAAAGTAAGCATAACGGAGCATGTATGCTCATATGCAAAAGAATAGACAAAAAAGAGGAGATCATAGTTTGCACTTACCAAAATAGGAGCCTCTAAAAGAGCCTTCTTGATCTCCTCAAAAGATTTCTTTACTTCATTGGTCCATTCGATCTTTGAATATTAATTTTAACATGACATTGAGGGGTTTAACGTTTTTTGCAAACCCAATAATGAATTTCTTCACAAAATCTATCTTACCGAAGTAAGACTTCAATTCCTTTTTACCGATTGGAGGCCATATCTTTAGAATGGCGTGTACCCTTTTTTAGGGTCGATGGAAATGTACCTAAGGATTTTTCCTTCAATAACTCTAAACATACATTGCTTTGGATTTAGAGAGGCCCCATACACTATACATCTGAATAATTTTCTTAAATTAGACATGTGATCCTCCATTTTCTTTGAAAATAGTGCCAAATCATCGATATAGATTATAATACAGTTCCCTACCAAGTCCTTGAAAGTGACATCCATGGCTCTGTGAAAAGTGGCTCCAATATTAATCAACTCGAAAGGCATTCTTTTGTAGATGAAGACCCACCACCTAGTAGTAAATGCAGTTTTCAATTTGTCTTCTTGCTCCACCATCACCTGGTTATATTCGTAGTATCCATCTAGGAAGGACATCATTTGAGAATCATTGACGATATGCAACACCTTGTTCAATGAAGACAAAAGATAGTTGTCCTTTTTCGATGCTTTGTTAAGGTTTTGGAAATCTATGCATACCCTAATTTCTCTATTTTTCTTTCTGAATAGGACCATATTTTCCACCCAAGTTGAGTGCCTGATGGGGAAAATTATTTTAGCTACCAAGAGTTTCTTGACCTCCTAATAGATCGAGGATTCTATTAAAGCATTCATGGGTTTTGCCTTTTTTTTTTAAAGGCTTCACCCTTGGTTTAAGTGGGAGTGTGTGGGTGATAATAGAGGTATTACAAGTCTTTAGATCCTAGTAGCTCCATGCAATAATGTTGAGGTATTCCTTCATACTTTCAATTGATGAGGACATTTTTTGCTTCATTGATTCCACCCAAGTTTACTTTGTCACATTTTCCTTCTTCCACATCAACAAACCTCTTGTGAGAACATAAACTATCCTAGTCAAAGATTATTTCTAGATGGACCATTGATCGGGAAGTAGTATTCATTTTTAAATCTAGAACTCCTTTTGGGCCTATTTCAAATTCTTCTGGGTCTCCTTCATCTATTATTCGTGATGCAAAATGTTTTGAACTGGTGAGGAAATCTATGATGTTCTTATCATCATTGAAGACTTGGAAATGGGAGACATTGCCACAGATTAAGGGTACTAGTATTAATTCAACAGTGAAATTTTGCGATTCAATAGGTAAAGCGAGATGCAGGGAACTGGTAGTTTGGGCCAGACCATTAACTATCTCATTGGAACCTCTAGGGATTGTTTGAATATTAAAGGCATTAAAGCTTTCGACTATGTCCAAAACTTTGTTGTGGTAGCTTCCCAATATTTTAACCATGACAAGAATATTGCCTTCTTATTTTTTTACTACCAACTCTAAATCTCTAAAGGCTAGATTATTTCGATCTTTCTCTTATGGTGGTGAGGAAACCATGCACCAAAGATTCGTACTCTGCAATGTTATTGGTACAAGAAAATTGTAACCTATATGCCGAAATTAAAGTTTCATTGTTTGGACTTACCAATTGAAAACTGGCTTTGGATCCTTGCTTGGATCTAGAGCCATTGAATTTTAGGGTCCACATTTGATCTGCAACTTTGCTTTGTATATTTTCCTTCATCATTCTATTCTTCTTAGGATCAACTTTCTCACTTTCAATTAGTTGTCATTCAATGTGCTTTTCTTTGTTCTTTAGCTCCTTCTCTCTATTCTTAAAAAAAATGGATGAATCCAAATGTTCTTTGATAACTCGGTTCATTGTCAATTTACAACAAGGGCAAGCAACTAATGAGTGGGTGTTACTATGTACATGACACCAATATGTAAGAAGGAAATTCTCTATCCTGATTGCTTGCTCACTTTTGAGGTTATTCTTTATGGATCTCACCAAATGCTCCTAAATTTTTTCAAAGCATTCTTCTTTTTCTAACTCCATGGGTGACTTTATCCTAGCTTTGGCACTTATCTCATCATCCTTGAGTGTTTGTGATGTAATAACCGACTCTTCTTGCAACATCAAGACTTCATAAGAGGCCATTGTGCAATATACACCTAGATCATCTTCTTAGAACAAAATTTCATGTTATGGTTGTATCCTGTAATAGTGTGTTTCATTCCTGGTTCTCTCTCAATTCTTATTTGGTTTTGGACTCATCTTTAGGGTAACCATATATGCGAGAAATGAAGAAGTTGAGGAAATACAATTTCAGAGATCCCAAGAACACCTGCATGCAAATACCTGTCACAAGAGAAGAATGGAAGCACATAAAGCAAAAAAGCATAAATGCTCTGAAGAAGAAAATTATCATTCAGAAAGGGAATCAATTTTTTGAACAAGTACAATACAATCCTTATAAAAGGATAATAGAAACCCTAAAGGTATGCAACCCTAAAGAAACCCTAAAGGGATAATGTGTATTTAATAATTATTAAATACCTACAATATTTATTAAATGCCTAAGTTTAGCTTAAGAGTAGAGTTTAATAGACCAATAATTAAATAAATAATTATTAGCTAATACAAGATAACTCTAACACCCCCCCTTAAGATGAACTTAGGGAGTAGCTAAAAAACTAAATGCATGAAGCAAAAAATGCAACTACATGATGAAGGCAAATTTGGGTCCCGACAACAAGGCCTGATGAGGTACCCAATCACAACCAAATCTCTATGAATCGGAGAAATAGAGAAAACCATGTGGGAAAAAACTCTACTCCAAAAAGAGATGGAAAAGCAAGAAGAACACCACTTAAGCAGGAAATAGCTGCAAACACTGCCGAAGAGTAACTACTGATCTGAAGAACCTCCACTAAAATAGAACATGACCAGGTAGAGAAGACTGTAATCTGCATGAGTGCCCTCAAATGGCACTACTTGAATCAGATGGCAAACAAAGACAAACAACTGAACTTGAAGATACAGATGGCATGAGACACCAAATCCTGAAGAGCTGATCAATCGAACCAAGGAAGCATTAGAACCAACAGGACAAACCTCCCCATAATGCTGAAAAGGGAGAGGGACAGGTACACTGAAAAGAACGGCCAACAAGAACTGCATGACGAAGAACTAGGAACATTGAAGGTGCAGAGAAAGTACATGGTGTCATGGAAGGAACACTCACTTGACACACATCATGAGGCAAATGTCATGGAAGGAACACTCACTAGACAACGATAGATGGCAAACAAGGCAAACATCAACCCCCCCATGACACTTTATAAGTAGTGCATGTACAACAACGCATAAGATTTGCAAGATCCCAAGTAAACAATGCATGATGGCACTTTATCTCAGTGCGTTTGCATAAATGAAGCTACAATGAGAAGAAGACTGGAAATAAAAAGAAGAACCAAAACCGAGACATCTCAGAAAAGAGATCCTAGGGCCTGAAACAACCAAGATATCCACCAGAGTGCTGAAAAGCAAAAAACTGAATAAAATATTCCTGGAACAGAATCTGGAAAGAAAACTCATATGGCTGGAAATTGCACAAAACAAGCTTTCCAACGATATAAAGTTTTTGAAAAACGGAGTTCAGATGCTCATTCTATGGCTCCCGGAGTACAAAAAAGAGACCCCACTTTGACTGGAGAAAAACATAGTCAAATAGAAAAATTGAAAAAAAAATCCAACATCACGAGGTCCGGCTCGGAACCAGCTTTCCGACGTCTATTCATTTTCAAAAAAACGACTCCGTATGCCCAAGATATGGCCAAAAGAAAAAACCCCTCTTTTAAGGCATAAAAAGGGTAAAAATAATAATAATTTTTTTTTTTTTGACGAAAATTTTCTGACTCATTTGCAGGTACAACCGTACGGATTTTTGTGCCTCGTAAAGCGTGCCATTGAAAAAATCATGGCCTAGATGCACTTGTCACCGAAATAGGTCGAATTATATATCAAAATGAATGGAAATGCCCTTCGAAAGCCAACGGTGAGGTCTGTTTTGGCCCAAACTGCTCTAATTTTTTTAAAATATTTTTTTTGACGAATTTCTCGAGATTCGTGAAAAAAAAAGCAAAACCAAAGAAAAAATTTCAGAACCCAAAATTTGACAAATTTTATATGGAAATGGGGGTTTTGGGGCATTTTGAGCTCAACGATGAGGTTTGTCAAAAAACTTGTTCTGATACCATGAAGAAGTTGAGGAAATACAACTTCAGAGATCCCAAGAACACCTGCATGCAAATACCTGTCACAAGAGAAGAATGGAAGCACATAAAGCCAAAAACATAAATGCTCTGAAGAAGAAAATTATCATTCAGAAAGTGAATCAATTTTTTGAACAAGTACAACACAATCCTTATAAAAGGATAATAGAAACCCTAAATGTATGCAACCCTAAAGAAACTCTAAAGGGATAATGTGTATTTAATAATTAAAATAATTATTAAATACCTACAATATTTATTAAATGCCTAAGTTTAGCTTAAGCGTAGAGTTTAATAGACTAATAATTAAATAAATAATTATTAGCTAATACAAGATAACTCTAACAAGAAATTGGTAGCCATGTAAAAATTTAGAGTCTTGGACCAATCTCTACTTAAAACTGTTCCATGTCCTTCAGGGATGTCAACTGCTTGCATTTCAATATATTGCTAAATGAAGGGGTCAAAAGTTAATTGCATATGGATACCGTTCAACTCCCCTATAACTGCGACCTCAATTTTTTTCTAGTTGGGTTACCTTCTAGGTAGAATTGACATGAGTGGGGCCCAAAGGCTTACATACGACAAGAGGCATGACATTTGTTGAGGCACAAAAGTCAACTAGACAATTATGTAGGCTTTTGCAATTTTTTTAAAAGTTTACAGAAAGGGAGGGGATTTAGTCTTTCCCATAAACAAGGTAGGGGTATCCATCTAGAATACTTAACATTTTTTTAAAAAATTTCTCGGTGGGCTCCTTGAGAGATTCCTTACTATAAGCCATACTCAACTTGCTTGAATTTTCACATATCTAAAAGAAATAATTCCTAATATGAGGGAATTTCATTAATTCAAGGATAGAGTGACTTGCTTTCATCTTCTTGAACTCATTAGTAACATACTGGCCCATTCTCTCCACCTAAGATTTGCTTCATCCTTCTACGAGATCATGTTGCTCACTATCAATGGGGAGAATGCATCCTTAAAGGAAACTAGGATTGTTGTTTGCATTCAGATCTGGGGGCACTTGATAGTTATTTGGAGGAAGGGAAGTAGTGAAAGAGCCCTTTTTCTTGTTGTTCCTTAAATTGTAAGAGGCTTTGTTATGTTGTTAAGTACCATTATAATGATGATATGCTTGCACTTCTTCTAGATAATTTCCTCCCTACATAGGAAAGATATAGCCATCCAATACGATAGCAAAGTCATACCCACTATTAGGCACCAACTCGTAACCAATAGAGGTGGAAGCCTCTGACACTTTTGTGTTCCTGTATTTACCTTTGGAATATGTTAACTACTACTTGATTCATCCCTGAGTGTTGATTCATGTCATGTAATTTACACCAACTAGACATGACAATTTTTGCAAGGTAGAAGGTTGACTCTATCAGGGGGCACTGCTATGACGAATTGCTATTTTCAAAAGGGGTGAGAACACCCCCATTGTTAGGTCAAGCTTTCCATGTCCTTTGAGGCTTGGGATGGTTTTTTGATTAGGTGCTTGATTTTGGTGAACATGTTGCAAGTAATTGTTGGAAATATGAGTTGATGTGTTGTTGTGGTTGTCATTGATGTCAAACTTGTTCTAGTTTGGTCCAGAATGTCTATGGTGCAAAGTTATCTTGTTATGTTGTTGGTGTAGTTGTTGTGTTGGTTGTTTCAGAAGTGCTTGGGTCTAGAATCTATTGTTGGTGTTGAATATTATTGCTATTTTCATTGGATATAGTCTCGGTAGCATGGATATGTTGGTTCTAAGGTTTGAAAACATCTTTGTGTTCTCCAAGTGTTGTGGTATTGTTCGTTGGTGGTTGTGAGATTCTATGATTGACCTATCCTTAGCTCCATATATGATTTGTGGAAGTGTTAGATGTTTTATGGGTCTAACCATAGCGTGAGGAGATCCAGATTTGAGTTATTTGCTTTGGAGAGTATGTTTTGATCACTAATTGCTTATATGGTTGCATAGTGTGTGGATATGTTGTTGGTTAGGTTTTGGTGATTGTGGATCAATCAATTAATATTTGGAAGGTGTGTTTTGGCCCTTTCTTTCTCCTAGAGTGGATCAACATGTGTGTTTTTGGTTCGGAAAGTATATTTTGATTCAGGTTGACTTGTTTTATGCTTTGATGATCTACCTTGTATATAAGGCATTTGAATGTTTGAGTTAGAGAAATGAGAATGAGAGAGAGAGAGTAGATGATGTGGTGAAGTGCAAAGATTAGAGGAAGTGTGAGAAACAAAGAAGAGTTGTGTTTGAATGATATGCATGTTGTGCTGTGACTATGACAGAGAGTTGAGATAGAGTGTTGGTAGTTGAGATCAGAGTTGTGTGTGTTGATGTTGGTTGCTTGATGCAAAGTTCAAGGACAACGTCATGATCAAGAGATCCTTCTTTTTCAGATCATTTTTTTGTATCTTTCCCTAAGTGCAGTTAGCTTCAGGTTTTGCAAGTCCTCATTGTATCTTGTCCCATGAGCAGTTAGCCTTGGTGTACAAGTTTAGAGTAGTTTGGGTTGACTCCCACTGTGGTTTTTCCCTATTTGGGTTTTCCACGTATCAATATTGGTGTTCATGTGTTGGATACATTTTGTTCATTAATTGTTTGTGTTGTTGTAATTGTTTGTTTAGATTGATTCACCCCCCCTCTCAGTCATGCCTTGCATTCAACAATTCATATCAGAGTATGATTCCTCTTGAGTAAGATTAACTACTTGAGGCCTATCTGATGTGGCACAAGACATTCATTACAAAGTTCCTATCTTTGATGGTACAAATTTTCTGTATTGGAAAGAGAGAATGGAATTGCATTTGGAGAGATTGTAGAATGGAATTTGGGAGATCATTCATTGGATATATAGAGCTGCAGGGTGGTGCTAAGACTTTGGATGAGATGAAGTCAAAGGAAGCTAATGTAGAGGCTAGAGCTATAATTTTGAATTGCATAAGTGATTCAGTGTTTGGAAGAGTAAAATGATTGAAGGAAGATAAAGTTGTGTGAAACAAGTAGTGTTTGGCATACGAAGGTGATGCAAAGACAAAACTGGCTAGTCTAATGAATTTGATGTAGAAGTATGAGTACTTGAGAATGCTTGAAGATGGATTTGAGAACTATATTCATACAGTGATTGATCTTGCTGATGACATTAAAACTGTCGAAGGACATTTGGAGGAATGTGATGTTGTGCATAAGATCTTGTTGACTTTTTCTAAATCCTACAAGCTATAAAGATGTTCTATACATGAGATTAATTATTTGAGAAAAATATACTATCGATCAACTTATTGGTATCTTAGTAGCCTATGAGATTTTAGAAATAGAGTAAGAGAAAAGAGAAAAGAGAAAAGAGAAAAGAAAGCAACAACATTTAATGTTTCAAGGTTTGATGATTCAGAAAGTAGTGGAGACCTAGATGAAGCTGAAGTAAATTTTATGAGAAGATTGCAATGAGGCACTGATAAATATAAAGGTAACTCACATCATAAATGTTTTTCTTTTGGTAGAATTGGACATTATGCTTCTAATTGCAAGTACATAGAAGATTATAAGAGATTAAACGATAATGAGAAGAAGAACAAGTTTAGAAGACACAATTTCAATAGAAAGGAGAATAAGAGATTGTGCTCTATTGAAGAACATACATCTGAAGATGAAGTTGATGATGAATCAAATGAAGACGAAGTTGTGATGAATTGAATGAAGAATCTTTGTTTTTAGCGATTGAGGATAAGGAGAGTGCTTTGGAGAAACTGGAAGATGAGAAGACTATTGAGACTACATTACATGCTAAGATAGAATTGAATACATGAATTATCAACTTTGGATGTTCAAATCATATGACCAGTGACAAAGACGGGTTTATTAATCTAAAGAAATATGATGGAGGATCTGTGACGTTTGCTCGAAAAGATGATGCAACTATTTGAGGTATTGGAAGTGTTTCAATTTATGGTAAGCATAAGTCTGATGATGTTTATTATGTTGAAGGGTGTTAGTTCGATGTGTAGAAAAGAGGTATGAAGTTTTGTTTAGCGGTACTAGATGTGTGATTAGAAAGGAGAGGAATGGTAAAAGAGTTGCAGAAGGAATTAGAATGGGTGGAAATGTTTACTACATTAAATATAAAGAGGAGAATAAATGTTGTCTAATGCAAAAGATTAAGGTTGTTCCTACAGTTCTAGAGAAAACAAGTGATCCAGAAGAAAGCAAAGAGAAGGAATCAAATGAAAACAACGAAGAAGAAGAAGAGGAAGATTCAACGAAATTTCATGGTAAGTATGTTCAAAAACATATTCAGAGAATCAAATTATTGGAGATAAGGCACAAGGTGTTGTTCATACAAGAAGGAAGATTGCAAAAGTTCAAGATCAAGATAATTACTGTTTTCTATCAGTGACTGAGCCAAAGACTTATGAGGAAGCAAGCAAAGATGAAAGCTGGGTAAAGGCAATGGAAGAAGAACTAAATCAAATTAGAAGAACAAGACTTAGGAGCTGGTACCTAGATCGATGGACAAGAATGTAATTGGAATTAAGGGGTATTTAGAAATAAGTTGAATGAGCAAGGACAAGTGATAAAGAATAAAGCAAGATTGGTATGTAATGGACATTCTCAAGTAGAAGGTATAGACTTTGAATAAAATTTCACTCCTGTAGCAAGGATGGAAGCTATGCACATATTTCTTGCTTTTTTTGCTTACAAGAACTTTAAGGTCTATCATATGGATGTCAAATCAACATTTTTAAACGGAGATCTAGATGAAGAAGTTTACATTGAGAAACCAAATGGATTTAGATTGACCAAAGATCCATATATGGTGTGCAGACTGAAGAAAGATTTGTATGGACTTAAAATTAAACCTAGAGCCTAACATGCAAGATTAGACAAATGTTTACTTCAACAAAATTTCAGGAAAGGTACAACATACATTAATCTTTATTTCAAGATTGATGGAGATAAGTTGTTGATTGTTGTAGTTTATGTTGATGATATTATATTTGGAGGAAATGATAATCTATGTAAAGAATTTTCTAAGGAGATGCAAAATGAATTTGAGATGTCAATGATTAGTGAGTTGTCTTTCTTTCTTGGGTTGAAAGTTAGTCAATCGAAGGATGAAATATTTATTTGTCACAACAAGTATGTGAAGGAAATGTTGAAGAAATTTGTTTTTGATGATTGCAAATTAGTTATTACTCCTTTAACTATTGGGTGCAAGTTGAGAAAAGATGACAAGTCTACAAAAGTTGAACAGAAGAAGTACAGATCGACAATTGGAGGGTTGTTGCATTTGATTGCGCCCAAACAAAATATCATGTAGGCTATTGTCTAGTAGCTAGATTTTAGAAGAATCCAAATATGACACATGAGAAAGCAATGAAAAGAATCTTCAAATACTTGAAAGGAATAGTGGACTTTGGACTTTGGTACAAGAAAGGTGGAGATTTCATGTTGAAAGCCTATACTGATGCAGATTGGGCCAAAAGTATTGATGAATCGAACAGTACTAGTGGTGGTGTACTTTTTAGGAGATAGATTGGTTTCTTGGTTTAGTAAGAAAAAAGATTTAGTTTCCTTATCTACTACTGAAATAGAGTATATTGCAGTGGCATCTTGTTGTACTCAGGTGATGTGGATGAGACAGGTCCTCTTAAGGATATCAAGGTAACATATGATAAAACAATTCCTATTTTCTGTGACAATACAAGTGCAATAAACATTTTGAAGAATCTTATTATGCATCCAAGAACAAAGCATATTTCAATTATAAGGAGAAAGTGGCTAAGAGGAAGTTCGGTTGGGATACATTTCTACAAAGGAACATGTTGTAGATATCTTCACTAAGGTATTGGTGAAGGATTCATTTGAGTTTCTTTGATAGAAGCTTGGGGTCATTACCCCTCCTCCTTCTAGCTAGGTGCATTATGAGGATGCATCTTTTTAGGGGGAGATTTCATGCCTATTTATTTACTTGGATCGATGTTGTGGCTGCTCTCAGGGGGAGTAGTAGTGAGCACTGGTATTCAATGTCGTTGTGATATTTATCCTTGATGGCAGAGGGGGGGACATTGGGAGAAGTTGAGTTGTTAGTTCAAGAGAGATTGAGTAATATGTGTTTGAGTAGTATATTTTGAGCAATATGTTTTGGGAGAGATTGAGAGAGATTGAGTAGTATATTCTTTGAGTTTTTGGTTGAAGTGTATGCTTTATCAAGTGTTTCCATCAATGACAAAGGGGGAGATTGTTGGAAATATAAGTTGATGTGTTGTTGTGGTTGTCATTGATGTCAAACTTGTTTTGCTTTGGTCTGGATTGTCTATGGTTCAGAGTTATCTTGTTGTGTTGTTGGTACAGTTGTTGTGTTGGTTGTTTTCAAAGTGCTTGGGTCCAAAATATGTTGTTAGTGTTGAATATTGTTGTTCTGCATTGGATATAGTGTTGGTATCGTGGATATGTTGGTTATAAGGTCTAAAAAAATCTTTGTGTTCTCCGAGTGTTGTGGTATTGTTTGTTGCTAGTTATGAGATTCTATGCTTGACCTATCCTTAGGTCCGGATATGATTTGTGGAAGCACTTTTAATGTTTTATGGGTCTCACTAGTGTACAAAGATCCAAATTTGAGTTATTTACTTTGGAGACTATGTTTTGATTGGTAATTGCTTATATGGTTGAGTAGCATGTGGATATGTTGTTGATTAGGTTTTGTTGGTTGCAGATTAGTGAATTAATTTTTGGAAGATGTGTTTTGGTCCTCTCTGTCTCCTGGAGTGGATCATCATATGTGTTTTTGGTTCGGAAAGTATATTTTGATTTAGGACTACTTATTTTATGCTTTGATGATCTAGCTTGTATATAAGACATTTGAATGTTTGAGTTAGAGAAATGAGAATGAGAGTGTGTGTAGATGATATGGTGAAGTGCAAAGATCAGAGGAAGTGTGAGCAATGAAGAAGAGTTGTGTTCGAATGATATGTATGTTGTGTTGTGACTATGATAGAGAGTTGAGACAGAGTGTTGGTAGTTGAAATCAGAGTTGTGTGTGTTGATGTTGGTTGCTTGATGTAGAGTTCAAGGACAACTTCATGATCAGGTTATCCTTCTTTTCAGATCATTTTTCTGTATCTTTCCCTGAGTGTAGTTAGCTTCAAGTTTCTCAAGTCCTCTTTGTATCTTGTCCCATGAGCAATTAGCATTGGTGTACAAGTCTAGAGCAATTATCTCTATGATTGTAATCATTTTATATATAGTGGATATATTCTTGTGGGTTGTCTCCAACCATGGTTTTTCCATGTTTGGGTTTCCCATGTATAAATCTTGGTGTTCATGTGTTGGATATGTGTTGTTCATTAATTGTTTATGTGCTGATGTAATTGTTTGTTTGGATTGATTCACCCCCCTCTCAGTCCTTCTTTGGGTTCAATAGTAATTATTTTGATTTCAGAGGTGAGTCACCTCAGCTAAGAGCTTCTTTGTCTAGTCAGACAACATCATGATTTTGTGTCAGTCTTCCTGGGATCTTGAGACATTAGGCTCAACACTTTGTAAGAAAATGAGCTACAAAGATAATGCTTGAGATAAACAAATTCTTGGGTGTGGGGACATATCCCGTGAGATAATTTGAATAGTATTTAACATAGGGGTATGATATAACAAAGATTAATTAATACCCTTGATTTGATTAGTTACCCCAAGAATTCCCAAGTGGTTTATTGGACCTGCTCTAGATTGTCCCAAATTTTTATTGACTTTGACAACTACTGCATAAGATTATGTAAGATTGGTGGAAACGAGAGTAGCTCTTCTTACAAATAGTGATGTGAGGTTATCCAAGGTTGAGTAGTAAATTTGACAAGTAGGTTCATCTATGATGAGGCATGGGTCTTGCAACTACGTATAAGCCTTATGGAACCAATTATTGGATGAGCTAATCAACTCATTATCTTGCCTTTTGATTTTTACAAATTGTCTATATAGATATGAGGGGTTAATGAGAACCTTGAATCTGGATAGGAAAGCATTATTCAAAATATCCCAGGAGGTAATAGATTTTGCAGGAAATGAATGATCTAATAGAAAGATTCTTCTCCCAGGGAGTAAGGGGAAAGTCTACATGCTACATCCTAATGCTTTATTCTCTAGTTATGCAATGAATCTTCAAATATATTTGTATGCCCTTCAATTATTCTATTGGGGTCATTGACATTGAATTTGGAATCAAAATTATTTGGATTCTTGGGCATACCATGATATGTCCCAAACTCAATTAGGAAAGGATTATTGAAAAACCAAGAAATTACTTGATTTGTAGGTTGGGTTGGGGCTGGCTAGGCACTAGGCTGTGTAGATTTGAAGGGCCTAAACCATTATGTGACATCTCAATTGATATGCTACATCTAGACCTTGATAGGTTAGCTAGCTCCACAAATTCAAGATGTTTTGAGACTAATTTGAGAATTCTTCCAAATATTCTAGGAGAAAATGAATTGATACACTCCATCCTGAAGGCTCTCCTTCTAGCACCAATCTATTGATGGGTGTTTTTAGCACTTGCCAACTTAGATAAAAATACCTTGAGTATTATTATCTCTCTTGTAGGATAAATGAACCTTATTAACTAAAATACATTCATCCCAATTTCATTAAGGTTAGGTCATGACTGTGTTGGGTAACCTAGTAGTATTGATGTGTATTTTCTTGTAACGTACAAGGGTAAATGGGGAACACTAGAGCTCTATTTCATTGATTTTGACAAATTTCAAATGACCAACACAATTAATCTCAAATGATTCTATAAAGTGGATTTACAATTATGCTCAACTTGATCTTAAAAATTGAAAATAAAAGGATTTTTTTTAGGGTTAGAGATAGAGAAAAGAGAAAGGACTACAAAACTAACCTAAAAGATCTAACCAAAGATAAATCAAATGCACACATACAAAAATACCTCGAAACCGACTTTTACTTTCACTAGAATTAATCATAGCTTAAGAAAAAGGGATGCAAGATTCTAAGGGGATATTCATAAGAATTTTATTTTGAGCATAATGAAATTGAATCAACATCCACATTTATTTCAAAATCCATGAAACATACTTGAATTGATATTGAAGTTTATCAAATACATGAACATATAACTATTAAAGTCTAATAGCCACTTTCTAAGCTAGAAAGAGAACCATGATAACAGTATGAATCACAAGAACTTTAGGAAGTTTTTCTTTTGCTAGTTCAATACATGTTTTTTCAACAATTTCCTAACTTAAAAAAAGAAACTGTTGCCTTTTAAAGGTAAGGGCAATGAGACCGAGAACACGACCAAAGGTGGAGATAAGCTCAACATCAATGATTAGACTAGAGGACAAAATGAAATAGTTGCAACCACCTACTTCCATCAAGAAATAGTTATATCTGTTAATCTTATGAAAATCCAGTTAATACTTGGAGGGGGGGGGTGAATCACTATTAACAATAACTTAAAATTTGAATCCAAATCCAACTAAAATCAGATCTGAAACTTCTTAACAAATATCCTCACTTTTACAATCAGATCTAACAACCTTTCAATCAGATTTGCAAAAACCATTTATCATGATTGTCAACATCTTTATCTCTTAATCAATCATTACCAATTTGATCATCCAACCAATCAATCTTATCAATCAGATTAAATCCTTAATCATTTCATAACAGTACCGATAATCTCTGATAAACTATAAATAACATATCATAACCGATATCTCAGAAATAATGCATGTAAACATAAACATCATAAAAAGACATTTCACACATAAACACCAAGATTTTTGATGTGGAAACCCAAATGGGAAAAACCATGGTGGGAATTGGTACCCACAATAATTTTTACTCTTTTGAAGTACACCTTGTTAGGAGCTTATCCCAGTTAAGAGCTTACAATACACCCGATTAAGAGAAGACCCTGTTAGGAGTCACCCGGTTAAGGGATTTGCCTGTCACTCCCTCTAGGAGCTTAATGATATGTTAGGATCAACCTGGTTAGAGGATTTAAACACTCTTTTGTAAGCTTCCCTATTAGGAGAATTTAAATGACAAAGGCCTATTAGGACCTACCCGGTTAAGAGATTTAAGCTGCTGTAACTGTTAGGGAACAATAGTGAAAAATGATCTGTCACTTTGCACTTTCAACTTGCAAAATCAGATCCAGTTTTGCTTCAGACTTTGAAACACTTAGGTAGATCTCTATCTTCTCTCGGATGGCTTAACTCATTCTCCAAATTCCACTGACACATAAAACATTAGTTGTGTTGCCCTAAATAGCCATAAAAACTAAGTCGGCCATAAAACTTAATTACATCATGAATTTACAATAAAGATCATAAGAGATCAATATATAGATCATTACAACAAATTACAATGCAATATCAACCATTGATTATTCATAACCCATCACAAAAATCCGATCTGTACAAAAGTCAAACCCTTAGAACATTCCGCTAAGCACTTTGCACATTCCCAAGAAATTCTATCATCTTCTGTGCCAAAACACATTTCAAATCATTCACGTGGGTTGTGTCGTGTTATCTTCTTCATGTGGATTCACCACCAATCACCGTCATATAAAAAATCATTACCGGTTTAGTGAATTTATCACTAGCACAACTCCATCAAAATTTCAAAATATACCTTCCGGTAATCAACATAGGATGCGGTTCTGGTAACATACACAAATCCATCATAAAATCTTATGTCACAAATCACGTTTCCAACCATCACCGATTTACCGATTCCATTAAAATCTTTGCTTTTACTGGTTGAAGTCCTAATTCTTAGTCCTGCTGGTAAACCCTGTCAGACTTACAAATTCTAAATCCAGTAGACCAAATTATTTAACGAACAAGTCAAACATCAAAGATCATCTGTAACCATCTTCAAACATTAATTGACATAGGTTGCCAGGAATGACAACACTAATAACTCATCATGTCATCATCATACCTCTACCGGTACAAACATCAACTCATCTGCATCAGTTATGCCAAACATGCCAACAACATCGGCCTGGGGGGAATAATGATCTTGGAATGTTGCAACAACTCCCTTTTTGTATGATCAATTTTTTTCTCTGCATGCGCATCGTGATTACCCTAACTAAATTAAGGAGTGGGAGACAACCATGATGAATTCATAATCTAGTCCATAAGGATCTCTTATATTGTAGCAATGTTCCCATTTTGAAATATTTGGCACCCTTATGAGTTTTCATTTGTTTTTATTCTTCAACCAATCAAGACAATTAGTTGCGGGGTAGTCTCCTTTCTTCAAATCTCTTTGCTCCAAGCCTTCAAAGGCTCCCTAATTCGAAACTTTTCATCATGTCTTGAAAATGATTTTTTTTTATAATTAATACCATAATTTTTTTCTTCTTTCTCAATTGAATTCATACAAACTTTTTCCTTGCATCCTCAACATTAAATAAATGTCAGCTATACAAATCAAATTGCCTTTTGTGTTAGGTACCCTGGTGTGTTTCAAATTCTGGATTTTCTCATCAATTTCTTATTGTTCAAAAGGTATCTTAGGGGAAAGATGAAACCTTGAGATGTTCCACGACATCCTAAGGACAACTGTGGACCTTTGCAATGTCCTCTATGAAAATTGATTTGGAGTTTGTTTGGATAGGCTCTCATTATCTCATGACCGAGTTATTCACATTTTTACTTTAGTCAATTTTGAACTCATTGCAATTCAAGGGTTGGGTGGGTATCGATTTTGTTAGTTGGACTTGACTCCGACTAGGAAGAAACCATATGTCATGTTGGTACACATTTTCAAGTTTGTAAATGGCTGAACTCTCCAAAAGGAGTGAAAAGGAGCCATATGGCTAGATTGCATGTAAAGTACAAGGCTTAGGGCTCATGATAATTTGTGACTTTACTCTGTAGTGGTTGCACCACTTGGAAAGATGATGTGCACTTATACACTTAAAAGACATGAGAATGTGGCATTGGTCAATTTTTTTTGACATGCACTCAAAGGCCAATCCTAAAAACTGGGGGTCTCTATTTTTCTTCAACCAAAATAAGGCACCTTATGAAAATAACCACAACACAATGGTACATATAAAGTGATAAAAAATTAAGCCTAAAATAGAAAATGAAAAATTAGTTCAAAAAAAGTCAATTATGAATCAATTCATAGAATGAGAGATGATTTATTTGTTAATTGACCAGGTTTAGTCACTGTGCTATTTATCTAAATTAAGGAGTAAAAAATAAAATCATGAAAAAAGTAACACCCTTGTCAGATGTCTATTTTTAATAATTTGCGATACCAAAGTTATCATAGTGTGTACTTTTCCTTTCAATGATTTAATTTCCTCATCTTACTCTTGTATCTCTTCCTCAAACTTTTTTCTAATTATATCTTTTCTTCAATCAACTTTTTCTCTTGTAGCTATAGCTACTAAACTTTCTTCCACAATCTTAGTGCAATTGTAGGCCAAGATATCATAGGAGAAGTATGATGAACTTTAATACCATGAGGAGCTTCTATAATATGCTCAATGACCTTTCCAGATTCTTTGACAACCATTTCTAGTAGTTGGTCTAAGTTAGCATCCTCCTGTTCAATCACATCTTTAATTTCAACCTCCTTCATTTCCACTTCTTATTCTACACCCCGAAGCTGCATTATCTTAACTAAGGCTTCTATGTTTCCCTCTAGCCAATCATATTTGAGTTAATGAAAATATTCCAAATTGGTATCAAAAGAGGCTCCATCCCCTCCTATACCAAGGGGCCTCTTCCTGAACAATTCCTCATGTTCACTGCTGGTTTCAAAAGTAATATCCAATATTAATTAGTTTTAATTTGACTCTTTTTAGTACCCACTTTTGACTTTATCCTATGGATTTTTCTTGGAACCTTGCCAATGGACTTTTGCTATTATTTTACTCTTATTACTCGGTGATGGTTTTGTTTTCTTCTTAGGAGGAGAAGGGGAAGATTCTTCCTTTGGCTCTTTCCTCCTTTTTAGAGGAAAACCTACTTTACATGTTGCTACTTCTCCATATGATTTTTCTATTTTTATTTCATAGGAATTTTCTCCTTTCCCTTGTTCTTGTTTATCTTTTGAATGATTCTCATTTTTCTTGGTTTGAGATGGGGTTATGGTTTTTTGGGCCAAAATTTGACCACAAGTCTTGGTTGCAAGAGAAGTCCTTATAGGTTCCTCTTCCTCACTCTTAGTTGATTCCAACTTAGGGGTTTCTAAATGCCCAAAGGTATCTTCATTAGTAGAGGAGCTTGGGTTCTATTGTTCATTCTCACTTATCTATCTGATACTTTCCCCTTTCTCCCTATTCTTTCCTTTAACCCTTAGTTTATTATCCAAGGTCTTTGGTTTAAATGCTTAACCCATTTTACTTCAAAAATCCCTCCCAAATTATGTTCAAAAAATAAACCCCAAACTTTTTTTTAACAAGAAATACAATTTAAAAATGATGGGAAAGTGAGGTGTCCTTACCTTTCTAAACTTGAACTACCATCCTGCATAGGAAATGAGCTAGATAATCCAACTCATTCATCAAACCTCCATTTCATAGATGAATGTGGAGATAGAAATGGTGAGAACCTTCCCTCACAAGTGAAATATCTCATAATATGAATGGCTGCAACTACCCACTTTGGAGGAAGAGATACCCTATTGGTACCTTGGTTAGTGGATTTTAGTGGGTCATCCCCATGTCTAGTAAACTCATCTTTGGCTGACACAACATCATGATGCACCAAGTGATCTTCCCCTTAAGTGGATAAACTAGTGACCTCTACTAGGACCATCATTGTAGCATTGACCCTTAACCCCTTTACTGTAGCCATATTATCTTCAAGGGTTAAGGAAAATTGTAACACCACCTCTTCATTATACTCTATCAATATGTGAAAATATACCAACCAACTTGCATTCTCCAATTCTTCCTCACATTCTCGTTCACCATCTACTGTGTGGTGGTTTGTGGGTTCCTTTTTGATAGGATCGCCTCCCATTATACTCAATACAACTCCCAATTTCTTCTAGGTTTGTTTCTCTACATTCTTTCTAGCTATTCTTCTCTTATCTTTGCCTTATAATAACCCCAATTTTAACTATTTTATCTTCTCGACCTATGGTTTTAAAAATAATGTTATTTTTGTTAACTAGTTCCCCACATTATTTAAGATAGGTTTAAATTTTTTTGAGGGTGTGGCAAGAGGTAGACAATGAAAAAAGGATGACATGCTTCATCATGTGCTATTGTACTTGGAGAAGTACTTTTCATTAAATAGGGATGCCTTTGTAAAGGATTTGAAAACCTGGAAGTTATACATTTACTAGTTTAACAAATAACAATTATGTATTCACGAGTTTTTAAATTAAAAAATATCTCCCATTGACATTGGCTAATAATAATCCCCCAATTTAACATGAGTTAAGTGTCCTCATGTGTGGATTGATAGGGTAGAGAGATAAGATTGCATATAGAGCACAAAATATGAATAATTAAAAATAAATGAGATGCAATTAAATACCATTATTATGTGATAACACGATTTAAAAAAAAAAATTCATTTCATGCAATAAAATTGTATACTAGTTAATGATTACAATATTTTTGGTGATAGTGATTAATGTGATAGCGGTAGCTTGTGCGATAACAATGCATGCGAATTTGAATATGAAGACATCAAGTAATATTGCCAATTGATGGTTTGACAAAAGGTGATATTTAAATTGAATAAATGACATGTGTTTGACATGTAAAGTGGATGTGGAGTAAGCTAAAGGTGAGTGGAGTTCGTTGTTGTGTATTAACTATGAACAGGTCTCGACTACATTATTGCATGAACAAGGCCTTGAATATGGTTATCTAACATACTATGCAAAAAATGAAGAATAACTTTTATTATGATTTGAAGAGAGGTCCCCTAATATTGAGAACTTTATTATGGATTTTCTAACAAGAATTGAGGCAGAAAAATCATTTGTCCCTAATATTGAATTATCAAGAATAGATGTTGTAGGAAGTTATGGTGGTACGATCATCACGAGTTTCTATAAGAAGTCATTTTAACTGATAGGATTTTTATACAAATGAAGTCAGTGACCATTGACCAATAGTGAAAAACTTATCGGGTCAATGGTTTGAAGCCTCACAAGACCATTAGCAAATACTTCTATTATCTCATAGGGACCCAACCATCTAGTTTGGAGTTTCCCCTAGTGAGCTTTATATTGTGAATCATACAAAAAGGCCCACTCACCCTTTTCAAATTTCCTTGTTTTGATGAATCCATCATGTCACTTTATCATCTAGAATGGATCAATAATCTACATGTCACAAGCATGTAGATTGCTGATCCATTCTTGTTTTGCTTGTGATAATTTCACTCCAAGTTCAATTATTTTTCTTAATGTTCTATGTTCAAATTTTATTGGTAGGTCAACTTTCTTAGCATATGCTAGTTCAAATGGTGTGAAACCAATAGTTGTCTTCCAAGTTGTCCTGTAAGCCCAAAAAACTTCTGGATGTCTAGAAGCCCAATCCTTCTTATGAAGAGAAACTATTTTGTCAAGATGGCTTCTATTTCACTATTATTCACCTCTACTTGTCCATTGGGTTGCAAATGGTAAAGTGTTGATTTATTTTGTCTCAATTTGTATTCATTCAACAATGCCTATATCAATGTTGATGTAAATTGAGGGCCTTGATTTGTAACAAATTCCCTTGGGACCACATATTTAGTGAATAAATCTTCATGGAAAAATTCAGCAACCTTATTATCTCTTGTATGCTTCATAGCCCTAACCTCAACCTATTTTGTCAAACGTTTTGTACAAACTAGGATATACTCATTGTTTGAAGGTGGCTCTATTGGGATAATGAAATCTAATCCCCATTTTTTAAAGGGTGTTAGAACTAGTTGAGGTTGTAGAGTAATCTCCTTCGATTTTGTGGGCCTACCCATCCTTTGACATCCACCACAGTGTTTGGTATACTTAACCAAAACCTTTTGAAAATATGGCCAATAGTAGCATGTATTAAGAACTTTCACGATAGTCCTTTTGGATGCAAAGTAGCCCCTACATGGTTCATGGTAGGCATGAAGTATGTCATGTATCTCATCCTTTATTCCTCTTCACATGACATTATTAGATCCAATATAAAATAGGTAGCTCGATATCCATGAGTATGGGAAACTCTTTTCCACTAACTATCATTTTTCTCATTGGGAGAAATATGAGGCATTTTTCCTAATACAAGATATTTTTCAATATCTGCATACCATGGGGCATGAGCTTTTAGAGTAAAGGGATTCTCATTGGCAAAGGAGTCATCTATGATAGGCTTTGGTTTTGCATTTGTTAGCCTAAAAAGAAAACCTGCAACAACATTGGCTCTTCTAGTTTTATCTACTATGGTAATATCAATTTCTTACAATAAGAGTAGCCATCTAACTAACCTACCACTAACAATAGGTTTATTCATTAAGTACCTTATTGTTGCATGTTCTATGTGCACAAAGACTTGGTACCCAGTCATGTAATGTTTGGATTTGTTGATGGCATAGATGATTGCTAGCATCTACTTTTTTGTTAATATATAGTTAAGTTTTACTACATGGAATTTTTTGCTAACATTTTAAATAGAATATTCAATAATATATTCTTTTTATCCAAGAATTGCTCCAATATCATGGTTTGGAGCACTAGTATGGATGTGAAATGGGAGATTCTAATTTGGGCCTCTAAGGATAGATGCTTTAGTCAACATATCTTTTAGTGCTTGGAAATCCTTCTGAGAAGCATAAGTCTAGTCAAATTTGACATCTTTGGTGAGTAGGACAAATAATGGTGTTGTAATCTTTGATGAATATTTTATAATAACCTACATGTCCTAGGAAAATCTTGACATCCTTTTAATTAGTAGGGACAAGTAGGTTCTTTATTACCTCAACCTTCATAAGATCAACCCAAATACCTTGTTGAGATACATGATGGACGAGCACTACACTTTCTTACATCATCATATAACATTTTTAATTACTTTAATGATAGATTATGGTCCTGACATGTCTGTAGTACCTTCTTCAAGTTTGTCAATGCTTCCTTGAAGGTATCACCATATGTGATGAAATCATCCATGTATACCTCCATGTAGTCATGTGATATGTGTGAGAGGATTGCTCTCTGGAAGGTAGCAAGAGTATTGCAAAGGCCAAAGGGCAGGATTGCAAATGCATAGGTACACCAGGGACAAGTGAGTTTTATCTTGTCCTGGTCCTCTGGTTCGTATCTTGTTGTAGCTATTGAAGCCATCCTAGAAGGAGAAGTAATTTTTACTTGCTAGAGAGTCTAAGACTTGATCAATGAAAGGGAGAGGAAAGTGATCCTTCTTTGTTGTTTAATTGAGATCTTAGTAGTCCACACAAACTCTCTACTTCCCTCCTTTCTAAAGAACAATGACAAGAGGTGAGACCTACTGACTATTAGAAATGCGATATACAAATCCAACATTCAACAAACTATGCAAATGTTCTTTTGTAGACACCTAAAAATGTCTCATTGATCATGTACTAATTATTCGTCTAATTGATTAAATAATTCTTTAATTATTTAATCAATTTAATTAATCTTATTCTTCTAAATTCATATTTCTTTGTCATCTTATTAATTATTCCAATTTCAATTCTATCATCATTTAATCATTTAAACCATTTTCTAATGTTAATTAAATATTTATTATTTAATTAATTATGATTGATTAATCCTTCAATTTAAATAAATTCATTTTTAATTTCTATCTCTACTCAATTAATCATTGAACCTTTTTCTAAATATTAATTAAATATTTATTATTTAATTAATTGTGATTTGATTCCGTTAATTGAATAATCTTTATTATTTAATTAAATTTAATTTCTAAATAATTAAATAGTTTCTTTAAATTATTTAATTAACTAATTAATTCTTCAAATTTCATTTAATTTCATATTCTCCAAATTCAAATTCTAATTTCATTGTAATTCACATTTCTTCTAATTTCATTTAATTTCATTAATTCTCCAAATTCAAATTTAAATTCACATTCTTCTAATTTCTTCTACATGTGCATGATTTGAAAAATCAAATTGAATTCCAAATTCAAGTTCTAAATATATTCAAAAATCAAATTGAATATAAAATAAATTCAATATTTGAATTAAATCTCACGCAAAGAATAAATTGAAAATCCAAGTCAAAGTTCAAGCACATGCTAAATTAATTAATTAAGTACATCATTATCTTTTCAATCTCTATTTCTATCTTCCACTTTGCTTTTTTCCAAAAAGCTCTCAAAAAGCTCTCAATCATTTAAGTATTCAATCTATTTTAATTGATCATTTCAATTAATTGATTAACTATACCATTTCTTTAACTCTCTCCAATCATGCTTTTTTCTATCTTCTAGTTAGCTTTTTCTAAATAAAGCTTTCTATGTCATCAATCAATTTTCCTCCAGTCATTCTTTTTTATCTTTCAATCATCTTTTTTATCAATCAGTTAACTCAATTACCAATTCAATCTATTCTATTCCACCTCCAAATCAGTAATTCAACTATCAATCAACATGTGAGCTCACCCGAGTTCCACCTCTTGATCATTTTGTTCCACCTTTCATTCAATCCTCTCTAATAATCTATAAATTGAGCATTCAATCTCCATTTTCAACAATCATGAACTTTGAATCTTTGTGTCATTTTCAGGTTGCCAGCGTGATATTTGAGAGCCACCATACCACAAAGAAGAAAAGAACAATGAAAGCTACATGCAATCATGGGATAGGGAGGTTTTATTGATTATTTTACATTCCTATTTTCTTGATTGTATCATTTGATTGAGTTTGTTTTAGGATTCTTTGATTAGATAGGGATGCATGATTTCTCTTTTATTTCTAGTTGATTACATGATGGATTTTACATACGCCATTTTGGTGAACCCGACGTGAATCAACAACTAATTAACCTTCTCTTTTTCTGTGTGATTTTTGTAGATCATACATACTTTTCATTTTTTTTGCAGGTTTTGTACGGATTGCAAAGTGGATTCAATAATCACGCAATCACATTTACAGAATCACGCAATCACATAGACATGATCACATAATTGATAACTCAGGGTCACACATTCATGTGGAACCCATCACACAATCATCTAGATTCTGCTACACAATCGATCAAATCCTGTTCCGCATTCATCGGTTGGTTTATGCATTCTATTTATCTTATTTTTCTCATTATCTGTTCTATGTTCTGTCTTGATTCTGTATTAAATTCGTTAAATTTGAATATTGTTTACCCTTATTGCATGCTTTAATTATGACATCTGATGACACGTAAGGTATCATTCATGATTTCAGATGCTAGAAGGACAAAAGAACAAAGGAGGCAAGCTAGATGTTATCAACAAATCCTAAAGACAGAAAAGAAGATACAAGATCTAGAGGACCAACCAGCCATTGATAGATACAACAGCCTAGTTCTCTCATATAGAGTGAAATATGATTTTCTTAATATAGAATGGATGATGAGAAATCTTGCTAGGGCATCACAATCTATTTTACAGGTTTTGGATCAGAGTTAGACTTTTTATGTATTTTTGTTTTGTTTTGTTTGGTTTATCTCTAATTTATGCATTCACGTAGTTATTTTCATGCAATCGCTCTTTTAGTATCACACATTCGATTTGTCAGAATTATGCATTGGTACTGTTAGTATCACGCAATCGGTCATATAGTATCACGCATTCGCTTAGGTATCATTACACATTCATATATTTTATAGTTAAGTTCTATTTTCTGTGGATTTTTTTGGGTTACTGATTATCTGTCTGCAAAATGTGGTGAATTTACAGAGAAGATCAGATCATTACTGAATCATAAACACTCATGTTATCACACTTCAGTTTTGGGCTTAAAATAAACCTGGTTAAAATGGACATGAATGTTATCACACTTCAGTTTTGGGCTTAAAATAAACCTGGTTAAAATTGACATGCATGCTTTCACACTTCAGTTTGGTGTTCTAAAATTGACATGCACATGCGTATGTCACGCCTAAGTTTGGGTTTTAAAATGAATGCGAATCAGGCTTCTCAATAGAATAACTCACATTTCAAATTTTTTTAAAGGGAAATAACTTTTTATCATGTTCGGGGTGGACCTACTGGTGCATCAACTACCTTTCCACCTGCCTTCGAGGTCTTGGGAGAAAGGGAGAAGGTGATAACAACACCCAATTTTTTTCATTTTAGTAGTGAGGGGTATCTTTGACTGTGGATTTCATCACCCCACAGAGGTACTTCGAATTGGGATGCGTTGGCGATATCATCTCTCCCAACGTACTCTTGAGTGGGTTTTTCGAGCTGCTATATAAATATACTGGTTAGGTGACTAGAGTGTTGAGTGAATTCGACGTATGTGGGGGCCTTTTCTGCACCGATAATCTCAACTAAAGTCTTAAGTGGATTTCTTTGAGAATTCATCATTGGAGCGGGGACCCCTTGAAACTTACAATAAGAACCAACTTAGTAGCCCAAATCCCACATTCAGTGATTCCGGGAGTGTGGATCATACCCCATAGATACCTCTCATGTACCTTGCATTATGAGACAAAAATCCCTCAGTGATAAGATCTTCGGATCTTCTGGGTAAGAGAGACTGGCATGCCCGAGAAGTGTGTGTCGTGGAGTGGAGCCAGTGCTGCAAGACTCTCTATCTGTTCATCTTGTTTCAGTATTTTTTTGTGGGGGCCTCATTGAATGGTGTCCACTTTCTAGCCTAAGATTGTATTCTATGCTTTTATATGTATCATTGTACGAGACTAGTATTGAATCAGTATTTGGGCTATTTAAGGCCCTATCTTGCGTATCTTTGAATTTTCAGAGTTTGTCAGAACACAGTTCAGTCAGCTATACCTATCTTCAAACAATGTTCTTAGATTTGAAAAACAACAAACTTGTCCTACAAACAAAGTTATTTGAAACAAAGTCTACCTTGAAACATTTGACAATCCAATAAAGTCCAAAATTTTGCATATGTGTGACCATAGGTGTTCTTAGAGTCCCTAGTCCTTGCATAGTCCTCATTATTGTCCTCATCATAGTCCTCATTTACGTCTTTAGGATTTGCATAAGTCCCTGCATCGTCCTCATTATCATCCTTATTATAGTCCTCATTAATATTCCTATTCTTTTCATAAGTCTTTGCATAGTCCTCATTATCGTCCTCAATATAGTACTCATTTATGTCCTTACTTTGCACAAGTCTTTGCATAGTCCTCATTATCATCCTCATTTTAGTCCCTATTTATGTCCTTACTTTGCATAAGTCCTTGCATAGTCCTCATTGTTTTCCTCATTATACTCCCCATTTACATCCTTACTTTGCATAAGTGTTTGTATTAGTCCTTACATAGTCCTCATTATTGTCCTCATCTATATCAGTCCTTACATAAGTCCTTGCATAAATATTCACAACTCCTTGCATATTCATCACAATCTTCACATAAATCGTTGCATAGTCATCATAATCTTTGTATAGTCATCATAGTCCTCACATAAGTCCTTACATAGTCATCATAATCTTTGCATAAGTCCTTGCACAATTGTCATAATCCTCACATAAGTCCTTGCATAGTCATCATTATTTTTGCATAAGTCCTTGCATAGTCTTCATAATCCCAATTTTAGTCCTTTCATAGTCTTCATCCTCATAAGACATATGGTCAAATCATTATCTCCATTTTGCATTATCTTCAAAATTAGGGTGTTCCCTAGTCCAAGTCCAAAGTTGCATTATCTTTAAAATTAGGGTTTCATCTTGTCTTTCCTTAATCCATTTTGTCAAAATCCAAAAAAAAGGGGGTTGCACTTTCATCCCTTAGTTGCATTGCATTTCATCCCTAAACTTCAAAAATCAAAACAAAATGGCATATAGTGCAATAGTTGAAACAAGCTATCAAACTTCTAGGAGACAACATTACCCTCATCAAACTTCCAACTTTCGTGGGACCATGTCATTGCAACCAAACAATCAATCATCCCAATCCAACATATACATGTCTGAAAACGTATATCAAACTTATCAGGAACAAACAAGTGTCATACCTATTTCTTTATCACTTGAAGAGAAACTAGCTCAAGAAATAGAGATCTTGGAACAAAATGTTAAAAATGGTGAAGAAAGTAGATCCCAGATGTTCAAACTATTTCAAAAATTTGGAGATCCCATTACAAACCTAGAGCCAGTTGATGTGTGAGCTCTTATTATGAAATCAGACATGCCATCTATTCTCACACAAATAAACATGAGAAACCAATATAAAAAACAAACACATCCAACAATGCAAGTCCAACAACCAATACAACAAACAACACAACTCTCAACACCTCAAATTGTGCAAACAAGTCAATCACTACCAAAGTCACACACAATTACACAATCAATTTTGCCTTTGGTCACATCACATGTTTATGAATATCCTCCTATATCTTGAAATACACCACCAAGGGTTCCCCAAACTAATGCAAGTGTATTTACAAACATGTCACCCTTTGGACATCAATCGAATATGGTCAATGTGTCACCTATCATGCAACAAGGTCATCTTCCCATGTCTAGCAATGACTCTTCCCATCAAGACTTTGCACCTCAAGTAGCATCCACATCTTCCACCATTTCCTCATACCTTGAAGTCACACAAGAGTAGTCCACACTATCTTTATCCAATAACACAAACTCCCAAGGGCCATCCATAATACAAATCCAATCTAATCCAAGTCATGATGCTAGTCCTTTCCATGCTTCAAAAATTCAAAATCCAATGCCATCATATATTCCATTTCCAAGAAAACCCGCTTCAAAGAGTCTCATTCAAAATCCTTTCTCATCGGGCCAATGTGTTGAAATATTCCAATAATCTCCCATGCATAGTCAAACTCCTTCCCCATGTCAAGAGGATGACCCAAAATTAGAAGATCAAGAACAAACCCTTCCATCCTACCCAATTTTTGATCAAGATCCCACCAACCAAGAATCTTATGATGATCCCCTCTCTCTTTTCTATTCCATTCATAATGATACCCTTTTGTCTCAAGATCAAAGTGTCCTTTCAAGTCCCATCCAACATCCACCTCATAAGCAAGATCAAGACATCCCTTCCATCCTTCCTCATAACCCCTTTCTGAGTCAAGATCAAAGTATTCCTTCACCTTCATGTCCTAAACAAGATCCCTCCACCCTTCATTTCCATGTCATAATAGTCCATGTTCCTCACAAGATTCCCTCTCAAATGAACTTACCATTTCTCCTAGTCCCCCTCATGATCCCAATCCCTCTACGCAAGTTTTTCATGAACTCCTCATCATTGAAATCACCAATCCTGATCATACTGCCAAGAATAATTTATCAATGATTATATGTGCACCATTTTCACATGCCAATGTGGTCACAACTTCAGAAACAAAATCTATTTGCCTCATACATGCACACTTAATAGATTGGGGGCAAGAGAATCTACCACAGTTGAATCACTTTGAAAATGATAACGCTATAGTTGAATTCAGGGGTTCCAGAGCTGAATTTCCCTCTGATGATCGAAAAAATCCAAAAACTAAGGACATCAATATTAGAGATGTTGAACATGTACACTTATCTGAGTCGTTATATCCTATTGGAAAAGACATGTTTATCCAACTCTTCAAACAAAGACCAATGAACTACCTACACATAACTTCCCGACCCTATGAACAACATGCACCTTAAACAATATTATATCTAAGGGCTGGGTTAGTTTAGGTTTTACTTTTTGTATTGCATATCATTTTATTCAAAGCATTGCATCACATATAGTTTCTTTTTCAAATGCATCACATTCACAAAATTCCTGCATTTGCATATAGCAACATCAATAAAACAAGGCAATTGTCCAAGTTTATCATTTGTTTGCATTCAAGAGAAACAAGGGTCATCTCCTTTCTTAGATATTTATACATGAAGTATATGAGGTCCTAATGTCATACATTTTCAACATTACCCTGTGACGATGCTTTATTTATGGTTGGGTAGTGATTTCACTATTTGAGACTTGTTAACCCAAAATCTATCAATTTCTATATCTCAAACGCATTAACAAAATCTCTAATTCATTTGAGACACCTAGTTGATCATATGACCAGTGAAAAATCTAAAATTCTACTTCAACGCCGCTGTAATTGTCACACCCAAGTAGGTTTCATTACTTACAAGTCAAGGCAAAAAAAAAAAGGAGAGAAAAAGTGCTATGTCAAATATCCATCTTAAGGCAAAAGAGCAATGATATATAACTGAAATATCACGCATACAAAGTGCGACAAAAATATTGACTATGGGAACACACGAGTAACTCCATTAGGGCTATGAACGCCTGCTGGCAATGAAGCAATATTTGAGAAATTACAGTCTATAACCTCGTCAGAGTTCTAAAATCTTGCTGGGAGTGAGGCTCTATTTGAGATGCTTTTGAAGTTATAATAATCCATGTAGGTATTCATATAGGATGCTAATGATCTTTAGTGAACATAAGAGCGAGAATTGACTCATTTGCACACACATGGGCAAAAGAAGATCAAAGTTTCAAGAACCAATGGGGAAGTTTTTTGCATCTCCATTTGTTAATCCTAGTCACTAAGTGTATTAATTTGGATGTTCCAAGGGACCTTAAGGATCGATTGACCGCTTATCTATGAAATATTTTGTACCTCCTGTTGGTGCCCAAAACCACAGATTAGAAAACTTAAGGGTTTTCCAAATCCTCAACTAATCCAACTAGCCTTGGCCAACGAATAGGGATGGTCAAAGACCAAATCCCTCTGCACTTAAGGCTCCACTGAACCTGGGTGGGTATACCTCTTCCTCTCAAGCACAAAAGAGATTTTTTAAAGTGGATTTAAGTATTTTAGCAAATTACAAAAACTAGCAAATTGTTGTTTTGCAATTATGCTTTATTATGTGCTTTAAGTGAATGCCTTTGAAAAGAAATTAAAATGATTATGATAGTATATTGAGACTAAGAATGCTTTCAGGACTTAAAAGAAATATGCAAAGATCAGTTCATATAGAATTTGGGAAGAATGTTTCTCTATCAAGGACCTTAAATGCATGGCCAACTAGGACCTTAAAAGATAAATAACAGACCAGTGCCTCTATCTAGAGGTATTTATTACACTTTGTAGACAAAAAGTCTTATCAAATCCTAAGACAATATTAATCATCAACTATGAAGGTTTCAGCATGTGTTACACAACAATGAAAAACCCAATCTCACATTTAATGTAACAACATGTGATGGTACATCATAGCAAATCATATGATAGATTTATCAAGAGGACAAAGATAACTCATCAACACAGAAGTATGCACAATACTTAAAAAAAGAAACAATGAACCTTTATATATTAATCCTTAGGAGATGATTGCATACATAAGCTGCACTTGAAAATACTCCATTACAGTCTATTTGCACAAAAAAGATACTTCTTCGTTCTATAGACTTCCCTAATACATATCAGTTGTAGTCCTTCCAGGCAGTATGTTTTTTTTGAATTCTAGATCCCTTTACATACAAAATGACTCATTATAAATACATATGCTAAGAGATACAAATGAAAGGACACACCCTTTCATTATCCTAAATAACTAACTAAACAACAACTAAACAACCTAACTAAAACATCATTTGCACTATAAACACAAAACTAAATAGTGACTTAAGATTTTTGATCCAGCCGCTGTCCGCACTTCTGAATGTGCCGCAAATAGCCCACGTCTTTGTAGGTTGTAGTGTTGAATACTGCATCCTTGGCTGCGTTCTCGATCATTTAAAAGTTCTCCAACTGATCGATCATGTCAATCATATCAAGAATATCTGCCTTGGCAATGGCTTGGGCTGCACTAAGCAAAGACTTACACTCTGAAAGCCATACAGTCTTATCCTTAATTACACCTGCATCATCTACTAGACTGGGAACCCCATGCTGAACAATTTGCTGGCACTCGTCAAATTCAGATTTCAATTCCTTTGTGAATTCATCATGTGTGACAAGCAAACCCTGAACCTTCTTCTTTACCTTTTCCCTAGTCGATTCATCTTGTAACAACAGATTGAGTCTATCTCAAATTCTGGTATTAGAAACCATATTGTCCATGTTCCTCTGATATACATCCCAGAATTTGTCCAATGCCTATTGCATGTTATCATATATTTTACTCATCAATACACAAGCAGTATCAGCCCTGATGCTCTTCATCTCCCTCTTCAACTTAGTGTGCTCATAAGCTAGTTTTTCAAATTTCTTCTTCCAGTGGCCTCCTGAATCAGTAATTTGAGGGATCAGATGGCCACTCCTCTTAAGATTTTCCTCATATAAAGCCTTATATTTATTTTTCTCTGCTATCTCGTGTTTCATCTGAGCCTTATTAAATTTTGAGATATTAATACCTATGTCAACAGTGACCATAGGATCTACCTCTCCAACTTTCAGGGTCATGTGACCAAAAGCTTTGCCTTTTATTCGGGGGGTACAATGCCCACAACCACATTGCTTGTTCATCCGGATCACAGCTCGATCCAATGAATATATCATTAACCCCTTGGACATTCAACTTGAAGTCCTTATTGTCTGCATGTAATAAACTGTCAAAAATGAATGATGCACTCAAATCCCATCCTGGGAAAAGAATAATACCTGCTTCCACTAGCAACTGCGTTCCTCTCTGAGGGATCATTATCTCCATTTCTGCATCAATATCAGCTTTAAGCTTCTGTAACATTTCCTCCTCATTCTCTGGTGTGATATTTGGCATTGCTTCCCTCAACTTCTTCCCTTTGAAGTGGTATAAGAAGGATTTAAACTCTTTAGACTTGATGAATTGATCATCTAAAACAAATGAAGTGTGCTCTATCATCCTTTCATTTGTTTCTGCATTTAGCACAATGAGGAGCTTATCCTGTGCTTTTGGTTCCTTCTCTTTCTTAGGTGCACGGAGCTTGGAAACTACCTCATTCTCCCCTGAATCACTTTGAGTTGGGTCTCCCTCCATGTTTTCTAGTCTCTGTCTTCTCTCCTCTAGTTTCTTCTCCAAGGTCTCCATAACCTTTGCAAGCTCCTCTACTTCTTTATTTTTACACATGTCTTCAAACTCATCCTCCTAATGAAAGTAATCTCCCAATTCTTGTCTCTTCCTGCTTGTGTGGATGTAGCCCTCAGGATCATAATGCATTCTAGATGTGTGCTAGAACAGGTTGTACTCATCCACTAGCTTCATGTCAATAACCTCATATGCTCTAGTAGATACAATTTTAAAATCTAAGAAATGAAGTGTGCCAGGGAGGAAGGCTTGCTTGTGTGCACCTCTGAAATGTTTGGCATTAGAGACACTTAATTGCCTTACAATTTCCAAAAAGCAATCTTGTCCGGTGCAGGCTTCAGTAGCACATAGGGGTAACCTTCAAATCCATAGCACCGAACAAAAGTGAAGTTTTGGCATGAGTACCAATCACCCCAATTGTGATTAACCTTCAGATTTTTGTGCTCATGAGGCCTAAGAAACTTCTTTACATCATCAGAAAATGATCCCTACAGAGGCTCACCAAAGAGCAAGAAAATCAGCTTAACAAAGAATTATTCAAATTTGAGGTAATGAGAATTTACATGTCTGCAATCCTAGAGAGAAACCCATAACTGCACTGGTTGATCTTGTCAATTCTTCCCAACTGTACTTACATTCAAATCTTCTGACCATAACCCTCTAAATCTCCCATAAAATAAAATAATATGCATTAATAATGAATAATGCTTGAAATGCTTGTCTGGATTGTCTTTCAAGTTCATGAAGCCTTCATGAATTCTACCCACCAAGTATGAAACAAAATCAAAATCTCTAGGTTCATGTCTCTGAATATCTGCTACTAAAACCAGCGGTCCTATGTTTGCCACATCAGGAGCTTCGACTCCTCCAACCTGACCACATGCCATATATGTATACTGTAAGTATTTCTTGAAAATAGTCATATCATAAGGATGACGATCTTCCTTTGTTAGCCTCCCCTTCTCTTCTTAGTGGATAGCGAGGTTCCAACCCTGGTATGTAGTATCTATTTTTCTGTATTCCTCTTCCAAACCCACAAAAGATAAGGGCACATTCGCCTTCAGATCTACTACAAAAAATTCCTGAATTGTGGCTACTGCAAAATGAACTAAAGCAGTCCCATTGAGCAAAAAAATGCATTGCTTGTTTGTATCATAATGTCTTACCAGGAGCTTCAATAAGTCAATATTTACAAAGACATTAGGTACCATGAGTTTACCTAGATTGGTTCTCCATGGGTTTGAAATTGGCATAGGCTCATCCCTGCGAAGGTAATAAAAAAAAAAGCTCGTGCCCTCGAACTGTTGTGAGTATATCTCCAATTTCTCTATATCTGTCTTCTAACTGGTCGCGAATAGGAAAATTTATCTTAGCTCTGCGTGACCTATCTCCTGGAGAGCCCATATGATCTATCATGTCTTGATTTAATTTCCTTCGAGCCTCACTGACTTCACCCTTCAATTTTTTGACGAGCTACTGGATATTTCAATGACCTTCTGCTTCCCTTTTGAGCTTGACCCTTCCATCTCTACAAATTCTTCTGCCAACAACTCAAAATATTTCTTTAATGAACACCTGATAACTTTCTGCAATAACTTTGTGCGAAATGTTGTTATGCAACACTAGCTATATATCCCCAAGGAGTCCAATCTTGTACTTAATTACTACAATCTTGATGGATCTGCTTCATGTGGCATCGAACTTACTCAATGGATGCATTTAATGGAAGCCATTTTGTCAGTTTTTCACATCAAGACCTTCAATGGCTAATTGAAGAGAATTTTCCCGATGATTCAATTGTTTGGCGCCGTTTGTTGTGACTTTACTGCTTCTTACCTTCTGATCGACACAAGCTATCCCGACCGACTTATCGGGTCTCAAGATAGCAATTTTTCTCCTATCCTGATGGTTCACTTTATCTTGATGGGCACTCCATCAGTTTCGGCTTTGCTTTTTGTTTTCACGATCCATCGACATAACTCTCCCTGATGCATCTACCTTTGGTTTTCTCTTACTTAACCCATCGGGTATTGGGATAGTTCATTTTATGTCCCTCCGATGCCCCTATGATCTCAATATACCGATCCGCATTCTGACTAAACCCCTTGTGTTATCGGCATAACTCACCCTGAAGAACTCCTTGCAACTCACCATCCACCTTAACAGTCCTATCGGGATTTGACATAGCATAAAATTTCTTCTTTCGATGTCCCGATGAGTCCTCACTTAATGTTTACTTTATCGGTATAATTTACACTGATATCCCCGCAGGCGCTTTTATCTTCATCGGGGGTCGAAATAGCCTTTTTCTATTCCTCCCAAAGTCCCGATGAGTCTCCGATGCACTTTTATGTTTTATACCTTTGATTCTGTTTTATCAGTATAGGTAATACCAATAGTTCCGCCTTCTAATTCTCCATGTCATCGGGGATCGGCCTAACTATTTTTGCACTATCCTGATATGGTCTTTTTCTTCGATGGACCCGCCTTCAGTTCCTTTCAGTCATTAGGTACTAGGATAGAGTTTTTTCGTTATTTACGATAAGCCGATATATGCCGATAGAAAATACCCACCTTTTGCCTCATTGGAACAAGCTATCCCGATGGTATGATTTTCCAAGAGCACGCACTGTGTTGAATATTACTTAAGTGCCTCAATGAATCTACCCTCTGATTTATCGGTATATGTCATGTCGATAATCCTTCTTTTGCTTGCCAATGTTGTTTCATCGGGACTACTTATGCCGATAATTGAAAATTTATAATTTTGAACAAATGAGCCATCCACCTTGAATAATAGTGATCCCAACTATCCCACAGGGTTTGATACATACTAGAAAACAATCTTAGATTATACCATAATGACTTCTCTGCTGATTAAATGCTTCCATACTGGGTTCCTTGTGCAGTCTATACTTAGTGCATGCCCTTAGTGTGCCCAAGTGATACCTTGACATTCCTAAAACAACTGATCCTTAGAGAACTTTACTCCTGCTAATAAGGTTCCTACACATGCAAACCAATAATAAATGCTCATATGATGAAAGAAAAGGCCTCCATATAGCACAAAATATTTTGTAAAAAATATGTGCTAACACCTCCAATTCAATTGGTGTATTACAAAGTGCTAAAAAAACATAATCATCCTTGTTCAAATAGGAAATGCATATTGCATTAACATAGGTCATGTCAAAAATTCATTGTCTTCACATGCATTTTGCAGATCATCATGTCATACAGGTCTGCATATTGGGGGCATAGCTGAAAAAATCCTAAAAACCATAAAAAGTCTTGAAAAAATCCTAAAAATCCTAAAAAGTCTTGAAAAATTCCAAAAACATTGATAAACATAAAATTAAAAAAAAAACCATAAAACAGTCCTGAAAAAAGCCTTAAAAATCGAAAAAATAAAAAAACTGAAAAATCAATGCAAGAAAGCATAGACCATCCATCAAATCAAATCAACAACAAACAAACTCCCAAAGTCTACAATCAAACTGATCACATGTCTTGTTAGTAAATTTATCGATCAAACTCTATCAAACATCAACATGTCTTATACAGGGAAGGGTACACTCAAAACTAGACAGATTGGTCTTACACGGGGTATTCACTCTCTCAAACCAGACATTCCTATCAATCATCAAACGATCAAAACAATGACATAGATCGATATGGCTGCTAGATTTTGTCCAAGTTAGTCTGATCTTTATCAATTGATGACATGTCATGTTTCCTCAAATCCAAAACATTGAAAAACACAAACTTCAAAAAACATCCATATAATGTCTTGAAAAATCATAAAAATCAAATACGATCCTCAAAAAAATCAATCCAAAAACATTGAAAAACATTTAAATATGATCTTGAAAAAATCAACCAAAAACATCCAAAAATCAACCCAAAAACAATCGAAAAATCAATAAGAAAAACTTGCAATAAAATATCTCACAAGAGTCAAACACCCTACCAAATATCCAACAAACTCTTCACACGAAGTTACCAAAGGATACGACTATCCAGTCAAACATCTGCGATCAACTGATCAAGTTGTCTTATCAATCGTATCATATCCATATCAAGTGATCATTATCTTATCTTAAACAAAAGAGGATACACTTGAAATCAGGCAGGTCAGTCTTAAATGGGGTCCACAACTTTCTGAGATCAGACATTATCAACTATCACATCAAACAATCAAAATGAAGACATAGATTAGTATGGCTGCTGAATTTTGTCTTAGTTAGTCTTTATCTTTTATTATTTGACGTCAGATCATGTTCTTATGCTACTCAAGGATGTCCACAAGTGACTAGAGGAGCCATGATGGGCATGATATTTTTCTTTGTTTGTTGTTTGTGGTGTGGACCAATAAAGTTTTGGGACAATAGTTCCAGTGGGTGTTTGTGATTGGTACATTCATTCGGCAAATATCCTATGCAAAAGTCAAGGATAGTTATGCTTGTGACTATCGCACATACCTCGACCCCTATCATTATTACCAGAATGGAGGGTTTCACTCCTTGTTTGCTACGTGTTTTTTTCTTCAATGAGATATCTTTACATCTTGGTTCCTTATACTCCAATGTGCAAAGCTCCATTAGTACATAATAAGGCTCAGTGATGAATATATATTGCGCTATGAATAAAGGCACAAAAGTTCATGAAAACCATCATCTTCATCATCAATTAAATCATCATCATATCATTTCAATTCATACCCATTGTTTCTGATCTCATCATGCTAATTATCTCTTCAAATCATTCTCTCATAAAGCATCTTTTTTTGGATCAACCTTTTCAATTGTTTTCAATCATTCTTTCATCTAACATGATCTCTCTCATCAATTAATTCTAATCTTTTCATCTATAATTTTATCATTTGCTCATATCAACTATTCTATCTATCAATCAATTACTCTTCATCATATTTTATTATTCATCCAACAATCATCTATCATTTGTCTTATACAACATGTATCCTTTCTGAAACTAGACATTTTGATCATCTTTATCTTATACAGGTTGTTTCCTTCCTGAAACCAGACTTTATCTTTATCAAATCAATCCAATCAAACCTATCAATCCCGTCAATCCTATCAATCTTATCATTCAATCAATCTACAAATTATTCTAGCCATTTCTTCTATCCAATCAAATCCATTCATGTCATCAGTTAATCATTCTATCATCTTCACATCACTTATCTCTATCTCTAATCATCTTTCATCTAACATTCTTCTTCTTTCGAGAGATCATTCATGCCTTCAATGCACAAACAATCTCTCGAGGGGGCATATTTACACTATAACACGTCACCGGGGCATACTGGGGCAGGAAATTTATCAATTTCTTTGAAACAATGTCATTCCGACATTGTCTCAAAGAGGGGCAAATGTAGACACCTAAAAAATGTCTCATTGATCATGTACTAATTCGTCTGATTGATTCAATAATTCTTTAATTCTTTAATTAATTTAATTAATCTTATTCTTCTAAATTCATATTTCTTTGTCATCTTATTAATTATTCCAATTTCAATTCTATCATCATTTAATCATTTAAACCATTTTCTAATGTTAATTAAATATTTATTATTTAATTAATTGTGATTGATTAATCCTTCAATTTAAATAAATTCATTTTTAATTTCTATCTCTACTCAATTAATCATTGAACCTTTTTTAAAATATTAATTATTTAATTAATTACGATTTAATTCCTTTAATTGAATAATCTTTATTATTTATTTAAATTTAATTTCTAAAAAATTAAATAGTTTCTTTAAATTATTTAAATAACTAATTAATTCTTCTAATTTCATTTAATTTCATATTCTCCAAATTCAAATTCTAATTTCATTCTAATTCATATTTCTTCTAATTTCATTTAATTTCATTAATTCTCCCAATTTAGATTCAAATTCACATTCTTCTAATTTCTTCTACATGTGTATGATTTCAAAAATCAAATTGAATTCCAAAGTCGAGTTCTAAATATATTCAACTATCAAATTGAATTTAAAATAAATTCAATATTTGAATTAAATCTCATGCAAATATTAAATTAAAAATCAAAGTCAAAGTTCAAGCACATGCTAAATTAATTAATTAATTACATCATTATCTTTTCAATCTCTATTTCTATCTTCCACTTTGTTTTTTTTCAAAAAGATCTCAAAAAGCTTTCAATCATTTAACTATTCAATCTATTTTAATTGATCATTTCAATTAATTGATTAACTACATCATTTCTTTAATTCTCTCCAATCATTGTTTTGTCTATCTTCTAGTTAGCTTTTTCTAAATAAAGCTTTCTTTATCATCAATCAATTTTCCTCCAATCATTCTTTTTCATCTTTCAATCAATTTTTTTCTCAATCAGTTAATTTAATTATCAGTTCAATCTATTTTGTTCCACCTCCAAATCAACAATTCAACTATCAATCAACATGTGAGCTCACCTGAGTTCCACCTCTTGATCATTTTGTTCCACCTTTCATTCAATCCTCTCTAATAATGTATAAATTGAGCATTCAATCTCCATTTTCAACAATCACGAACTTCGAATCTTTGTGTCATTTGCAAGTTGACAGTGCAATATTTGAGAGCCACCATACCACAAAGAAGAAAAGAACAATGGAAGCTACATGCAATCATGGGATAGGGAGATTTAATTGAATATTTTACATTCCTATTTGCTTGATTGTATCATTTCATTGAGTTTGTTTTAGGATTCTTTGATTAGATAGGGGTTCGTGATTTCCCTTGTATTTCTAGTTGATTACATGATGAATTTTACATATGATAGTTTTGACTATTTTCTTTACAGCGAGATTCATCCTCCTCTAAGGCTAATTGTTTGGTCTAAAATATTACTTGATGTATATTATGTATATACAAAGAATTGGGTCAAGCCCCTTCATGTCTTGATAATCCCAATTTTTTTTTTCTTGAGTTCCTGTAGAAAAAAAATCATTTTGTTTGTTGTTGCTATTTAAGCTTGCTATTAATATTGAGATGTTTTCCAAGGATGACCTCCACTTGAGTGGTGAGGAGGCTCATTGGAGAACCATTCATACATGTAATACCTACATCAATAGTGTGAGGAAGCAATTTATGTGAAAAATGTAGAAAGACGAGTAGTTTTCAAATGATGCTACAAGAACAAATGCGTGTAGCGGACAAGAAGAGAAAGCTAGATAGGATGGGTTTTCTGTATCTCTTTTATAGTCATTTGGATTTCATGAGATAAGATTGCATCTTCAAGTTGCAGATGGAGCATGAGACTTATTTCAATGAACATGATATTTTATAAGATAATTTTCTTAATATCCCCAAGGTTAGGCCATATTTTTTTATCGACTTCATGATGTGGTTGGGTTGGCATATATAAAATAATTTTATTTGTAACATTGTCGTTTAAAATGATTATTTCATCTGATATACATCTAATGAAATCATTTGTAGTGGAAAGACAAGGTCTTTCTAAGATGAGTGGACAACCCCCTCCAAGTTGGCCTTAGGCTATAAGATTATAAAATCTACATGATACTTCAAAAGTATAATGTAATAACTAGTTTCTCCACAATCCCATCTAGTTTTATTGTTGAGTTGTTAGTTAGTTGCAAAACCATTGGAGTGGGTCTTGAGTTAGATAATTGCAGGCTTTTTAATGTTTATCTAGTCATCACGTTAATGGTTGCCCTTAGGCCAATCAATGTATTCGGTATCAACATTTGATTGATAGTGAAATTTACCATAGGGATACAAAGATTAGGATACTTTGGAAGAATGATTATACCTAACATTGTGTCTATCAGTTGTCCCACTAAATAATTAGTTGGAGGATCTTTCTTCTTCCTACTAGGTTTCTAAAAACATAGTTCTTCGATTGCCTTGTTATAAATGAGTACATCTTTAATTGCTTAAAACAATGGAATCCTCACACTAACATTCTTAAGTTGGCCCGAGAAATCAAAGGTTGGTTTAGGTTCACGATTTTGTAAGCGTAGTCTTTCTAGAAATGGAGTTGAATTCTTGACAAGATCTTACTCATGTGAAGGACTATGGATGCTGAAGGGGGTTTAACATTAGATGATAATTATTCTAAAGGAATCCTAGTAATAAGTGGTGATGTTGGAGAAGCTATAGCTCTACTAGAGCGAATATGCACATTGTCATTGTCTAGAACATAAGTAGAGAACTATTGTGTGCCACTAGCATAGGCCTACTGAACAAGATGGATACTGGGTAAGGTGTTATTAGCATTGCTAATTGAGTGGATTTTGAAGGTGTAGGAGCAGGATTTGTAGGATTACTCATAATGGATGGTTGAGAAGGTGAGGCTTGCAGTTGCTACAAGTAACCTACATTTCGGTTCCCCCTAGGCTGATTTCCCATTCATTGTTGTTGTTGTCACCTATTTGAATAAGACATTTGTCAATTAGGATATTGACATTTGGCTTGATAGGGAGGCCAACCACCATGAGGAGTGTTCCATGATGAAGAACCATAATTCATCCAACTAGGAGGAGATTGAATTTTCCATGGAATTACATTAGGATAAAAATTATTGTAAGATAAAGGATTTCAGGGCATACCTTGTCTTTGATTCCATGGCTTTCTTTGGGATAGGTAGAAAAACTAAACATCTTCATTCTTTAGAGCCTTGAAGTTAGGTCTATCTTCTAGGATTGCGATCCTCTGTAGTCCTTTATGTTGGAATCAAGGATCACTGAGAAGGCGGGGCGGGTGAATTAGTGATCTACCAGAAATTAAAACTACAAACTTATTATTTATCCATCGATTATTAATGTATAACAAATATGAACATAAACATGCATCAATAAAAGCACAAATCCACAACACCAAAATTTTTACGCAGAAACCCTGAAAGGGAAAAACCATGGTAGGGACGAAACTCACAATATTCATATACTATGGCTGAGAGTACATAAATATTACATAGATGGGGAATGCACTTGCATTCAGGCTCACTACCTAGAGCTCACTGCTCAATTACAATTGACCGGAAGGCTACAAGCTTCAGAGAAGGATCACTCCCTTACAATTTGATTACAATGAGAATGTATAATGAGATGAACTCTTAGAAAGTGTTGAACACAAGATGCCACTAAGAGGGGGGGGTGAATCGGTGATTTCCAAACTTAACCCTTTTCTATCCTATGTGTGTATACTGATTAACTAATCTAACATAAAGAAGACATACTGGTTAGATGGGAGAATGACACAAACACAACCACATATAAAAGTGACATCTCATAACACCTGATGTATGAGAAAAACCCAAGATGGGAAAAACCTCGGTAAGAAGTGCTACTGGAGACTACTGCTCCAATCCAACCTCAGAATGAAAACCTCGGTTACAACATTTAGGGCACCAATCCAAGGAGTACCACTCTTGCTTTAGGGCACCAACCCAAGGAGCACCAACCCCTGCACCGAGCTGCAACTCAGTGATTACAAAGTCATATATATTGAAACAAAAGTAATATCCTTGTTACAAAAGAACTTTGTAACTTGCACATATGTCTCTACACCAGTTCACCTCTACACAGATATCTGTCGGTTCTATGCTCACCTTATCTATGCTACAACCTTATCTCTTGTTGCAACTCACTCTCTGTAGAAACCATACCAGTTCAACATCTTCTTCATCTCTTCTGGTTCTGCTCTTTGCTGGTTCTCTTTTCTCTCTATCACACTGTTGGTTGCCACCACTAGTCTTCTTCACTTAGTCAGTTATCTATAATCTGATTATTGTCTATTCTCACTGTGATCTTCTCTTTGGAATATACTTCATCTCTTCTCTGTCGATTCAATCATCACTGATGCACTCCTTTGTCAGACTTAATGGTAGACTACCGGTTGCCTCACTCTCACCGGTTGTCTTCTTCTAACTGGTTCACTCTCAATCACACAATCTCCTTTGTGATTGTCGATGGATTCTCTGCTGCTCTTTCACTCTCCATCTTCCATCATCCGGCCTACAACATCATCAAAAATCTTCAGTCATGAGTCAACATACTTATACTTTAGTTTTCCCGCCATGATCGACATTCAAGCTTCTGGTTCGCTAGAGTTTCTTCATTGACTCCCAGGTAGACCAAATCCAATTAGATCTCCATCCATATATCAACCACTTGCAATAGATCAATTAGACTCCACCAATCCTACTCTATTTAGAACACGTTCTCCCTATTTGGAAAACATGACACCTTCGGTCTGCACTTGTCAAACACCTATGAAGTGATCACGCAAATAGATTCACCTACCCCGATCAACACCTAGACACTCGGCCTCGATCATGAATTCATCCAATTAAATTTCTATCCTTTGATCAGTCTTGAGCCACACCCCTTTGCTCTCAACCCATGAAACACACTATCAACATTAATGTCTACCAGTCACTACCTACCTCACCAACAACTCTTCACCGACCACAACATGCATGAAATCTGTCTCCTACGTGTCATCATTGTTGACATCCACCTCTGCTAAGTATTTTGTGTTGGTCCACACAAGATCATTGACCAACCACACAACTGGGTACATCTACTAGTTCACATACCCTACAGGTTATACCTTAACATGTTAACCTTCATGCCTTGCACTTGCTGCTCTTCTAGTGGAACACCCTTACCTATCACTTCACATGCCAAAAAATAGCATGCTCATCTTTATCAGACAAGACCGTTTCACTTCTTCTCTTTTTCTCTCTTACCAGTGGACATCTATATCAGTGATATCTTTTGCATGTATACAGGAAACATACCATGCATACCAGTGGCACCAAACTCCATCTGCATTCCTGCAATATTATTTGTCTATAGCTATTCACCATTCCCTTTTTCTTCGTCAGCCTGAACATCATCTCTACCAGTTTGTCAAGGTGACAAACCCATTCTTCCTTCTCTATACAGGCAACTCATCATGTCTGCCCTTTCTAATCTAGTGCACAACTCTGATTTCATGCACCTAAGGCAATTTACTGTTTCATCGATTCATCCTGTGTGGGCCTCCAATCTCCTACATTTAACTCTTGGCAACCTATCCCAGAGAGATGTAATGCATTCCATGCATGTTAGGGGATGAGCTCCACTTATGAGTGGGAGTCCTACAGATTGACATCCAACAACATATCGATGGGTTGCACATACTTCCCCTCTAGTGTTGATGTGATTTTGGTAACATTCTGTCTCTTCATCACAATCAACATCCCAACATCTTGCTCTCTTACAGATGTCATCATTTTACCTTCTTCAACCATCAACATGTCACTTCATCGGTGGTTATACCATACTGGTCTCTAGTCCTTATGTCTTCAACACAAGCCAATACTAGCTTTTGTACCGATGAATTTCTATGCTAGTTGATATCAAAGACACCATTTACAGTATGCATCAATGACAACACTGCTCATCAATCTCCCATACCGGTTGCCACCTTAAACCGGTTGACATCATTGACAACACAATGCCAACAATCTCCCCCTTTAGCATTGATGCCAACACATGTAGTATCCGACATACTGCAAATTCTCTCTCTCTCCCCCTTTATGTGTTCCATGAATTCTCACACATGTAGTATGCGACATACTACATAATCTCTCTCCCCCTTTGACAACAATCATAAAGGGAACTTATAGGGTTTCTCTCCTCCTTGTGTCTACCAGGCACTAACACTTTTGGCTCTCCCTTTTACTCTATTATATGCTTCTCCTCTTTTGACCATCATACAATTTCATTCTCTCAATTCATAGCATATGACATGATCCTAGATGCACACAATGGTATACTATATCACTATCATGCCATAAGTCAAACCGGTTAGCCCACAAAGGATGCATGCATACAAGATCAACTACTGGGCCAACATATGTGATTCAGGACTTTTACAATACCACCTGAGACATAAACACCTCAATCCATACTACCAGAGTTAATGAAATGATCTGAGACTTCATTGTCTTACATAACCTGCAAATACTAGTTAGTATACATATCGGTAATATACTGCACATACCGGTTTTCTGCACTGGTCCATCATTTCTACCGGAGAACCTTCCTCTAACTCCTGTCTTCTCATGTCAATTTTCTTCCGATCCTAATTGAAAATTTTCCATCCATTGACACATGCAACAGTGATCCATCTCTCATCTGTAGGTGTGTAGCCAAGGCAAACACTAACACACTTGTCATCTCATTTTCTTCCTTCTTACTGACAACAACCTGTCTTCTCCTCTATCCTTCATCAAGCATGGGGGTGAATGATCTGATCAATATTTATCTCCCCTTAGTCCCACATCTCCTTTAAGCCTTAGGAGATATCACTTGTGCATTGAATTCATAGTGCCAGTCCATGGTTGCATCTTCTTGCTTCTTCCTCCATACCTGCTTGATTTCATTTTTCTTCCCATTTTCAGTCTTGGGAGTAGGTGTTGCCTTCTTTTGCTGATTGGTCCTTGCTCTACCGAATTCTGTATCATGTCCAAAAGCATTTATGTAGAAGCAAACTATGTTCATGCCACTCGCATGATTGGAGGACCTTCTGTTAAACCAGTTAGACCATCTTCTTCTAGTCATGCTATTGTAACCAACTACCAGAACCGGTGGACCACTTGATATTGCAAGAGAAAAAACTCTTCTCCTTTTGTTCCATGCAACTTTTTGTCTCTCATATGCTCTAAACTCATTTTCATACTGAGCATAACTAATATACCGGTCTCCATATGACTGCACATTCATCCTTATGCAATCATGACTTTTATGGACAAAACCATTACACCTCCAACAATCAACAATATTGTCTCTAGGAAGAGCAAACTGTCTATTCCTAGGCTTTATTCGGCATTCATCTTCCCTATGGCCATATTATTTGCATGCAAAACAATAACCAAAGAAAGGAGGCTTGTGACCTACAACTTTTTTTTTCCATGCATGAGGAGATCTTACCAGTTTATTATCTTCATTTCTGCTTCTGCAGGGATGGATATTGGATTGTCCACACTCTGTAGTTCTTCCATCTGACCCCTTCTTCTCCCACACTTTCTTTGTCTTGTGGGTGGTAGCATTTCCTTGTCTTTTACCGATAGGAGGTCTTCTATGATGTCTTCTTTTGTTCTTGCTTCTGGTGATGTTGTCTTCTCCCATCTTTCCTTTTCCTTTGGGTTTTGCATTGTTCCTCCTTCTTGCAGCACCAATCTTCATCCTTGACTCCATGTCTTCACCAGTTGTGGTTAGATCAACCTTCTTTTGGGGAGTATTATGGACACTGGAGGTTTTTCCCTTGTTATCTCCATTTTAGGAGACAAACAAAATGCCGTTGTGGCAGACATTCTTGCTGGTGGAGAATTCACGGACACCACTTCCTAATCCTCTGGTGTCCTTGGAGTACTTTTTCTTCTTCAACATTTTGTCCAAGGCATCACTACTGCCATCAAACCAGATTCTTACCTTGAGCTCATCTTGACATTTCTCAAGGACATTTAAGAGATTCTCCATATCTCCTTCTAGCTATTGAAATTCTTTATTCTTGGCCTCTAATTCAGATGCTAGATCATTACACTGACAATCCTTAGTGTCTTCTTGTTGAGTCTTCAACTCTTAAATACATTTCTCAAATTCTTCAAGGCATTTGATTAACCGGTCTTGTTCCACAAATGCAACATTCTTGAACAACTTGTATTCATTCCTCACTCTACTAATGTCTTCGAGTGCACTTACGAGTTCTCCTTCAAGATCAACTTCTGCTTCCTTTTCTTCTTCTTCTTCATCTTCACTATCACTACCAAACACATCTTTCCAGTAGGAATGATCTGCATGATCAGTCATAGATGTGTGCTTCTCATCATTTGACTCTTGAGCCATGAAGAGGTGGGTTCCTTCTTCATCATTGTTGATGCTGCTAACTGATCTGCCTTCACCATCTATAGACACATGAGTTGCATTTCTCATCTTGTCTCCACAAACCGATTCTGCAGTGGTAGGCTCATTTCCATAGAGATTCTTTAATCTTTCCCATAAGCTCTTTGCCAATTTGCATATGTCCACCTATGAGGAGAAATCATCTATGAGCACACAAAATATAGCCTTCATTTCTAAATCATTGCATAAATGTCTTCTTTCTTCACCTAAATCGGTGGGAGGACTGACTTTACCAAGACAACCATTAACAACCGACATCCACACCTCAAACCCTAAGGAGGATAGGTAGAATTGCATCCTACAACTCCAAATAGAATAATTTGAACCATCAAATACAAGATTTTGGATTGACATTGAACAAACCATTATGTTCAAATACCAAAATCTACCCAAGCTAGAGAAAGCTTATCAATTGGTAACCTAGGCTCTGATACCAATTGTTGAACACAAGATGGCACTGAGAGGGGGGGGGGGGGTGAATCAGTGATTTCCAAACTTAACCCTTTTCTATCCTATGTGTGTATACTAGTTAACTGATCTAACATAAAGCATACATACTGGTTAGATGGGAGAATGACACAAATGCAACCACACATAAAAGTGACATCTCATAATACTAGATGTACGAGGAAAACCCAAGATGGGAAAAACCTCGATGAGAAGTGTTGTTGGAGACTACTGCTCCAATCCAACTTCACAATTAAAACCTCAGTTACAACATTTAGGGTACCAACCTAAGGAGTACCACTCCTACTTTAGGGAACCAACCCCAACACCGAGCTCGAACTCAGTGATTACAAAGTCATATATTGAAACAAAAGTAATATCCTTGTTACAAAAGAACTTTGTAACTCACACATATGTCTCTGCACCAGTTCACCTCTACACAGATCTTTGTCAGTTCTCTACTCACCTTCTCTCTTATGTAACCTTATCTCCTATTGCAACTCACTCTCTACTGCAACCATACTGGTTCAACATCTTCTTCATCTCTATCAATTCTTCTCTCTACCAGTTCTCTTTTCTCTCTATCACACTGCTACTTGCCACCACCAGTCTTCTTCACTTAGTCAATTGTCTGCAATCTGATTATTGTCGATTCTCAGCTTACCGGTTCTCTTCTGATTCTCATCGTGTTCTTCTCTTTGGAATCTACTCTAGCTCTTCTTTGCCAGTTCACTCATCACCGGTGCACTCCTCTGTCAGACTTAATGGTAGACTACTAGTTGCCTCACTCTTTCCGATTCTCTTCTTCTAACCGGTTCACTCTCAATCACACAATCTCCTCTGTGATTGTCGATGGATTCTCTGCTGCTCTTTCACTCTCTATCTTCCATCATCTAGCCTGCAACATCATCAACAATCTTCAGTCATGAGCCGACATACTTATACTTGAGTTTTCCTGCCATGACCGACATTCAAACTTTTGGCTTGCTAGATTTTCTTCATCAACCCCAAGGTAGACCAAATCCAATTAGATCTTCATCCAGAGATCGACCACTAGCAATGGATTAATTAGACTTCGCCAATCCTGTTGCATTTAGAACACGTTTCCCTATTTGGCAAACATGACATCTTCTTTGGTCTGCACTTGTCAAACACCTCTGAAGCGATCATGTAGATAGCTTCACCTACCCTGATCAACACCTGGACACTCAACCTAGATCATGAAGTCATCAAATCAGATCTCTGTCCTTTGATAAGTCTCAAGTCGCACCCCTCTTTTCTCGGCCCATGAAACACGCTATCAACATTAATATTGACTAGTCACCACCTACCTCACCAACAACTCTTCATCGACCACAACATGCATGACACCTGTCTCCTACGGGTCATCATTGTCAGCATCCACCTTTGCTAAGTCTTCTATGTCAGTCCAGACAAGATCACTGACCAACCACATAATTGGGTACATCTACCGGTTCACATACCCTGCCGGTTATAGCCTAACCAATTAACCTTCATGCCTTGCACTTGCTGCTCTTCCAGTGCAACACCCTTACCTGTCACTTCACATACCAAAGCATAACATGCTCATATTTATCAGACAAGATCCTTTCACTTCTTCTCTTTTTCTCTCTTACCGATGGACATCTATATCGGTGATATCTTCTGCATGTATATAGGTAACATACCATTCATACTGGTGGCACCAAACTCCATTTGCATTCCTGTAACATTCTCTATCTACAATTGTTCACCATTCCTTTTTTCTTCATCAACCCGAACATCATCTCAATCAATTTGTCAAGGTGAAAAACCCATTCTTCCTTCTCTATACTGACAACTCATCATGTCTGCCCTTTCTGATCCGGTGCACAACTCTGATTTCATGCACTTGAGTCAACTTAGTGTTTCATTGGTTCATTTGGTGTGGGCCTTCAATCTCCTGCCTTTAACTCTTGGCAACCTATCCGAGAGAGAAGTAATGCATTCCATGCATGTTAGGGGATAAGATCCACTTACCAGTGGGAGTCCTGCAAATTGACATCCAACAACATACCGGTGGGGTGCACATACCTCCCCTCTAGTGTTGATGTGATTTTTGTAACATTCCTTCTCTTCATGACAATCAACATCCCAAAATCTTGCTCTCTTATAGATGTCATATTTTTTCCTTCTTCAACCATCAACATGTCACTTCACCGTTGGCTATACCATACCAGTCTCTAGTCCTTATGTCTTCAACACAAGCCAATACTATGTTGTTTACCAGTGACTTTCTATTCTAGTTGACATCAAAGACACAATTTCCAGTATGCATCAATGACAACACTGCTCATCAATCTCCCATACCATTTGCCACCTTATACTGGTTGACATCAATAATAGAAAGCATCTGACAATGCAAAATTGAGTTTCGGTTAGGCTATCTATCACTGACTGTCTCTTCTCTATTGATTACCTTGTTCCGGTCTAAGTCAACTACTAGTTGATCTAAAATAAAAATGCGTATGTAAAATTGCACTCAATTGTACCAAAATTAATCACCAAACACTCAACACATGATAAAATACCAAAAAATCAACCGCTACAATGATCTTATATATCCGGTTTCATCACAAAAACAATCTCCATCAAGTCGACTTCAAGAGATGTAACTTGTAGATGAAGTCGGCTCCAATCTCGAACACAACATAGCACCAGAATAAAATATTACAACCACACACTTCCTAAAGGTCCTACCAAATGCAAAGATCATAAAAATAATCACCACAAACACCACAAACACCGGAGATGATTTCGAATCAACACATTACCAAAATACCCTATTTAGCCCTGTTCAGCTAGTTAACAGTCTACCAGTTAGCCCCATCTTCTAGATAAGCTGCCACGTCTGCTGGATCGAATCGCCAAGAAGAGTTGACATCAATGACAACCCTAAACATCTAATCAATCATCAGAAGTCTCCTGAAATCACTGGATGAGTGTCAATTGCCAACAATCTCCCCCTTTGGCATTGATGGCAATACCTATGAAAAATAACTAAGTGGTGAAATCTGTACAACCAGATGAAAGAATAAAATAATACAAGAATTCTAGGACTCCCCTTAAGATAAAAAATCCATAAGTCTACAATACACCGGGATATACACTCCATACAAAGAATCAGACACCTCATCTCTCCCTCTATACATATTTCACTATATCTCTCCCCCTTTGACAACAATGCCAAATATAGTGTGTCCATCAAAATTTGTTGTACATATATACATATTCAACAAAGGATTAAATCTATACATGCTTCAATATATCTGCATAAGATAACTTAAGGAACCCTAGATAAGTATTCCAACCTGCCCGCAACTTCTCCAAAATTGAAACAAAACAGTTCAAAACATAGGCATGAAATTCTATAGAAACAATGTCTATAGGAGTATCCTGATACATATTTTGTATACAATCCATTTTATGATACAATAAGGTGTCCAATCGGGGACCAATTAGGTTCCAGAGCTCACTTGTTTTCCGGATTATCCTCGCCTTCTAATTCTCAAATTTTTTGATCTGCTTAGTAATATTTAAAATTTGTCCCTCTATACTGTCAGTTAGATTTGTTGTGGGATCATAGGCCTGAGAGATCTGAATTAACTATCCTTTACAGTTCGCTATTTGCTTTTCTATGTCAATTGTAAAATTAGTTAAAATTAGACAAGACATATATTTTACCACCTTCTACTTATGCCTCATCAACCAGTTTTAACTCCTTATCTAACTAGGCCTTGTCATTATTTATCATTTGCAAAAATGTTTGAATTTTGGTGTCCTTAATTTTCTCCATGGCTTGCCAGGTGGATGCCTTAGACAAAGAATCAAATTTGTTGCAGATATGATCAATTAAATTGTTTAGCTTACTAGATGAGATAGTTCTTGCATCAAGTGGTAAATCCAGTATAACCTGACCCAAAAGTTTCACCGATTTCTCAATTAGTTTCTTCTCCTTTGACTTAGATTGGGCTAACTCTTGTCTGGCTTGCGCTTGAAGAGAAGCAACTGTTGGCAACTTGAAGGAATTGATTATGTGTTGCATTAATGTTTTGTCATTGATGTCAACACTAGTTGTTTTGGTTGTTTACCAATTTTTGGTAGAGTGGTTGGATTATGATATTGATTCGGAATGCTCTGGTCTGCTTTGATTTGTGGAATTGGTTTGGGTTTGTCATTCATGCTATTCTTATTCATATCACAATCAGTTGGTTCAGGATTTGATGACTCATATGCTATCATTTTCTCTAGTAAGCGTTTTGGTCACCAGTAAGGGTTTTATCGACAGAGCTTTGTTGAAGATATTTTGATGTACTTGATAAGTGGTGTTGGTGCAGCTTCTAGATGGCCTACGGGATGCTGTTGGTTATCTTTTCCATGTTCCTGTTGATCGGCGGTGTTGGATTTGGTTTATGGCAACCTATTTTGGGTCCAGTCTTATTCTGCTAGGTTATGGACCGGTTTATGTAACGTGTTGGTGGATGATCCCGATGTGTTACTAGATGGATTTATTGAATGGTTTATGTTGTTTTGGTCTTAGGCCACCTTGGATGATCATTGGATTGCGGGTATATGTTATGAATTTATTGTATTTGTAGACACTTAAAAGTTGCACAACAAACTAAGCAAATTTTATTCATTTAATTATCCCTATTTCTTCCAATTAATTAAATTAAGATTTAATTAATATCCCCATTTCTCTAAATTAGCCTATTAATCAAATTAAAGATTTGATTTGATTAATATTTCCCTTCTTCTATCCTAGCCATTTAATTAAATTAAATTTTAATTAAAATCTCCCTCATAGCCATTTAATTAAATTTATATTTAATTAAAATCCCCCCTCTAGCCATTTTAATTAAATCTACATTTAATTAAAACCCCTTTTGCATTTAAATAAATCTAAATTTATTTAAAAATCCACCACTTGCAAAATCCTACAAATGCAAGTTGCAACCAAAATTAAAATAAATTAATTTTATTTTAATTAAATTCTTTTTTCCCTCATCCAGTTGCAAAATCCTACATCTCCCACTTGCCTCCTAAACCTCTTCTAGAGCCTTCTAGATTCTTCTAAACCATTTTAATTAGCCTATTCAACTCCTAATCATGTACATCCTTTCCCTAAATTTGAGGAGGTCACTTGTCAAATTTGGAAGAAAGTCTTCTAAATGCATTTAAGACTTTATTTCCTTCAACAAGCTAACTTGTTGAGTTCCCCAAATTTGGAAGGACTCTTACTAATTTGTCCCCAAAGTCTTCCTAACCATTAATGGTTAACTCAACCTTCCCATGTGGTTAGAGACTTTCTCTCTAACTTAACCCTCAACTAACCCAAGGGTCTCATCAAGCACTCATGGCTTTGACCCTAGTTATCCTATTAACCCTCGCACAAGAGCTTACCCCTTGGGTAATGGATTTATCCATTGGCTTTGTCTTCTTTCCTCTCTTGGATTGGCCTACAGGTTCAGGTTCAAATCTTACTTTCTTCTTCTGCTTCTCACCCTTCACATCACTAGATTGGGCGGGTTACCCTAGCAAATTCACCCTTCTTTGGTGCCTTGTGAACATCAAAATCAGACTCAGTTTCTGATTCCACCAGAGTAACCACTACATATTCCCTCTGTGTTTTCTACTTCTTATTCAAAATACCTTTGCCCTTTGTAGGTGTATCAGAGGTTTCAACTTGGGTAGTAGGTGTCTTCATTGGAGTGACAAAGAGTCCTGTTACCTTTATCTTGACTAGAGCAGATGTAGATTTCTATTTTTCTTCTTTCTCTAATGCATCTCTTTCTTCCCTAGCAAACCTCAACTTCTCCTAGGGATGGCCCTCCTCAACAAGAATATCCTCTACTATCTTTGCCACCTTCCTCTTCCTTGCTGGTTCTGAAAATTTGGAGTGTAACTCCATTGAATTTTCTTTGTAGGTATTGAATCTCTCCTCCTTGCTGTCTTCCAGAGAGTTGAGTAAACGCTATGCATATGCCTCCAAAGTACCTTCATCCACCTCATAGCCCATAGGCATTATCCAAATAGTGCAGGGTTGGACTGCTTCCATCAAGTATTCATCTTTATTCACCATAAAACATATTTTCCCCTCATACTTCTTCACAATTTCCCCAGGGATTCACACTCTCTGCTTCATCTTCTCTTGAAATGTTTTGAAGAAGGCCCACAAAGCAGCATTCTGATTATCTTGATTTCCAAGACTATCCAATCCTTACTTGTTCTGATGTGCCACCGGTCTTTCATAAGCACACTGCACTCTATCGGTTCCGGGGATTTGATTCATGAAATATAGGGCAAGATAGATAATCAATGATTCAAACTTGAAGACATGATTTTTATCTAGTTTAATCTTCATCAAATTGATCAACAATTCTTCCAACACACTGCATAAGTCATAGTGACCTTCTTCCTTAACCATCTTGTAAGCAACATGAATTGTGGTGCCAGAGACCAAATTCAATCTATTCGATTGATACACCCTGTACCCAATCACCATAGAAACAAAATTAACATAATCTTCCCTTATGGTACTGATTTTCATTGATCATCCGTCGAATTCTACACCAGTTAGTTTATTTACGGTAGGGTTTGTAACCTTTCGTAACCATAGCTTCTCACCAGTTTGAGGTAAATAGGCAACTGCTTTGATTGCTTCCATAGTGATCTTGTATGGCTTGTCCAGCCTCATAAAGAACCCCGCTCAACACATAAAGAGCCCATTACTTCTCATCAAAAGTTGGGAAGTTCGTAAATTGAGTAAAACCCTTTCTTACCAGTTGAGAAAATTCTGGCTTAGGGTTGCCGATATTGTCCATGATTTTATCGAGTCATCCTCCATGGACTTGTATGGATCTTTCTTGAATACAAGATGAGTCATGTCCTTCACTTCAACTACCAATGGAGCAAAGATAGAGGATGCAGATGCCATTACAAAATCTTAGAAAATAAGACTTAGTTTAATGCCCTTGGATAAATACCTTGAACAACTATTGGATGCCCTAGATTTCTTTGCTAGATTGCCGTTTTCTCTTAGATCGCCTGGAAAATTTGATCGCCTGAAAATTTTGATAGCTTGAAAACACTATTTGAAAGGTGAAGAATGATTCTTGTATTCGCCCTTTTAACTTTACAAACCCTAATTTTCCTTTTATTTAAATGCACCTCAAATAATCAATCGGATTCCCTGTTCAACTACTAGATGCCACAATCAACCATCTGAGTGGATATCAACTGCCATCTATAATCCATAGACTACATATCTCATCAAGGGGTACTTGCAAGAGTTTCATTGATTTGCCTCCCCCTAAGGCCAAAAGCCCTAGTTATCGAATAAATATTCTGCACCAGATACAGGTACAGATCCATTATCTGTCTTAGATTCATCCTTTCTCACCCATATCTTCTCATGCTTCTCTTTGATCTCTTCCACTTTTTATTTATCATTCTCATCTAATTTATTTCTTGTCTACCAAAGCACTCTTTGCACTTCTGCATTACTTTGCAATGTGATCGATTTTGTTGCATGCCCTGAAAACAACATTATTCTTCACAGATTTGAAGTTCATTCGATTCTATCTCATTCTGCACTGATTAGAGATATGTCCAAACATTCCACATGCATAGAATCTTTTGATCTGAAGGTTATTAATCACAATTCTTCATATATTTGACTTGTGTCCAAAATTATTGCATATAAAACACTGACCGACAAAAGGTAGAAACATTGTTGTTCATCACATTGTTATTGTTCATGTTGGTGTAAATAATTATTCATCATGGATATTATTACACTTACTTAAGTTTACTTAGGATAATGCATTTCATAGTAGTTTGGATATGAGACACTTGGGTGTTTGTGCCACATTGGGATAGTGTGTGTAGGAGAAATTCCACCTTTTATGGTGTTGATCTTGTTATTACACTATCATATCCACTTATTGTGGAGTGATAATTCCACCTTCGGTGGGTGATCCACCTCATGTGGAATATTATATTATTTCTCCTACCTACCCACACCTATTTCCTACCTACCCTTGTTTCTTATTGAGCCACATGTCATATTTGTGTGCTCATACATATCCCTAGCCTTGCCTATATAAGCAGGCTCATCTACATTGTAAACAACTATTGAACTATTGAACATCTTGTTATTGATCATTTCTATTGATGAGAATACAGTTTATTCTTGTCCCATATTATGTCTCTATTTTTTACATTTCATTGAGCTCTTGATCTTGGCAAAATCCAACATGGTATCAGAGCCACTGGGGCTTCATTGATTTGTCTTGAAGAGGCATTATTGCGACATCAAGAGGCAGATCTGAGGAGCAGCATTTTTTGGAGGCATCCTAGACCAGATCCGACCCCGCCATTGCGTCCAGAAGGCCATTTCCATGAATTTTGGTTATAAATTCGGCGAATTTTGGTTATAAATTCGGCCTATTTTGGTGAGAAAATTTTTTTCCCCAATTTTGCTTATATCGTATGGATTTTCGGAATATTATTATATTTTTCGAAAAAAAAAAATTTCCTTTTTCTGAAATTTTTTTTTTCAAAAATAAAAATAAAAAAATAAAAAATTGAAAAGTCAAAAAGCGATTCAAAAAAAAAAAACAAAAAAAAAACAACAAATTTTTGGGGGGTCCGCAGACCCCCCCCCCCGTGACCCCGTACTGCAGCACAGGTACTTGCTTCCTGATCGTACTTGTCAGCCGCCATCGCATTCTTTTCCTGGCCGACCGTACTCTATCACGCCTCCCGCCGCCGAAGACTCTGGTCCCGCCACTCCGTGCCGACTCCTTCCGCCGGCCGCCCGCGTCCTCCCGGCACCATCGGCGCTGGCTCCTCCAGACCGCTGACCGCAACCCACCACAGACCGCGCTTCCTCCGGCGGCTCCCGCATGCACCTCCCGGCGCCACCAGCGGCTCCTCCCGCCGCTCCGACTCCGGGCACCGCCATGCGGACACCAGACCTCGAAGACCGGAGGACCGTGCCTGCCACGTGGCAGGCAGCCACTGGCCCACAGTACAAACCGTACTGCCCAGTCAGCTTTTCCGTATGCCACATCGACAATATGGCTTGCACAGTCAGCGCGCCACGCAACTCGTCCATACTTGGCCACGTCATCTGTCTGTACAGTACGGACGCCTAGTCAGTAGAAGGCGAAGTTTTTGCGACAGTCATACGACCGTCAAATTTAATCGTGTGACTTGCTGATGTCAGTGCCACATCAGCAGGGTTTGAAAATTTTTGGACCCCCTCTCATTGGCATTTTTGATTTTGCAGTTCAACTTCAAATGGCCATAACTTGCTCATTTTTGCTCCTTTTTGGGTGCAATTTTTTTTGAAATGGGCTAGAATTTCATGCTCTCCGCAGTGGTGAAGAAATTTTTTGATTTTGATGCATTGATTTTTCAGAAAATGCAGTTTTTGGTGACTATACCTGAGTAATCCTAGTTTTTGCAACTTCAGAGGCTTTGTTTGGGGTCATCCGACCTCCTTTTTAGGTGCCATTTTTTTTGAAAGTGCATATTTTTTTGTCTACTTTCACATGATGCTATCAGATTGATGCCATTGTAAGTAGAAATTGTACTTTCAGATCTTGGCCATTTTTGGCTCTCTTGTGGTACTTGTATATTTGTTTGAATCTCAGTTAGATTCATTGCACTATTGATTGAAGTCTCTTGTATCTCATTTGAGAAGTTGTAAAATTTGCATCATAAGTCCACTTTGCCTTGTTTTGCAAGTGGCTCATTGTAATCGCACTAAGTATAAAGTGCCAAAATCATCACTTTGGGGGGGGTACTTTGATTGAGTGAATTTGGGGGGTGTCTCTTGTGATTTTGTGCTCTTGTGTTCCTTCCTTTTTTCTGCTATGGGTTCTTCTAAGTTTCCTCTCTTAACTCCACATAACTATGCTACTTGGAAAATTGATGCAAGGAGTAAACTTATGGAAAAAGGACTCACTCATTACATTGATGGAACTATTGTTGCTCCAGCTGATCCTAAGGCTGATCCAGTTGGTCACTTAGATTGGCTCACTAAAAATATCATGGCAATTGGTACCTTAAGAAAGTATGTATCAAAGGATCTCATTTTTCATATTGAGAAATGTACTCTAATCAAGGATGCTTGGCAAAAGTTTCAAGACTTGTATGGTCAAGTTGATGAGATTAGGGGATATCAAATTGATAGTGATCTCACCATGTTAGATCCCAAGAACTTTGATACTATACAAGATTATGTCTCTAAGGCAAATGAGTTGAGGGCACAACTCAAAGATTGTGGCATTGATAAAAAGGATACTCATTTTATATTCAACTTGATAGGCAAGCTTCCATAAGAACATGCATCATTTGTTTCTAGTTTCCAAACCCATAGGATGACAATGGGTTCAAGATGCACAATGCCTACATTTGATGCTTTCAATGAAATGTTGATGATGGAACAAACTAAGTTGATAAGCATGGGCATTCTTAAGGCTTCTAAGTCTCAAGCATTAGTGGCAAATCAAGGGAACAAAGGAAATCAAGGAAAGGACAACTCAAACAAGAAGAAATGGCAATCAAAGCCTAAAGACAAAGCACCATCTTCTCCACAACAAGGAGATTCATATTCTTCCAAGAGAAATAATTCACCAAAGAGAGAGAGAACTACTTGTGCTTATTGTAAAAAGATTGGTCATGAGGAGCATCGTTGCTATTCTAAGAAGATTGATGAGCTTACACATATCCTCAAAAAGCATAACATTGATTTGCCTAAAGTCTACAAGAAGGATGATTCATCAACTTCCACTTCCTCACATTCAAAAGGAAAAGTGCAAGCATTCATGGCTTCTACAAGTGGAAAGACTCACTCTTTTGGAACAAGAAAAGGAAAAGCTCTATGTGCTACTATCAGTCATGATTCAGAGAGATGGCTTCTAGATTCAATGGCTTCTCATCATATGGCATCTTCACAATCTATGTTCTCTACATTTGAGCCTTGCACCATGCCACAGATTTTGATGGGCAATCATACATACATGGATGTGATTGGGAAAGGATCTATTGACATTGGGGATAACTCCTTCAATGATGTGTTGTGTGTACCCCACTTGACAAACAATCTCCTTTCTATCAATCAAATCACACATGGCACAACTAAGAGAGTTGTGGAGTTCACACCTGACTCAGTTTTCATTAGAGACATGGAGACTAGAGCTATCATTGCGACTGGGGTGGTTGATCATGCATCTCGGTTATACTCCTTTTCAGATTTTGTTGATGATGATGATTTCACATTTGATGATTCTACACATGATGATCACACTTATTGTGATGGTTCAGATTTTGAGGAGAACTTTGGACACTTGAACATGGGGATTCTCACATGTGACCCCGTTCTTGAGTCTTGCATTTCATCTCCTCATATTGATATCACATCACCTATTGCACCTGATGATGCAGATAGTGCGACAGTTTTGCCTTCATGTGATTCAGTGCAGCAGGATATTCATTGTCTTCCAGCTTCAGATTCATGGGATGATTACTTGACAGACATTGCAGGTTTGTTTGTGGAATCCTACATTGCAGATTTGGGAGACATCATTGATGACATACATCTTCTCTTTGATGAAGATGATCCTTCTTCGATTGTTGCGAGGGCAAACTCTAACCCTCTTGTTCATTCTCTACATGATCATTCTTTCGAGGTTGATATGATTGTGGATACTTATGTACAACAGTTGGAGGAGGTCTCTTTATGTTTTGAGGAGACATGTGAGTCTTTGGGACATGTTCTACATCCATCTCCACTAGATCTTGGAGTGCCTTTTTCAGCAGTGTGGCACAGTTTACCACCTTTGGAGGGGGTATCTTTCAGCATCGACATGGGGACACTTGAGCAGTTTTCAGAGATTCCTTTCATCATGAGTTTTCTTCATACATCTTCCCTTCATGATTGGGGAGACTTCATGGATACACCTTTTGTTTTGTTTCTTCCTAAGGGGAGGAATATTGTTCGATGTTCGTGGAGCAGTTTCTTCATACATCGAGCCTCTATCATTGGTGCAGATTCTTCATTGAGGGAGGATCACAGTTCGACTTCTCTTCTTCTCTCATATGGGGGGGAATTTTTCCTCACATGGGGTTTTGTTCCTCACATTCTTCTATGAGAGTTCTCTTGTATGTTTTTCATCTCTCTTTTGGGGGAGGGTTTTTTCCCATTGGGTTTTTCTCTCTTTCCCCACTTTGTGAGAGATTTCATTGCATTGGTTTGCATGCATTTGCATTTGTACATGGGTACCTAACATGGCCTCGTAGCCGGGACCCATCTTGCATTGCTTAGTTGCATTGTCGACTTAAGTGCATTCCCCTAAGTTGCACTTAAGGGGGGGTGTTGGTGTAAATAATTATTCATCATGGATATTATTACACTTACTTAAGTTTACTTAGGATAATGCATTTCATAGTAGTTTGGATATGAGACACTTGGGTGGTTGTGCCACATTGGGATAGTGTGTGTAGGAGAAATTCCACCTTTTATGGTGTTGATCTTGTTATTACACTATCATATCCACTTATTGTGGAGTGATAATTCCACCTTCGGTGGGTGATCCACCTCATGTGGAATATTATATTATTTCTCCTACCTACCCACACCTATTTCCTACCTACCCTTGTTTCTTATTGAACCACATGTCATATTTGTGTGCTCATACATATCCCTAGCCTTGCCTATATAAGCAGGCTCATCTACATTGTAAACAACTATTGAACTATTGAACATCTTGTTATTGATCATTTCTATTGATGAGAATACAGTTTATTCTTGTCCCATATTATGTCTCTATTTTGTACATTTCATTGAGCTCTTGATCTTGGCAAAATCCAACATTCATCATTCCATTATTCAAACTACTTCTGCACTGACTTGCCATATGACAAAGTTTATTGCAAGTAAAAAATCTACCATTAAATTTATGAGTATTAGGTTGTCTTACCAGAGGATTCTTTCTCTTCTTCTAATTAGATTTCACATTCCTTATCCATATATGGAGGATTCACCTTTTTCATATCCAAGACCTCGCATATCCTTTCCATGTCTTTGACTTTCTAGCATCTCATCAAGTCTTGCTGAACTGGCTTTGAATTTGTCTTTATATTCAATGCCATTAGCAAGTTCATCCCTCAAGATAGCGACCCGTCTTTCAAGTTCTTGACTATTATTCCTTGATTGTGTCAACTCAAGCTTCAACTGATCATTCTCATAGGTAAGTCTGAAGCATTCATAAGCTCTTTCCTTCAATGATTGTACCAAATTATCCTCATTCTTCTTCTGGTCCTCAATCTCCTTGGTCAGTCTCATTATAATGGATTGCATCTTTCTCTCTCAAGTTTATCAACCTCATCATCTCCATCCTGGTATTCCATGATCTGATCTTCTTTCTCCTTCAACTTGTCCATTAATTCCTTTCTCTTTTCTCTACAGATACTTGCTTGATCCTTCAGCTCACTAATGAATTCATCAACTGCATTTATATTCTTCTTCAAGGTATAGACCTCGCTTCTAGCAACATCAAGATCCTCAAGTGCCACAATGAGTTGTCTCTGAAAATCATAATCCATTAAATCAATCTCCTAGATCTTCCTCAAGTGGTTAAGCTTCCTCAGAGGTACTAGGCTCTAATACCAACTGTTGGAATTAGGGATCACTGAGAGGGGGGGGGGTGAATTAGTGAGCTACCGAAAATTAAAACTGCAAACTTATTCTTTATCTACCGATTAATAATGCATAACAAATATGAACATAAACATGCAAAAATAAAAGCACAAATCCACAACATTGAAATTTTTACGTGGAAACCCAAAAAGGAAAAAAACATGGTGAGGTTGGAACCCACAATATTCATATGCTATGGCCAGTAGTATATAAATATTACATAGATGGGGAATGTACTTGCATTCAGGCTCACTGCCTAGAGCTCACTGCTCAATTACAATTGCTCGGAAGGTTACAACCTTCAGGGAAGGCTCACTACCTTACAATTTGATTTAATGAGAATGTACAATGAGATGAAATCTTAGAAATAATTTGACAATGCAAAATTGATTTTTGGTTAGGCTCTATATCATTGACTGTCTTTGCTTTGCAGATTACCTTGTTCTGGTCTTAGTCAACTACCGATTGATCTAAAAGAAAAATACGCACGTGAAACTATGCTCCATCGCACCAAAACTGATCACCAAACACTTAACACATCATAAAATACCAAAAACCAACTGCTACAATGATCTTATATATCTGGTCTCATCACAAAAAACAATCTCGATCAAGTCGGATTCAAGAGATGTAATGTGTAGATGAACTCGGATCCAATATTGAACACACCATAGCACCAGACTAAAATGTTAGAACCACACACTTCCTAAAGGTCCTACCAAACACAAAAATCACAAAAATAATCACCACAAACACTGTAAACACCGGAGATGAATTCAGATCAACACATTACCAAAATACCCTATTTAGCCCTGTTCAACCAGTTAATAGTCTACTGGTTACCTCCATCTTCCGTATAATCTAAGTCATGATTTCTGGATCGAAACACCATGAAGAGTTGACATCAATGACAACCCTAAACAACTAATCAATCACCAGAAGTCTCCTAAAATCATTGGATGAGTGTCAATTGCCAACACTTTCTCTTATGGCAACAATAAGGGTAGTATTTAGTTAGGACAACCTTTGCTTCTTCCTACTTCTTTCTTTCTTGTAGTGTATCCAATTGAGTGGCCATGTAATTACTGATTTAATGCTTCATGTATGCCAACTTGTTTTTAATCTCTTTTCGAGAGACTCTTGTAGTTGTTTTTGAAGTGAGTGCCCTTATGCTACGATAATCTTCATCGTTGATCTAGAGTAATTTCTAACAAGTTGACAAAGATCATCCCAAGGAACTTGGGAGATATCTCCTCCTCCCAATAGGTCCAATGCATCTAAACAACCCTCATTGAATTCTCTCAGAAAGATCAACTTGAGAGATTCAACTCCTGACCTATTATGCATGCATTTTTGTAGGCTAAACAATCAATCTTTCCATTTTTTTTGCAAAGCGATTTTCATTTCAAGTAAACATTCTTTACTTTACGTTGACCAGGATTTCAATTACCTAGTTAGACAACTAATTGCTTTGTGGGATAAAAAGAACACCATGCTTGTTGGAGCAACATTTACAAATAGGACTTAGCCAACAATTGCTTTGAAAAGGTTAAAAAAAACTTTTATTGCTTTGTCTTAAGTGGTAGATATATGCTCTCCCCTTAATTGGGTGATCAAAAATCCAAAGCCAATTTTCCATTGATTTATTTACTTTCAAGCATTAACACCTTTAGAGGGCCTGCCTTCCCGAAGCCTCAAAAGGGCTAGTGTGAAGGGTACAACCCAAGTGGGAAATGGCTTTATCACCAAGTATTCCAACCCACTATAATTAAATGTGGAGGATAATGAAAATACCCTCCAACAGTTTTACTCAGAGATTAGCCTTCCCCGATTATCTTTAAGATACATAAAGCCTTTGTTCTAAAGGTTGGGAAGCCTCCCGAGGGAGTTTATCACTGAAGACCGAATGAAAGCCTGATTACGAACCTTAGCATTAGAAACTTTGAGCCCAATTAGCTGCCAAACATTAGCAATATCATAGTGCAAGGGTGGGGAAGAATCCACCCCCAAGATTACTCACCATATATCTCCCAAGATAACTACCCAATTGTGAAGCAATTCACTTTGGGTTAATTTTTGGCAAAAGAAAAAAAATGGGCGCCCTCGAGGGGGTGAAAAGGTTGTTTGAGTTGATAGAGTATCGAGACTAGTGGGCTGTAATATTGTTGATAACCATTGAATAAATTATCTATCTTATGTGTCCTTTATTGTAAATCAAACCAATGAAAACATTGGTGATTTGAAAATATCCTCACAAAAACATACACTCAATGTTTAGCATAGGGATGATCATTGTTTTCATGTGTGTTATGTCTTCTTGTTATGAACAATGAAATGTCTTGCAAATCAACCAATACAACAATCAATTCAAAACAAAGAGCAATGAGCAACCTTAGAGAGAAAATAATTTCCAAATCCAACAAAGCACCTTTGGAGGTGGTTATCAACATTTCAACTATCTTTAGGCAAGATTTTCATCCAACAAGATTAGGGGAGTATCAAACCAAGTGATCAAGAGTTTATCATCCAACTATCTCAATGACAACAATACCTAGATAGGTATTCAAGTTAGTCAAATCAAGTTTTCATATCGGGAGACTTTATTCATATCATTTGACATTCTTTGTCATAGGGGCCTATCGAAAAAACCCTCTATTTGACTTAGTAAGCTTGAGTATCCAAAAAAAATTATCCATCAAGTCAACAACATCAACCTATCCAAACTAAAAATTTGATCACTCATGTGACCATCCCTATTCACTTGAAAATAAGAAGCTTAATCAAAGGAAATGAGTCCTATCCTAAATCAAGATCAAGATATCATGGCTCTCCAATCTAATCCCATTTTTTATCAAGATACCACCTATCAAGAATCTTATGATGGTACCCTAATATTTTGGTATTCCATCCACGATGATCCCCTTTTATCTCAAGAGCAGAGTCCCATTCAACATCCACCTCCTAAGCAAGAGCATCATATCCCTTCCATCTCCTTTGCTAATATAATTACAAATCAAGAGAAAAGCACAAACTCAAATGATCCTACTCCAAGTCAAGATCAAGATCAAGGAGTCCTTTCATCATCCAAATCCATTTTAGGTCCTTTAATTCCAAATTCAAACTCTCCATCCCTTCCATCCACCAATCCATCACCTCAAATGATCTATAAGAAAGTTCAACAAAGGTACCATCTTTGAACTTCTTTCAACCATCTATCTAAACATCTTTCCAAAACTATTCTTCCATCATTTCCTTCATCTATTTTGGGTCCTTATTTCCTAAAATTTAGTTTTCCTCCATCTCTTCATCACTTCTTGATTTGTGTACCAACACTCATCTTGAATACATTTCCATCTATCCTTGCACAAATATTCAAACATTCTATCTATTATCCAACACTTCTTTTCTATCATTCCATCCAAATCATTCAATCCTTTGCATAGATTCATCATCTGTAAAATAGGCATTTGTGTTATTTTGTCATATGCTTTCCCATACTCGAATCTCATGTTCAGTCCTTTTCCTAGATATCTATTCATGAAATGCTTCAGAATCTGAGGTTGTTCAACTTTAACACTCAATCCTAAAAAGAACCATTTAGCGTATCTTGGTACCAACATCTTTTGATTACTATATCTCATACAGTTAATCAATTGCTCTAAATCATTGTGATCTCTTAGTCAAAGACATGACTAGTGAAAAATCTAAAATCTTGCTTCAGTGCCACTATAATTATCAGACCCATGTAAGTTTCATCACTTACAAGCCAATGCAAGAAAAATAAAGAGCAAAAAGACAATATCAAAAGATCAAAAGCATGAGCAAGAAAATAAATATCAAGAAAAGAAAAATGCAATGAAATACAATATCAAAATGCTTGGCTATGGGAACATGCAAATAACTCCATCAGGGCTACAAACACCTGGCTAGCAATGGAGCAATATTTTTAAGATTACAGCGATGACCTCATCGGAGATATGGATGCTCACTGGTAGTGAGGCTCTATCCAGGATGCTTTTGAAGTCAGGGTAACTCATGTAGCTAGCCACGTTGGATTCTAAAGATTACAATGATCATATGAGCCTAAATGAACCCACTTGCACACACATGGGTAATCAAAGAATAAATACCTTGATCCAATTTGGGATTCTTCTTCCCTTTTTAGTATGCTTCCTAGTTTCTAGATATGTTTGGTTGAATTTTTTCAGAGGTTCTAAGTGTGGGTTGGGTCTCTATCTTTGAAAAGTTCAGGAACACTTATTTGGGTGGTGCTAGATGTTGTGACAATCTTACATATTGACTTTTTGCAAATGGAAACCTCTATGCTTGGGGGCAAAGTTCATCCACCCTATTCTTCCTACCATATCTCCCATTATTCTTCCTCCAATATCTATTACCCTATCTAAATTCATCCAGTGCCATCTACTATCTTGCTTCACTTTATGCATACCATCTATCCTACCTATTTATTTCTTCCATCATCCCTCACTATCTATGATCTTGTTTCTCCTATCCATATCCTCTTTCTATCCATATCCCCTTTTCCATCCTTGATCTTGATCAAAACTAAGGACAAAAACATGATTTCAAAAAAGATCTTGACGTGTCTCCTCATAAGGTACCTTCGTCTTTCTCCTATCCATTTCTACCTCAATGGTTCAGTCATCCATTCATAATGTTCTTTGTCTTTCTATACATTGGGGTAACCAAATACATCTTTCTTCTAATCCAAAAAACTCCAAAAATCAAAATCTCCAAAAAATAAAAATCAAGAACAAAATTGAAAATCAAAGCATGAACGCATGGCCCTTCCATCAAAACAACAACATGAACCATATCAAAACCAAGCTTCATATCGAGGCTCAATAAATCAGTCCTATATCACAAACCAAAACAAGACCCATATCAAAACCAAGCTTCATATCGAGACTCAATCAATTAGCCTTATATCACAAACCAAAATAAGACCCATATTGAAACCAAGAATCATATCGAGAATCAATCAATAGCATAATATCAAGAATCATATAAAAAATCAAGTACCATATCAATCAACTGGAGTTCCATATTGAAATCAAGCAACATATCAAAGTTCAGTATCATATCGCAATCAATGACCCAAATGAAATTGCGTTTCATATCAATCACACAAGTATCATACCAAAGATCATTCAATCAATCAAGAGTCATATATCGAAATCTAGAAATATATTGAAATCAAGCATCGTAATGCAATCAAGACCCATATCAACAATCAAGACCCATATCAAATCAGGACTCATATGGAATCAAGACCCATATCGACAATCAGTTTTACTGATATCAACCTTTGAAACATATCGACACTTGACTCGTATCGACAACCAGGATTCAAACCAATGCAACCTTGGTGGACGTGTGGGGCATGTAAACGATATACCCACATTAGTCTTCCTCACTTCTTCAATATTTATTTCTAATCAAAATGATCACATGTCTTATTAATCAATTCATCACTCAAAATCTATCAACATCAACATGTCTTATATAGGTATAGGTACACTCGAAACCAGATAGATCGGTCTTATATGGGGTACTCACTCTTTGAAATCAGACATTCCTATCAATCATCAAGTAATCAAACAAATGACATAGATCAATATGGCTATTGGATTTTTTTCTAGTTAGCCTTATCTTTATCAATTGATGGCAGTACATGTTTCATCTTTCAAAAAAATAAAAATAAAAAAAATCAGAAAAATTCAAAAAAATGAAAAACAATAAAAAAGTGCAATAAACACAAGTGGTGAAAACTTGGCAACAGGAACCACTTGTGAGAGAGTAGCTCATCTATCTATCAATACTCATATCATATCCATCCAATCTGAGCTGATAGCCACAACAAAAAACTTTTACACGTATTGTTATCCTGGACATACTTAGTGTAGTCACTATCCTTGATTATCTGAATCACTTATTTGAATCATATCCCGCCATGGCTTGGTGATCAATGCAAATATCCATATCGAAGTAGTATCAACAACAAGGGGAAAAATCCTAACCTCACTAGGGGAATTTTTCCTTGAGGCTTTTAGACATCAGACCAAACACGTAACAAGATAACAAGGATCAAAACAACCAACAAGTGACCACAACAAAGCAAGAAGGCAAGCCATCAAGGATTTAACTGAACAAAATAATCTATTTGCAAGATGTTTTATTTTGACAAGAATACTTTTCAGATATAATGCATGCTTACGTATGGTTGTTGATATTTTTGCTTATCATATCTCCTAAGCGACTCAAGGATGTCTAACAACTAGAGAAGGAAGGAATGTGATGTTTTCTTTGTCTGCTATTTGGGAGTTAAGTCTTCTACTATGCAAATTTGTCTTACGATGTGATCGGGTAACATATCACTAAATACATTTTGGATTTGTATAGGAAAAAGGTTAACTCTTGTCTGTTTTACGCAAGCAACACTCAGGTCATCTTGGTTCAATTATACCTCGATGCTTGTGTCATCTTGCAATATCAAAATCCATGTAAGTTATACCTGATGAATACTAAGGGGGGGGTAAATTAGTATACCAAAAATTACTGTACTTAAACACTTTAATAGTCTAGAAGTGAACCGGTAAAACAATTTAGCAAACAAACCGGTTAACACACATGCAAAACAAATAGAAAATAATGCATTAACCCACAAAAGCACAATCACCATAACACAAGAGATTTTGATGTGGAAACCCAAATGGGAAAAACCACGGTGAGATGAAACTCACAAGTAACTATCTGCAGAATAGTAACCAGACCGGTTAAGGTCATACAATGTTCTTTACCAGAACATATCCTATTAGGAATCTTAGTCTCTGTTAGGAGATAAGTCCGATTAAAGACTACCTTGTGAGAGGATTTCAGATCCATAGATGTGAACCACCTTGTTAGAGGATTTACAAAGTCTTTTCTGGGCCTACCCGATTAAGGGTTTCTAACTTGTCAAAGATGTGAGTAATCAACAAGTGAATGATCTAGCAAATAACACAGTCTACTTGGTTAGATCCATGATAGCTTATTGCTAATGCATTTCAGCATTACTTCAGTCTTTAGTAAATCCACACTCTGTTATAGTACACAGACTTGATATTTTCAGTTAAGATCGCACATTCAAGAGCTCATCAACCACCACAAACCCTATCAGCTATAGACATATTAAAACCCTAGACATGATGTTCTTAAAAGGAATCTGATTTCATGTCGGTCCAATAGGATTACATTGCAAGTTCCTATGTTCATTGTATCTAGACACATTTGGTAAGATGACACAAAATCACCATCAAAGTGTTGGTGGATGGTAACTCATCACACAAATATACCGGTTGGTAACTCATCACAGAGTATAACCGGTTTGTCCAACTTTTCAGTTACCGGTTGGTAACTTAGAGTAATACCGGTTTAACGAATTACCGATTTACAAAAATTGAAGAATGGGAAAAAGATAACTGCCGCTTCTAGCTCCTTTGCTCCGCTCTGCTTGAGATCCTTTAACCACTTGATCTCTCTATGATGCTTGGGTCTTTATACCGCTTGAGATTGGTAAACACTTTCTGCATAACAATAGTAGTCTAAAGACTACAACATGATACTAGTTTGGAACAATTACAGGTTGAGCACAATTCATACATTCTCAAAGTGATCTCATAGCAAGTGTGTGTCCATTAATGACAATCACAACATAATCATCAAAATTCCAACAATACCCAGGTCATTATGGTTCAATTATACCATGATGCTTGTATCAACTTTCAACAAATCAAGGCCCGATGATGAAAAAAAAGGAAGCAATGGCACTTTGATCAAAACATATGGCAATATTTGAGATTGAGAATGCATATTAAGCTTTCCACTAGTTGCATTATCATTTCCATATTATGTTAAGATTGAATTAGGTGCATTAACATTATCATTTTAATCTGCATTTAGTTGCATTTTCATATAATAGAATTTAGTTGCATATCATCATCATCATCATCATCATCGACATTATCTATTCACATTCATCATTGCATCCATCACATGCATATCTATCACATCATCATGGATTCTTTCTTCACTTTCATATCTTCATCATTCATCCAACTCTCATCTATCTTTGTCTTATATAGGAGGTGTCATTCCTAAAACTAGACTTGATCCCAATCTTATCAATTCTATCAATCCATTTCATCTGATCCATTCTATCATGTCTTATACAAGATGTATATTTTCTGAAACCAGACATTTTAATCAGGTCTTATACAGGATATATCGTTCCTGAAACTAGACGTTTTGATCATCTTTGTCTTATATAGGAGGTGTCATTCCTAAAATCAAACTTGATCTCAATCTTATCAATTCCATCAATCCATTTCATTCGATCCCTTCTATCATGTCTTATATAGGATGCATCTTTCCTGAAACCAAACGTGTTGATCAGGTCTTATACAGGATATATCGTTCCTAAAACCAGACATTTTGATCACCTTTATCTTATATAGGAGGTGTCATTCCTAAAACCAGACTTGATCCCAATCTTATCAATTCTATTAATCCATTTCACCTGATCCATTCTATCATGTCTTATACATGATGTATCTTTCCTAAAACTAGACATTTTGATCATGTCTTATACAGGATATATCATTCCTAAAACCAGACGTTTTGATAATCTTTGTCTTATACATGAGGTGTCATTCTTGAAACTACACTTAATCTCAATCTGATCAATCTTATGAAACCCATGCATGTCATCAACTATCCACTCTTCTATCTTTCAAATAACATTCCTCTTCTTTCAAGAGATCATTCATGCCTTTAGTGCACGAACGATCTCCCAAGGGGAATTATCATATTGGATCTCGACATCAATTTCATATCAGTCTCATATCGACATCAACTTCATGTCAACTTTTCATATCAAATCAATTCTTCATATCTGGGGCATCATATCGAATCTCGACATAAATTTCATATCAGTCTCATATCAACACCAACTTCATATTGACTTTTCATATCAAATCAATTCTTCATATTTGGAGCATCATATCAAATCTCGACATCAATTTCATATTAGCCTCATATCGACACCAACTTCATATCAACTTTTCATATCAAATCATTCCTTCATATCTAGGGCATCATATCAAATCTCGACATCAATTTCATATTAGTCTCATATCGACATCAATATCATATCAACTTTTCATATTAAGTCAATTCTTCATATCTTGGGAATCATATCAACAACTTTGGAAACAACATCATATCAAAAAAATTTGATGACAAATTGAGCATTTTTCTTTGAATCAACATGTGGTCACATGTTAACTCAAAGAGGGGCAAAATGTAGACACCTAAAAGTTGCACAACAAATTAAGTGAATTTCATTTATTTAATTATCCCTATTTCTTCCAATTAATTAAATTAAGATTTAATTAATATCCCTATTTCTTCCATTAATTAAATTAATATTTAATTAATATCTTTATTTCTCTAAATTAGCCTATTAATCAAATTAAATATTTGATTAATATTTCCCTTCTTCTATCCTAGCCGTTTAATTAAATTTACATTTAATTAAAATTCCCTCTCTAGCCATTTTAATTAAATCTGCATTTAATTAAAACCCCTTTTGCATTTAAATAGATCTAAATTTATTTAAAATTCCCCCCACTTGCAAAATCCTACAAATGCAAGTTGCAACCAAAATTAAAATAAATAAATTTTATTTTAATTAAATTCTTTTTTCCCTCACCCACTTGCAAAATCTTACATCTCCCACTTGCCTCCTAAACCTCTTCTAGAGCCTTCTAGATTCTTCTAAACCCTTTTAATTAGCCTAATCAATTCCTAATAATGTCCTTTCCCTAAATTTGAGGAGGCCACTTCTCAAATTTGGATGAAAGTCTTCTAAATGCATTTAAGACTTTATTTCCTTCAACAAGCTAACTTGCTGAGTTCCCCAAATTTGGAAGGACTCTTAAAAATTTGTCCCCAAAGTCTAAATTAACCATTAATGGTTAACTCAACCTTCCCACATGGTTAGAGAATTTCTCTCTAACTTAACCCTCAGCTAACCCAAGGGTCTCATCAAGCACTCATGGCTTTGATTCTAGTTATCCTGTTAACCCTTGCACAAGAGTTTACCCCTTGGGTAAAGGATTTATCCATTGGTTATCCACTAACCTAGCCATAACTTTACCTCCTAAGGTAACCTCCATGTCTCCTCAGGAATTTAATGCCTCTTAGATCTCCTCTCAAGGTGACATTTGTCAACTTGGGTTTGGATTGAATCCCTCACATGGATTGATAACTTTCAATCCTAGCCCTTGTTGAGATTATTCAATCTCAACCCTCCATTGCCCTATTTCCCCTATAAATATAGCTCTCATTCTTCATTATCAAAATCAAGTCTTTTGTGCATCAAACTTATAGTCATTTTACAGGTTAAGGAGCTCTTTTTACAAGTTAAGGAGCTCTCGTTGTTATCTTTGAGCATCAAGCATTCATCTCATAGCATTTTAGTTTCATTTAGCTTAAATGCATATCCTTTTCTAGCTTAATTAACTCATCCAGTAGCATTTAATCTTCAATTTGGAATTAACCTAGTTTCATATCTTCATCATCTTGAGCATTTAGTCTTGCATCTTGCATTTCATCTTTATCCATCATCTTAGCTTTCACTAGGATCTTAGTTGCATCCATTTTGATCCTAGAATCATTTAAATGTTGTTCTCTAGGTTGTCATCCAAGAGATCAAGTTCTCTTCCAAGTGAGGGCCACTTTGAATCTTGAGGATCTTTAGAGATAGAGGAGCATGGAACATGCTTAGAGTTTGGTTTTTCAAAGCTAGCTTCTTGTTTTTGGATTTTGATTTCTAACCTCTAAAATAATGTTTCATGTGTATGTTTGAAGTGTTCTTCTCTATTGTAGGTTGATCCCACATTTTTGGCATACAATATTATCTTTTAGGTGGCCAACCTATTTGTTTAGGTCCCGGGTTGCTATATATATGATGTAAGATTTCTTTATAGATCATGGATGGGTTATGGGATTATGCGATTATCTATGAGAAAATAATGTTGTATTCATATGCAGAGGTTTTGGTCGATCTTAGGTGATTGAATTGGGTTGGTGAAAGAGGTTTAAGACCTCTAGTAGTACTGAGCTTAACTAGAACTGTACTCAGGCATAGGAGATGCTATTCTTGTAGTTCATTCTTCTTTCCAGATTGTAGTCTAGATTTATTTTGTAGTTAGTGAGGCTCCTTTTGTGATGAGCAGTGTGCTCTAGGCTATTGGCCTTCCTACATGTGCATGCCCCTCTTTTTATAATCACATACTTACTGCAGAAGTATTATCTGACCGTGGGTAGGCTTCCTGCTCTAGTTTTTCCCTTTACTGGGTTTTCCATGTACAAATCTTGGTGTTATCTTTTGTGGATGCTTGGTAAATGTTTTGTAGCTTATATTTGTGCTTAACTGCTATATCTATTATCCCGATATTTGGTTTATGTATTCCAGTAATAAGGTTTGATGAATAATGATGAACAACAAATACCCTAACTGGTACTGAGAGGGGGGGGGTGAATCAGTACAAACAAAAACTTCTCAAAAACTTATGAAGTTAAAACAATGCTAATCGGTTGTCTTCATCACTGAACTTAACCATGACAATACTAGTTAAACACAGTAAGACTCCAGACAGCTAAACCAGTAAAACTGAATACTTCAAATAACATTCAACACTTGATAACTACTTCACCAATATACTCATGCATGTGTTGTATCAGTAATACCATAACCATTAGCTTTGCATGCATATTCACCTAAACAAAGAATACTCAATCATCACATGAAAAATGCAAAACTCATGACAAATAGATTTTTCATGTGGAAACCCAAATGGGAAAAACTACGGTGGGGATGAATACCCACAAGCTTGTTTTTGAACTCTTTTGAAGCTCGCTTTGTTAGGAGCCTAGTCCGGTTAAAGACTTTACAATAAGGTTCTGTTAGGAACTGATCCTGTTAAAGATCACTTGGTTAAGGGGTGGCTATATACCTGTTAGGGTTTCAAGCAGATCCGAAGCAAATATGAACTAACAATTATATGCAGATTTAAATACAAAAGATAAAGAAATAAAATAGGACACAGATAACACAGAGATTTAACGTGGTTCACCCAAAATGGGTTACGTCCACCATACACAGTCCTCCAATCTTTCTTATTATCCAGCAAAAAATAGTACATCAACATTACAGTGCCTTAAACATCCCAACCGCTTATAACATGCATTTTTAGAGGCAACAAACAAAGTTGGCCTTTTTAGGGTTTTATTACAATGTTGGTTTTCATCAACAAAAAAATGGCAAAATTTTTTTTTCTCGGGGGCTACCGCCCCCAAACTCCCATAGCGGGCTTCACCCGCTTTGGTGGCTGCCAACCCCAAACCCCCACCCGGGGCCTAGCCCAGCCCCGAACCTTAGAAAGGATACGTGCTGAGTGTACAGTACTTTGCTGATTAGTCACCACATTTCAACAATCTCCCACTTGGAGACTGATCAGGCTCCACACCGAACAATCTCCCACTTGAAGACTGAAACTACATGACACCACTGTACATGCAACATCCATTGGAAAAAACACTAGGACTCGACTGGTATACATTCCATAATTATCAATCAAGAAGACCAATAGAAACTGATGAAGAAATTAGCTTCTCCTATGGAACCGCCTTCATGCACATATCGGTAGGATTCTCACTTGTGTGAATCTTCTCAAGCTATAACTGACCCTCCTCCAAAATAGTCTGGATGAAGTGGTACCTGAGTTGAATGTGCTTTTTCCTTGAATGAAAAGTAGAGTTCTTCGCAAGATGAATGGCACTTTGGCTATCAATATACAATGGGCAATCCTCCTGTGTTTGACCCAATTCCTCAAGAAAATATTGTAACCAAATCATCTCCTTGCTGGCTTCTATAGCAGCAACATACTTAGCTTCAGTGGTTGAAAGTGCAACAACCTTTTACAACCTATAAATCCAACTGACTGCAGTTCCCCCTATAGTAAAAACATACCTGGTAGTAGTCCTCCGTGAATCAATATCACCCACCAGATCAGAGTCAACAAATCCACTCAGAGTAGCATTAGATCCTTTGAAACATAATGCCTTCATAGTAGTTCCTTTCAAATACCGAAGAATCCATTTCAAAACATTCCAATGTTCCATACCCGGATTACTCATAAACCTACTCACAACTCCCACTGCATGTGCAATATCTAGCCTTGTGCATACCATTGCATACATCAGATTGCCAACAACTGATGAATACGGGATGTTAGACATTTATTACCCTCTTCCTGTGCCTTTGGGCACATCTCCTTAGTCAATTTGAAATGAATAGCCAAAGGTGTACTAACTGCTTTTGCATCCTGCATGTTAAATATTTTCAACACCTTCTTTATATACTCACTTTGGGACAAATTCAAGGTTCTATTTTTCCTATCCCGTGTAATCCTCATACCGAGAATTTGCTTAGCTGCACCCAAATCCTTCATAGCAAATGACCTGGCTAATTTCTATTTAAGATCATTTATATGTTGCATGTTAGACCCAGCAACAAGCATGTCATCAACATAAAGTAACAGGATAATATAACTACCATTATCAAATCTCTTAAAATATACACAATGATCAGAATGACATCTATGATAACCGTGTTCAGCCATGAAACTATCAAATTTTAAATACCATTGTCAGGGTGCTTGCTTTAGGCCATACAGACTTTTCTTCAACCTGCACACCAAGTTCTCCTTACCTTTGACCTCATATCCCTATGGTTGCAACATGTAAATTTCCTCCTCCAAATCTCCATGGAGAAAAGTTGTTTTCACATCTAATTGTTCAAGATGTAAATCATCTATAGCCACAAGACTAAGTAGAGTTCTAATTGAAGTCATTTTTACAACTGGAAAAAATATTTCATCATAATCTATACCCTTTTTCTGTGCAAAATCTTTTACCACAAGTCTGCCCTTATATCTTTTCTGACCTCCTTCCTCCTCCTTCAGCCGATAAACCCATTTGTTAGGCAAGGCTCTTTTTTTTGCAGGTAAAGGGACTAAGTCCCAAGTCTTATTTTTCATCAAGGAGTCCATCTCCTCTTTCATGCCTAGCTCCCACTATTGTTTGGCATCCACTTGCATTGCTTCTTCATATTCTTCTGGTTCACCAGAATCAGTTAATAATATAGAATACAAAGAAGGAGAAAATCTTTCAGGGGGTCTATTTGACCTCGTAGAATGTCTAACACTTGCAGGAGTTTGTGGGACATTCTGTTGTTGCTGAGCATCAGGTACCTGTGGCATTTCATTTTCAAGAATCTCATCCAACACCACATATTCTTGCTTGTCCTATTCATGCTTCTTTTCCTCCATTTGTTCTTTATACATAACCTTCTCATTGAATATAACATCTCTAATTCTAGTTATTTTCTTATTTTCAAAATCCCATAACCAATAGCCATATTCATCTATCCCATATCCAATGAAGGTACATTTATGAGATTTAGCATCAAGCTTGGTTTTGTTTTCTTTATCAACATGGACAAAAGCTTCACAACCAAAGGTTTTCAGAAAAGAATAATTTACCTTTTTACCAGTCCATGCCTCCTCTGGAATACCACCATTCAAAGGGGTTGAAGGTCCTCTATTTATCAAATAGACAACAGTATGTATAGCATCTGCCCAAAAATGTAAGGGCAATCCAGCATGCAATCTCATGCTCCTTGCGCATTCCATGATAGTCCTATTCATTCTCTCTGACACACCATTTTCCTGTGGAGTTCCTGGAACTATCTTCTCCTTTCTAATCCCATTTAAGGAGCAGTAATCTTCAAATGCCTTGTTGCAATACTCACCTCCATTATCCGATCTGAGACACTTCAACCTTTTTCATGTTTCATTCTCAACCAAAGCTTTCCATTTCTTAAAAGTTTCAAAAACATCTGATTTTTTCTTTAGGAAATATACCCATGTTTTTCTGGTTGAGTCATCAGTAAAAATAACATAATAACAAGAGCCACAAAGAGATGATACCAGTCCCCATACATGTGAATGCACAAGCTCTAACTTCTCACTCTTCTTCTCTTTCCCAACCTTGAGAAATCTGACTCTTTTCTGTTTGCCATAAACACAGTTTTCATAGAACTCTAAATCAATCTTGTTTAGTCCTGGCAATAGATTTTTGGAGTGAAGGATTTTCATCCCTTTCTCACTCATGTGCCCAAGCCTATGGTGCCACATTATCAAATCTGCTCTTGCAACATCTATTGTTGTTGTCCCTATAGTAACTTTATCTGTAGTAGCTAAGGTAGAGTAAGTGTTACCAGTACACAAATATAATGTGCCTACCTTCGCACCTTTAGCTACTACTAATGATCCTTTACTGACCTTCCAAATACTATCTGAGAAGGTAACTATGCAACCTTCACTACCTAGTTGTCCTGCAGAAATTAAATTTCTTCTTAAGTTAGGAACATGTCTTACCTCCTACAGAAACCAATCATTACCATTCTGCAACTTGATCTTTATCTTTCCTTTTCCAACAATTTGGCAGGGCTCATCATCACCCAAATATACTTGTCCAAAATCACCTTGAACATAATCTAGAAAATATTTTCTATGGGGTGTAGCATGAAATGAAGCTCTAGAATCTATTATCTAGGAATCATTAACATTATCCAAACATAAGATTAAAGCATCTTGTAAAGTATTACTTGCAATATTAGCTTCCTTACTGTCATTTTCATTTTTGTCTCCTTCTTTGTTTTTTCGAGACCAACAGTCTTTCTTTAGATGACTAGGCTTTCCGCAGTACCAGCAATCTTTCTTTCCTCTAGATTGAGAGTGTCATTTCTTTGACTTCCCTAGTGACTTCTCATTTCAAGGGTCTTTTCCTCTTTCCTTTGATCTTCCTCTGTTCTCCACATTCAAAACACTACCTGATGATGTTGGAGTCTCACCTGTGCTTTTCCTTCACATTTCCTTGCTTAGGATAACACCAACAATATCATTAAATGCCAAAGTATTTTTACTAGAGACAAAGTTACTTACAGCCATAACCAAGCTATTCCACTTTTCTGGCAAAGAACATTAAATCAAGAGAGCCCTAACCTCTTCTGCAAAGGTAATTTTTATTGAAGACAATTGACTGGTAATTGTATTAAATTCATTTAAGTGCTCTGCTACAGATCCTCCCTCACTCATTTTCAAATTAAACAAACGCTTCATAAGAAATACCTTATTTGAAGCCGATGGTTTTTCATACAGCTTAGCCAATGTTGCCATCAAATCTACAACCATTTTTGCTTCTGTTATATTGAAAGCTACAGATGATGCAAGGCACAATCAAATGGATCCCAGTGCCTTTCTATCTAAAATGTCACATTCTTCATCTGACATTGTGGTCACTTTCTTTGCCTTTCCTTCTAATGGCTGCCACAAATCCTTTTGATATAGGTAATCCTCCATCTGCATTTTCCATAATTGATAATTCTGGCCGTTAAACTTTTCGACCTTGAATTTGGAACCCTCCATTGCTCCCACTCAAATTTGAAAGTCCTGCCAATTTACAGAAAACCTCGCTTTGATACCAATTGTTAGGGTTTCAAGTAGATCCGAAGCAAATATGAACTAACAATTATATGCAGATTTAAATACAAAAGATAAAGAAATAAAATAGGACATAGATAACACAGATTTAATGTGGTTCACCCAAAATAGGTTACGTCCACCATACACAGCCGTCCAATCTTTCTTATTATCCACCAAAAAATAGTACATCAACATTACAATGCCTTAAGCATCCCAACCACTTATAACATGCATTTTTAGAGGCAACAAACAAAGTTGGCCTTTTTAGGGTTTTATTACAATGTAAGTTTTCATCAAAAAAAAAATGGCAAAATATTTTTTCTCGGGGGCTACCGCCCTCGAACCCCCATAGCGGGCTTCGCCTGCTTTGGGGGCTGCAGCCCCCAAACCCTTGCCCGGGGCCTGGCCTGGCCCCGGACCCTAGCAAGCATACTTGTTGAGTGTATTGTACTTTGCTGATCAGTCGCCACATTTCAACAAATACCATGTTAAAGGTTACCTTGCTAGAGGATTTGAAGAACTCAATGATCTTGAGTCGCCTAGTTAAAATATTTACAATAAGACTGTTAAAGCTACCCGATAAAGGGATTTTCCTACTGTTGAAATGGTTAAAATACAATAGGTAAAGCTCTGATCTGATAACAACACTACATGCTAAGGCAAATCCTTTTTAGCTCCTCTACTCTACAATCACACTCTGCTGTTTTCCACTGACTGGTCTGGCAAGTATCTCATCACTCTAATACAAACACAACATTTGCCAAAACAAACAATAACAACCATCATCGACCTTATAGACAACAATTAGGTCGGTAGCATAAAACCTAAACCCTAAACATTTTAGGTTTACAATTACAAGCGGTCCAATCCCAACCGTTCAAACACTTTGCATAGAATAAAACAATCTCAACAAATCACAAGTCATTATGCAGCGTCCATTCTTCACCACACATGGAAATCAGTAACCCATCGTGCTTTCTTCTCATACCACTAAGAAGAATGTTCATTCCTAAGGTAGACATTTAATGCAATCGATCTTCACATGCAAGATCCTCAAGGAAATCCTTCACGTGCACAAAACTAATGTGGCATCTTGATCTCATCCTTATTTCTTAGCTAGCTCATCATAGAATGTCACCGGTTGCATCGCACAAGTTAGATTGCCAAACTGGAAACCCTAGAGCTGAGACTACCAACTGGTAGTCACACTTAGTGAAACCCTGACGCCGGTTCACTTCATCCCTTCATACCGATTCTCCTACTTGAACATCGATAACAACTTCTTCCAATCTTCATATTGGTTCTCCTGTACTTATTGACATCAATGACAACATACATTATCATCATATCATCATATCGGTTCATCATATACCAACAAGGTTTTAATGCTTAAAGTTCTATAATTTGTTGACAACTGATTCACCCCCCCCCCCCTTAGTTGTCCATCGGTTATCTGAGCTGTCTAACAACAATAAATATCATCCTCTTAGCTGGAGACATTTGAGAAAAATGTTTATCAAAATTGACGTTGAACTGAGGAAAAATCCTTAGGCTCTAAGTTTTATCGGTGTCAATTGCAACTAATACCAAAGTTTCCAAACCCTTGCCCTTATTCTTATCTAGTTCAACCTATTTTTCCTCATCTTTCTTCTTAGCTTCAACATGTTAGGATTTATCCGCCTTAGGTGCCTCTTATGCACCGGTGTCACCACTTGGTGCACCATCCACGACCTCTGCTGGTTTATCATTATTATTTGTAGCCTCATCAACAACAAAATCCAAAACTTGTTGATCACCAATATCCTGAGTATCCTTATCTTTATTTACAACTTCTGCTGGAGGGTTATCTGACTGAGTGGCTTTATTTTGAGAGTGATTATCTACAAGTTGGTTCCCAGTTAGAAACTTTTTCCAAATCTTGCTGGTCTCTCTCCTTATTTCTTCAATGCTTCCGACCATTAAACTATTAACCCCGTGTTTACTCCAAAATTCCTTTTTATTTGCTAACGAAATCAATCTATCAATTTCTTCTATGGTGATACTGGTGCACTAATTAATCAACTCACTCTCCTTTATTTCCCTGTCCATCCGACTTGCTGATTTTCTTCTAGCATAAATCAGACTGTACAAATATTTGGGTAGATATTTCTCTAACTCAATTAATGCCTTACTAAATACTTCCATATATAAAATTACCACTTCTTCTATCTAACTTTGATATTTATCATCCATATTTACATAGTATACATATATGTTCTTTAAATTGCCATCTTTTATAATCTCATCAATCGATTCTTGAGTAGATAATGGAGGAATAATGTGATACTCTATTTTTGAGGATTTCATCTTACCAGATTCAATGTCTTCATCAAGATCAGACTTTGTCTTCTTTCCTCTCTTGGATTGACCTACTAGTTTAGGTTCAAATCTTACTTTCGTCTTCTTCTTCTCACCCTTCACATCACCAGATTGGGGCTTCAGGGTTACCCTAAAAAAATCACCCTTGTTTGGTGCCTTGTGAACATCAGAATCAAATTTAGTTTTTGATTCCACCAGAGTAACCACCACATATTCCCTTTGTGTTTTTTTTCTTCTTCTTTAGAATACCTTTGCCCTTTGCAGGTGTATCAGAGGTTTCAACTTGGGTAGTAGGTGTCTTTATTGGAGCAACAGAGGGTCGTGTTACCTTTGTCTTGACTGGAGAAGATGTAGATTTCTATTTTTCTTCTTTCTTTGCTACATCCTTTGCTTCCCTAGCAGCCCTCACCTTCTCCTAGGGATGGCCCTCCTCAATAAGAATATCCTCTACTATCTTTGCCACCTTCCTCTTCCATGCCAAATCTGAAAATTTGGAGTGTAACTCCTTTAACTTTTCTTTGTAGGTACCGAATCTCTCCTCCTTGTTGTCTTCTGGAGAGTTGATAAAATGCTATGCATATGCCTCCAAAGTAGCTTCATCCACCTCATAGCCTATAGGCATTATCCAAACAGTGCGGGGTTGGAACGCTTCCATCAAGCATTCATCTTTATTCACCATAAAACATATTGTTCCCTCATACTTCTTCATAATTTCACTGGGGATTCACACTCTCTGCTTCATATTCTCCTTAAATTATCTTGATTTCCAAGACTATCCAATCCTTGCATGATCTGATTTGCCACTGGTCTTTCATTATCCCACTAGACTCTATCAGCTCTGGGGATTTGATTCATGAAATATAGGGCAGGATAGATAATCAATGATCCAAACTTGAAGACATGCTTTTTATCTTGTTTAATCTTCTTCAAATTGATCAACACTTCTTCCAACAACACACTGCATAGGTCATAGTGACCATCTTCCTTAACCATCTTGTAAGCAACATGAATTGCAGTGTCAGAGACCTAATTCAATCAGTTCAATTTATACACCCTGTACCCAATCACCATAGAAACAAACTTAACATCATCTTCCCTTATAGTACTGATTTTTATTGATCATCTGTCAAATTCTACACTGTTTATTTTATTTATGATAGGGTTTGTAACCTTCCGTAAACCTAGTTTCTCACCAATTTGAGGTAAACAAGTAACTACTCTGATTGCTTCCGTAGTGTTGTTGTATGTCTTGTCCAGCCACATTAATTTAGCATGAACCCTACTTAGCACATAAAGAACCCATTCCTTCTCATTGAAAGTTGGGAAGTTCACAAATTGAGTAAAACCCTTTCTTACCAGTTGAGAAAATTTTGGGTTAGGGTTGCTGATATCTTCCATGATTTTATCGGGTCATCCTCCATGAGGTTGTATGGATGTTTCATGAATATAGGATGAGTCCCGTCCTTCACTTTGACCACCAATGGAGTAGAGATAGAGGATGCAAATACCACTACAAAATCTTAGAAAATAATACTTAGATTAATGCCCTTCGATAAATACCTTGAACAACTATTGGATGCCCTAGATTTCTTTGCCAGATTGTTGTTTTCTCTTAGATCTCCTGGAAACTTTGATCGCCTAAAAACCCTTTTAACTTTGCAAACCCTAATTTCCCTTTGATTTAAATGCACCTCAAATACTCAACCAGATGCCTTGTTCAGCTACCAGATGCTACAATCAACCATCTGAGTTCTGGATATCAATTGCCATGTGTAATCTATAGACCACAGATCTCATCAAGGGGCACTTGCAATATTTTCATTGATTTGCCTCCCCCTAAGTCCAAAAGCCCTAGTTACCGAATGAAGATTCTGCACCGGATACATGTACAGATCCATTATCTCTCTTAGATTCATCCTTTCTCACCCACATCTTCTCATGCTTCTCTCTGATCTCTTCCACTTTTTCTTTACCCTTGTCATCTGATTTATTGTTGTCTACCAAAGCATTGTTCTCAGTTTTGCAGTACTTTGCAATGTGATCGGTTTTGTTGGATGCCCTGCAAACAACATTGTTCTTCACAAGTCTAAAGTTTATCTGATTTTGTCTCATTCTGCACTGATTATAGATATGTCCAAACATTACACATGCATAGCATCTTTTGATATAAAGGTTATTAATCATAATTCTATATACATTTAACCTGTGTCCAAAATTATTGCATATGAAACACTAACCGACAAAAGGTAGAAACATTGTTGTTCATCATTCCATTATTCAAACTACTTCTGCACTGACTTTCTATATGACCAAATTTATTGCAAGTAAAACATCTACCATTAAATTTATAAGCATTAGGTTGTCTTACTAGCAGATTCTCACTCTTCTTCTGATCGGATTTGGCATTGCCTTATCCATATTCAGAGGATTCACCTTTTTCATATCCAAGACCTCACATATCCTTTCCATGTCTTTGACTTTCTAGCATCTCGTCAAGTCTTGCTGAACTGGCTTTTAATTTGTCTTTCTATTCATTGGCAGTAGAAAGTTCATCCCTTAAGGTAGCAACTTGTCTTTCAAGTTTTTGACCATTATTCCTTGATTGTGTCAACTCAAGCTTCAACTGATGATTCTCATAGGTAAGTTTGAAGCATTCATCAACTCTTTCCTTCAATGATTGTGCCAGATTCTCCTCATTCTTCTTTCGGTTCTCAATCTCCTTGGTCAGTCTCATCACAATGGATTGGATCTCATTCTTCAAAGTAACATTTTCTCTCTCAAGTTTATCAACCTCATCAGCTTTATGGTATTCCATGATCCGATCTTCTTTTTCCTTCAACTTGTCTATTAATTCCTTTCTCTTTTCTCTACAGATACTTGCTTGATTCTTTAGCTCGCTAATGAATTCATCAACTCTATTTAGATTCTTCTTCAAGGTATAGACCTTGCTTCTAGCAACATCAAGATCTTCAAGTGCCACATTGAGTTGTCTCTGAAAATCAGAATCCACTGAATCAATCTCCCAGATCTTCCTCAAGCGGTTAAGCTTCCTCAGAGGTAATAGGATATGATACCAATTGTTGGAATTGGGGATCACTGAGAGAGGGGAGTGAATCAGTGATCTACCAGAAATTATAATTGTAAACTTATTCTTTATCCACTGGTTAACAACGCATAACAAATATGGACATAAACATGCAACAATAAAAGCACAAATCCACAACACCAAATTTTTTACCTGGAAATTCGAAAAGGGAAAAACCATAGTGTGGGTGGAACCCACAATATTCATATAGTATGGCCAGGAGTACAAAAATATTACATAGATGGGGAATGCACTTATGTTCAGGCTCATTGCTCAATTACAATTGCCCAAAAGGCTACAACCTTCAGGGAAGGGGCACTGCCTTACAATCTGATTACAATGAGAATGCACAATGAGATGAAATCTTAGAAAGCATTTGACAATGCAAAAAAAATTTCCGGTTAGGCTCTGTATCACTGACTCTCTCTGCTATGCTGATTACCCTATTCCGGTCTCAATCAACTAGCGGTTGATCTAAAAGAAAAATGTGCATGTGAAACTACGCTCAATCACACCAAAACTGATCACCAAACACTCAACACATCATAACATACTGAAAATCAACTGCTAAAATGATCTTATATATCTGGGCTCATCACAAAAAATAATCTCGTAGATGTAATGTGTAGATGAAGTTGGCTCCAATCTTGAACACACCATAGCACCAGACTAAAATATTACAATGACACATTTCCTAAGGGTCCTACTAAACATGAAGATCACAAAAATAATCACCACAAACACTGGAGATGATTTCAGATCAACACATTACCAAAATACCTTGGTTAGCCTTGTTCAACCGATTAATAGTCTACTAGTTACCTCCATCTTCCATATAATGAAGTTGAGGAAGACAAGGATGAAACCTTGTTGAAGGAATAGATGAGTCTGAGAATCCAAAATTTAATGGATCTTGAAGTTGAAAGGTTGATGGAGAAGAAGAAATTGGTTGCACAAAGAAAAGAAGATGAAGGGCTATTGGTGACAATTGACTTTAATAATTTATTTTATAGTGAGTTGTTTCCATGCACGAGAAAATTTGCAACAAGGTGTCAATCATATGGCATTGAAGAAGAGATCCTCATGAAAGAGCATAAAAGAGAATACATGAAATAGTTTGTCATTGAAGCATCTCTTTGAGAGGGCATGACAAAGAGAAGATTGGAGTTTGCAATTGTGACAGAAAGGAAAATGAGTGTAAAAATAATTTTTCCATTGGAGGACATGTATATGGATGTTAGTTATGTTGAAATAAATGGTTCAAATTGTATAAATAAAGCTTAAAAATATCCTTGTACAAAAGGGTGATGAAGAGAAGAGTGAGGTGGAAAGAGCATGCCTTGTTGGAGATATGAAAGAGGGAAGCAAAATAAAATTTGCAAAAGTGACTGATAAATTGAATGAAGGTGTAGACCTTGAAGAAAAGGAACGAGTTGCAACAACAATGAGTATTTTGAAGGACATGAAGATGGCAATGATAATGTGTGATGAAGATGGAATTTCTACAACTAAACATTAAATAAGAAAAATTACCATAGCAAAGGTAACTTTGAATTTTTATAATAATGAGGTGTATGCTGATTTACATTCATATGAGTTAGAAAAATTAGAAAGCATAGAGGTGTTGAGGGTTGAGGTGTAGCTTGAAAATATTAATTATGTTGGTATGACAAGATGAGAAGAAGTAGACATACATACAAAAAATAGAGTGATGCAAATCTTTAATTTTCATAAGTTGGGTATCACTATAGGAATAGGTGTAGTGGACGAACATTGGATAAAGTGTTCTTGGAGGAGGAGGAGGAGGATGGATTGTGATGGGTTAATTCCCACAAAGAAGGAAGATGAAAATAGAATTTGGTGGAGGTGGTTAGACTATGGTGGGAAGGAACCACAAGTAGAGATAAAGAAGGAAGCATTAGGTGGAGGTGGATGATTTGTGATGGGTTGAATCCCACAAGATGCAGAATGAGAGAAGACTAGATTTGGAAGAGGAATATGAAAAACATTCCAACAAGTTTCTGAAAAGGGAGGAAAAATAAATAATTAATAAGTACCAGTTTTAGCATGGGAGCATGTTGCAAGTTCTTTACAACTTGGAAGAGTAGTTCTACTACATAGCTTTGTTTTAGGAAACTATACACACAAACTTCTAGTCAATGTGTTTGATGTAGGGGAATCTTGAGAAAATGGTGATCTACATTACCCAAAAGAATGTTTGAGTTTGTATTATTTTCAGTTTTTCTTTCATTCTCAATGTTTTATGTAATTTATCAGTTCAAGTTCTAATTGTCATTGAAATAAACTTGAACTTGTTCCAGAGACATAATTAAAAATAAATTCTCACATTTGTCAGTGTGGAGGATGGAATAGGAAGAGGAATTTAAAGTATAGTCACCTCTTTCCCATTCATTTAATAAAAAAATACAATCAACATAGGGGGAAGAGAGCGCTAAAAAATTGAGGGAAGGGACAAGGAACAAAGGAATAGAGCACTAGGACACTAGTGTAAAAGAGATACAAGGGTGAAGCTAGAATGAAGACCCAAATATTTGAAAACCTTTACATGTTTAAATGGAAACATGATTTAAATTAAGAGAAAATGTGCATGGATGAATGAAGACCATGTGAAGGAGAAACCAAAAAAGAAGAGATAAATTGTGTGGGTGCACATGGTAAAGATAAGAGACTGATGAGTTGTGAATAATTGACACAAGGTGTAAACGGAGAAGGATACAACACTGTACAACTATAAAGAATGGGACACGATTCAATTTTCTCCTCATAATGAAGGAAAATACAAACAATTTTGTAAATTGAAGAGTTCTCAAATTAAAGGAAAGAGGGAATAGAGGATAAGATGCATAAGGAAGAAAAATTGTCATAGCCATGCACGAAGAAAGGGGAAAAAAGAGAGGGAATTTTTTTCTCATGCATGGAGGAGAAATTGAATTAAAGCATGGGGGATAAGACACCACAAGAAAGTATAGACTATTCTGAAAATTAAAAGAACAAAAGCACATTAACAAGAGATTTAGAAATGGATGACCATGAGTGAAGAGAAATGGAGGGCTAGGATTGAATGTGAGTGGGAGAGGATTTGAGAGGGCAAGTGGGAAATCCAAGAGATTTTCCATAAAGGTGATTATTGTCTCCACAATTCTCAAGTACATAGGGAAGAGTTAGCCAAGTACCTTGGGAAGAGAGGAAAGAAATTTAAATTTCCTTGGAAGAGGACAAGGGAATTAATAATTCCCAAGAAAGAGGAATAATGGGGAGAATAAAGGATAAAGGAATTGAAAATTCCTTGGATAGAAAAACACGAGTGGCATTTAAAGCTAGAGGACGAGATGGGAAAGCCATTTATGGAAAAGAGTTGACCCATCCCTAATAAAGGTGCTTAGGGATGTGCAAATGATTGAGGGAAGTGATAGGTGGGTTGATGAAGGATTAGGGTGCAAGTGGGCAAGTTAGGAGGATGGGACATGAGGAGAGAGAATGAGTGGAGGAATATAAAATTGAAGAAAATAGTGATCATGATTAGGCTAGGATCAATTAGAATAAATGATGGGGATTAAGAGGGTGATTTGTAGGAATCGGGGCATTAGTTAATTAATTGGAATTAATTAACTAATTAGGATTTAGAAGAAATATTGGCTAAGGTTGAGAATTGAAATAACTCTAGAAGAATAGGATATAATTAATTTTGATAAATTAATTATAAGGATAAGGTGACAAAATTAATTAAAATATAATTAATTTTGAGAAGAATGAGGACTAACATAACTAATTATAGGTGTTTATAGGATTATTTATAGCTACGTCCTACATCATTATTTCATAGCTTGACACCATCCCCGACAATGATGCAAAAAATGTAGAGCTTTTTATATCCACTTGTGATCATGACCAACTTGATAGCTTCTATAACTCAGGGATTAAACATTGAAGACTAAGCAATCCTTTGTGGACTACAAGTTACATTTAAATTGTCAACCCATGGCCGTATACATGGAATGGGTTTGCACTATATGTGCACTATGACTTTATCTAGGTTGTTTTTGTACTTGAGAAAAAAAAACATTACAATAAGGTAAATTAGAAGAAAGTAACCAACTTGAAAGATAAAAATCAATAATAAAATAGCACAGAAAGAATAAATATATATATCAAAGCATTCAATAATAACACTTAAGGTATGCTAACAAGGAAAATAACACTGCTACATGATGGTAATTGCAATAATTGGAATACTACACTACAACTACATTAATTGAAATAAGGAAATTAAGATGGCTAACTCATATGCATAAATAGAACTTAGAGATGTGTTAATTCAAGTAGTGCCTCCTTGGATAAAAATCTTAGATAAAAAATGAGATAGAGTAAACTAGTCCAGTAGATAATATATTCATATAATTCAAATTCATACATGTATTTGTTCATGGCATAAACTGTGTTTTGAATAAAGAAAAAACATTAGTCGTTTCAAGTTCTACTCAGACTCATATATAGTCTTCAATCTAATAGCTCATCCTATAACTACTTGGCACTCATTCCTCTTATCTAGGAAGAGGTTTATGGACAATTAATAAAAGTATCAATAACTTAGAGTCCTAAAAGAATTGCACTGTTGTAAAGTGGGAAAATTAGGGTTTCACGATTAAATGTAATAAAACCACTAATTTTGCTTAATCACCATTACATCAAGGAAAGATAGGAACTTGATGGATATAAGCTTAAAAGACCTAGATTCTAATTTGATTCTAGGCCTCCTAAGTGAGACTCGTCTTTCCCTTGGAATTGAATTGAATTTGAATTAACTAAAGATTAGGGAACAATGGTAGATTATTGAGGAAATTATGCATAAATAGTGAGCTACAACCATCAAACAAAGCCACAAACCTTGATCTGAGTAGTAGGTGAAGGTTTGGATTCGCTCCTCGATATTCAACTTGAATTGTTGGGATCTTGGTGGTCGTCGTCTTGGTTCTCCAAACTTTTTGCCATCCAAAGGGGAACCTGTTCATCTCTACGAATCCTGTTGATCCTCCAAAACGTAGATTTGTACCTATTCTTGCACACAGTGAAAAGGAGAAAATGGTTGGGAATAGGGGTTTTCCTTAGGTCAAACCCCAATTTTGCAATTAACCATGAAATATAATTGAAATATAAATGAAGTAGTGTAATGAAATGCTTTCCTTTTGAGGGAAAGACTAAAAATGTCTGAAACACTAAAATTATACCTTTTAATGAAGTTTTGTTTGTCTCCACAAGGAATTAGGGTTTCATATAGATAATCTTCATAAAACATAGAACATGAATGTCATCTTCAATGCTTGAATCTTGACTTTACTTCTTCTCCAATGCTTGATAGAAGACTGATGACTCACTTGAATGTATATCACAATTTTTCTTTATGATGAAATTGAATTATGAATATCCTATATCAGAATGCGAGGGGTAGACCTCATTTTATACTTCTTGGTCGAAAAACAAATTATATTTCTGACACAGGCTGACACAAGATCTAGGTTCCCGCTCAAACTAAGTGACTTTTATGAGACCTCCAAATGGGCCCTTTTTGAGAGGAATATGGAACTGGATGCCTTGGTCCTTAAGGACCAAAACACCCCACACCTTGGTCTTTTACATCAGGGTCCTACGATCAAGGGGAGGAAAATGTAGATAGTGAAAATTTGAGTTTGATGACTGGCATGAGTAGAATCAGAGCTTCAATTAGGCCTTAAAGGAAGAACACCAAAGTGAGGCCTAAGCGAGGAAGAAATTGTACACGAGTACAATTTAGGATGCTAAATTTAGCCCCCACTTTACTGGGAGTATGAGATGAAGCATACTCACAATAAAGTACAAAGGTTTGCATTGAAAAATTTCATCAAGACATCAAAGAGACAAGACGTACCAAGCCCCCTAGGGACTTTAGGATCTTACTAATTCAATATCAAGATAAAAGGGACATCAGATAAAAGAGAGAGAGAGAATCATGACTACTAGCCTAGTAAGGTAAGTTAGTCCCAACCGGTGCTGAGAGGGGAGGGGTGAATCAATAATTGATCAAATTTTCAAATTAAACTTTTAACTTAAATCTGCATTCATCTAATATCCAATAATATACTTAATCACTGAAGTAAAATATGCAAGCATAAAAAGATGACAATGACACCAAGAAGTTATCTCGTGGAAACTCAAATGGGAGAAAACCACGGTGTGAGTAGGAACTCACAAAATTTTTCTTCTTTTGAAGTACGCCTGGTGAGGAGCCATCCTTGTTAGGAGATTACAAAGACACTATTAGGTGCCACCCGGTTAAGGGATTTTGTTCAAGGCTGGTTAGTTCCTTTACCCTGTTAAAGGTAGCCTGGATAAAGGACTTAAGAGAATCAATTAAAATGTCACTCGATTAAGGGATTTTACAAAAGGGACCTATTAAAGTCCACCCAGTTAAGGGATTTATGTTGCAGTGGTTAGAAAGAAACAGATGGATGATTTGTTGAATTAGCTACTAATAGCTTGATCAGATCTCAATGTGCATCACACTCAATCCATACTGGTTGTGTATTCTCTGCACAACATTGGTTTTCTTCTTACACCTTTGGCTCTTCACTCAGTTGGTCACCTAACCCTCAACACTGCACTCCGTTAATCCTCTGACCTTCGGCTCTACACTCTACTAGCTCTCTGTCCTTTGGCTCTACACTCTGTCGGTTATCTATCTCTCGACTCTGCACTTAGTCGATCTACCTCAAACACACTTGACTCTGCTAAAAAATCTTAGCACTTCCTCTCTCTCTGCTCTTCACTTTGGATCATCTTCAACAAGATCTGCTTGTTGCAAATTTCATGATGAAAACTTTCTGAATGAACTCAAAAAGACTTTATATATTTTTTGTCGACACTTTTAGGCATTCCCTCAATCAAAGCAATCAAGGATTTTGGAATATTTCAAATTCAAAATGTCCCTCATTCTCTGTGCGCCTTATAACAATTCTGCCAAGTGTTCAACAAATTCTGCCACCGCATCTCCTAAAGATAGTAACTTTTGGGCCGTGTTCAGTCAATTAAGTGCAAACCAGAAAATCTAGAGGTAATCATGCTTGACTGCATGATAACTGAAGTTGACCTTACCAACATGTGATTTGGCATAGACACAATCTCACCAACTCATCTTTTTCCACCACAACTGAATAACCGATCACCACTTCGAGATTTATGGTGATCACCTTGATGGTATGATGAAAGAATAAGTATTCGGTAGAATACTAAGAGGGGGGGGGTGAATCAGTATATTAAAAAACTGATACACAGTTTCCAAACTCAAACTCAGTCAAACAAAGTAAACATATCTCAATCAAGATCAATATTCATAAGAATACATGACATCAACTGGTTTAACTGTTATGACAACTTTAATAGTAAACAACTTCAACATTTTATGTAAATCAACAATGCTCAATCATAAATCAACATATTCATCTCTCAACACTTCTACATAACATGCCTTATCAGAAATTAACCACATCAACAAATAAAGTCACAACCACAAAGGCATTCAACACTTGACACAAATGTTTATATGTGGAAAACCTAAATAGGTAAAAACCACAGTGAGATGAGACTCACAAGGATGGCTATTTTAACTCTTCTCAAGTTCGCCCTATTAGGAGCCAAAGCCTGTTAGAGCTTTATAATAAGTCTTGTTAAGAACTAATTCCGGTTAGGAATCACCCAATTAATGGATTTTACAAATATGCCTTGTCATAAGCACAATACACTATTAGGATTAACCTCGCTGGAGGATTTAAGAATCCAAGCTAATGGACCACCTTGTTAGAGGATTTAATGAGTAACCAAGCTTGTTAGAGATTACCCGGTTAAGGGATTTAATTTCTGTTGTAATTGTTAGAAAACAACAGGTTTTCTTGATCTATCTTAGTAGCACTACATTTGCTTGATCAGATCCTTCTAAGCTTCAATCTGGCTTCACTCAAAGTGTAGATCCATTCACAGGTTAGGAAACTACACACTCAACAGATTTTCATCAATCTTGCCAACAACCTTAACAAACAACTTCATCGACCCTAAATAGAAATCAAGTAGGTTGATAACACAACAAAAACCTAATTCTCATCATCGAGATTACAAACAAGTTGGTACAATCTTGACTATTAGAAATCATGACAATCTCTTCACATTCTTCAAGAAAATTCCAACTGCTCCATGATCACCACTTCTTCGGACTTTGTAACTCATCACGCATTGTGCATTAGATGAAATCCACTTTGCTCCTTCCCTAGACAAAAAAAAATGTGCCAAAATAATTTGAACATATCCTCATTCAATGATCACACATGTCTCCATCATTATCGCTTATCAGATAATAAACCATGAAACTTGATCGGTTAGGGTTTAACAACTAATAGGGTTTACTAGTTACATTACATAGTGTTGGCATTTTTGATGATTGTGTTGTGATTATCATTGATGGACACACACTTGCTATGAGATCACTTTTTGTATGTATGAGTTATGCTCAACCGGTATTTGTTTCAAACTAGTATTATGTTATAGTCTTTAGACTATCGGTGTCTTACAGAAAGTGTCTACCGATCTCAAGCGGCATTAGGACCTCAAGCAGTTCGAGGATCTCAAGTGAAATAGAGCAAAGGAACTAGAAGCGAAAGTTATCATTTTCCCAGTCTTCATTTCTGTCAACCGGTAATCTATTAAACCAGTATTAATCTGAGTTACCAACCGGCAATCGGTAAAGTTTTATAAACTGGTAATACTCTGTGATGAGTTACCAATCGGTATATCTTTGTGATGAGTTACTAACCGGTATATCTTTGTGATGAGTTACCATCCACCGACACTTTGACGGTGATTTTGTGTCATGTTACCAAATGTGTCTAGATACAATGAACCTAGGAACTTGCAATGTAATCCTATTGGACCGACATGAAATCAGATTCCTTTTAAGGACATCATGTCTAGGGTTTTAATGTGTGTGTAACTTTTAGGGTTTGAAGTGGTTGATGAGTTCTTGAATATGCGATCTTAACAGAAAAGATCAAGTTTGTGTACTGTAACAGAGTGTGGATTTACTGAAGACTGAAGTAATGCTGAAATGCATTAGCAATAAGCTATCATGGATCTAACCAAGTAGACTGTGTTATTTGCTAGATCATTCACTTGTTGATTACTCACATCTTTGACAAGTTAGAAACCCTTAACCGGGTAGGCCCAGAAAAGCCTTTGTAAATCCTCTAGCAAGGTGATTCACATTTGTGGATCTAAAATCCTCTCACAAGGTAGTCTTTAATCAGACTTATCTCCTAATAGAGATTGAGATTCCTAACATGATCTGTTCTGGTAAAGAACATTGTATGACCTTAACCGGCCTGGTTACTATTTTGTAGATAGTTACTTGTGAGTTTCATCTCACCGTGGTTTTTCCCATTTGGGTTTCTACGTCAAAATCTCTTGTGTTATGGTGATTGTGCTTTTGTGGGTGAATACCTTACTTATTGTTTGGTTTGCATTTGTGTTAACTGGTTTGTTAATTAAACTGTTATACCGGTTTACCGCTAGACTGATAAAGTGTTTGAGTATAGTAATTTTTTGTATACTAATTCACCCCCCCTCCCCACTCTTAGTATTCATCACATAGAAAGGTTTAACCTTTTACACTTGTTCACTGGTTCATCTCACAAACTTAACATACCGGTTTACAACATCTTCCACAAAGCTCTCCTTACCGATTACTAGCCAATATCAAAAACAACAATATCAACAATAACATGAATACCATTACCGGTTGAATTGACATCAATGCCAACTTATCATTAATGCAATCTTGATGCAAAATACCAATAAACTCAAAATGCCAACAATCTCCCCCTTTGGCATTGATGGCAATACAAATATAAACGCCTCTGATTGCTGCTGAGATTGGTGAATAGGAATCTTGGTTTACATTACCAAGTATTCACCTCGTTCTGTCCTGTCTTCAGCCTGCCGCTGGTTCACCTAACTAGACACATAATTATTCTCCCCCTTTGACAACAATGCCAAAGTGAAAGTAAAACATGTAATGTTGCTCTCACTATGATGTTGATGCTCCCCCTGTGGAATACATCCACTCCTTCATCAGTCCATATAAGATTCTACAAGGAATGCAGGGATTGATGCTATTAGCATCATGCTCAAATGACTTCAAGATGAAGGACAACCCCTATTTGACTTCTAAGATACTCAAAAGTGGTCTTAGGTAGAGGTTTGGTAAAGATATCTACAAGCTTATGAATCAATGATGAACAATTAGTACCAAACCGGTACTGAGAGGGGGGGTGAATCAATACTGATAAAAACACTTTTCCTTGAACCGGTTTGACTGAGAACCCTACACTTTGACTGGCAAGCAATAACACCGGTCTAAAACAGATTACTATCGGTTAAGCATAGTGAAAGACATAAACCGGTAACTCAACTTTCCACACTATCTAACATCTTATTTCCACTTCACCCATACGCATACACTAGTAATACTTCAACTGAAATGTAAACACTTAATGGTTCAACATGCTTTACCGCTTAACAGAGAATAACAAAGCATCACATGAAAAGCATCACACATAACACACATATTTTTCATGTGGAAACCCAACTGGGAAAAACCACGGTGGGGATGAATACCCACAAGCTGTTCTTTGAACCCTTTTGAAGTCCGCTCTATTAGGAACCTAGTCTGGTTAAAGACTTTACAATAGGTTCTGTTAGAAACCGATCCTGCTAGGGATCACCCGGTTAAGGGTTAAACCCTGTTAAAGGTTACCTTGTTAGAGGATTTTTAGAACTCAATGATTTTGAGTCACCCTGTTAAAAGATTTTACAGCAAGCCGGTTAAACCTACCTTGTTAAGGGATTTTCCAACTGTTGAAGTGGTTAGAGGTCAACAGGGTTACAATGATCTGGCAATAGAGCTCAATGCCAATGCAGATACGCTTTAGTTCCTTCCTTCTACACTCACACTCTACAGGTATCTATTCTCTTATCCAGTCTAGCAAGAATCACGTATCTTTGCACTTAGATACACACACAACATTTACCAACAACCTCAACATGAAAAACAACATCGACCTTATAGGAAACAGATAGGTCGGTAGCATAAACCCTAAACCCTAAACATTTAGGTTAAGAAATTTAGTCGGTTCAATCCTTACTGTTGATCATATTGCATTGATTACAACAGCCTTAAACATTTCTCAAGACATTCTCCATCGTTTGTTCTTCACCGCTTCTTGGAGGCTGATAACCCATCACGCATTCTCCACTGTTTACAGAGACTTCATAGATTCCTGAGGTAGATAGGATCAATCTCCTTCATGCAAGATCCTTCATGCACACAAGGCTAACATGGCAACACAATCTATTCTTCATTACAATGTTAACACATCACACAATGTCATTGGTTGAATCACATAGGCATAGAACACTTCAACCAAAAACCCTAAAGCTAAGACTACAAACTGGTAGTCATACCATATGAAACCTTGATACAAAACATTCCATATATCGGTTCACTTGGACAAACATACTGCTTCACTTTTTCACATATACCAGTTCTCTTGCAAGTGCTTACTTCAATATACCGGTTCACTCTTCATCATATTGACATCAATGACAACATACAATATCATCATGTCAACATACTCTGCACTTATACCAACAATCTCCCCCATTGGCATTGATGGCAATATACAAAGATATCTCTGAGCTTCACATCTTCTCCCCCAATACTGTAGATATCTTCTCTGCTTCACATCTTCTCCCCCTTTGACAACAATGCCAAAGTGAAGGCATAGGCATCTATGTTCTACTATGCTACTCCCCCCAAGAAGTAGCATCCTTCAACACACCAATCCTGAGAAAAATATATCAATGTAAGTCCTGACTGATGTGGAGCACACACCTTTAGTTCACCTCTTGAAGGGGCATCACCCCTAATTCACCTCTCAAATAGGTAAAGGTAGCCTTTGGTAGAGGCTTGGTGAATATTTCTGCTAACTGTTCCTTACTGGAAACATGTTCCAGTACAACTTCTTTATTCTGAACCTTTTCCCTTAAGAAATGATACTTAAGCTCAAAGTGCTTGGTTCTAGAATGTAAAACCGGATTCTTGGAGATGTTAATTGCACTTGTGTTGTCACAAAATATACTTACCGGTTCAGATACAGGAACTTTGAAGCCATTTAATACATGCTTCATCCAAATTGTTTGGGTGCAGTTCATAAATGCTGCAACATACTCCGCTTCTACTGAAGACTGAGAGATACAACTCTGTTTCTTACTCATCCATGAGACTAGTCTTCCACTAAGAAATAATGCACCATCAGTTGTGCTCTTTCGGTTGTCCACGTCACTAGCCCAGTCAGCATCTCTAAACACTTTCAGGTTGAAATCATTACTGTATGGATACCATAATCCATAGTCAATAGTTCCCTTTAGATATCTCAGAATCCACTTGACTGCTACCAAGTGAGATTCTCTTGGGCTTTTCTAGAACCATGCAATAATGCCCACTGCATGTGCAATGTTCGGTCTGCTATGTACTACATAGTGCAATTTACCAATCATTGATCGGTATTCCTTCTCATTTACCAACCCTGAGTCATCCTCTTTGGATAATTTACAACCGGTCACCATCAGTGTACCAACCGGTTTGTTGTCTTCCATGCCAAAGGTCTTCAACACCTCTTTGACATATTTGGACTAAGTGATAAAGATTCCATCTTTGATTTCTTGAATCTGTAGTCCAATGAAGAACTTAATCTCTCCTATAAGTGAAATTTCAAACTCCTTTTTCATCTCATCTGCAAAATCAAGACTCATCTTGTCATCTCCTCCAAAGATTATGTCATCAACAAATACCTCATAGATTAGAATTTGATTTCCTTCTGACTTCAGGTAGATATTACTATCCTCACTTGTTCTCTCAAATCCACTCTTCACAAGATGGGAGTGCAAGCGTTAATACCATGCTCTAGGTGCCTGCTTTAGTCCATACAAGGCCTTATGTAGTCTACACACCATGTCACTATCTTCTGATAGGGAAAACCCATCTGGTTGCTCTATATACACCTCCTCCTCTAGTATTCCTTTCAGGATTGTGGATTTTACTTCCATTTGATATACTTTGAATCCCTTGAATGTTGCATATGAAAGAAGCATACGAACTCCTTCCAATCTGGCTACTAGAGCAAAGGTTTCTCCATAGTCTTCTCCTTCTTCTTGGGCATATCCTTTACATGCCAATCTGGCTTTGTTTCTAACCATTGAGCCATCTTCATTAAGCTTATTTTTGAAAACCCATTTGGTTCCAATGACATTTTTATGCTCCACTCTGGGTACCAAAGACCATGTACCATTCTTTTCTATCTGGTCAAGTTCCTCTTCCATTGCCTTGATCTAGTCTTCATTTTTATGTGCCTCTCTGAATGTTTTAAGCTCCAATTCAGAGATCATGCAAGAGTTTTCTCTGATCTTTCTTCTTGTAAGAATTCCTGCATCCTTGTCTCCTATGATCTTGTAAGATAAGAGAATAGATACCTGCAGAGTGTGAGTGCAGAAGGAAGGAACTGAACCGTATCTTACACCTTCGACTCTTCACTCAGTTGGTTGCCTATCCCTCGAAACTGCACTTTGTTGATCCTCCGACCTTCAACTCTGCACTCTGTCAGTTCTCTATCCTTTGGCTCTGCACTCTGCTAGTTCTTTGTCTCTTGACTCTGGACTTAATCGATCTACCTCAAACACACTCTACTCTGCTAAAAACTCTTAGCACTTCCTCTCTCTTTGCTCTTCACTTTGGATCGTCTTCAACAAGATTTGGTTGTTGCAAATTTCACGATCAAAATTTTCTGAATGGACTCAAAAACACTTTATACATTTTTTGCCGACACTTTCAAGCGTTATCTCAATCAAAGCAATCATGGATTTCAGAAGATTTCAAATTCAAAATCTCCCACTCTTTCTTTGCGTGCCTTACAACAATTGCACCAAGTGTTCAACAATTTCTGCCACCGCATCTCCCAAAGATAGTAACTTTTGGGTCGTGTTCAGTCAATTAAGTGCAAACCATAAAATCCGTAGGTAATCATGCTTGAATGCATGATAACTGAGGTTAACCTTACCAACATGTGATTTGGCATAGACACAAGCTCACCAACTCATCTTTTGCCACCCCAATTGAATAACTGATCACTGCTTTGAGATTTATGGTGATCACCTGTCTTCCTTCTGTCATACCGGTGTACCAATATGCCACTGCACTTCTATATTACCAGTTCATCCTTTGATTGTAGGTTTGTTGTGCTAGCATCAAGTCTCTTCCCTTGTTTACCAATGAGGTTCTGGTTTGCAAGCAACCTCAAGTTTTCTTGCCTAAGTCACCTTTTGTGACTTCATCATCATCAGAGTGACCGATCTTCTTGAATGACAAACCGATTGGCTTAGTCTATCTTTCCTTGAGCTGATTGAACTTTTGGTCATTTGTTACCAATGTTATTTCCATGAGTTTGTAAGTCATCACCTTTTCTTACTAAGAAAACATCACTCTACCTATACTACTACACCGGTTAATGTCTTTATCGGTTAGTGTTAGACATCAATGACAAATCTTAACGCATATACCAGTTCTCTAGATTGACCGGTTTTGTCAATGCCAACAATCCAACAAGGTTCACTTACTATGAGTCATGAAAAAGAAGAAAACCAAATTACAAAGAAAAAGGCTTAGTTTGCAAGGTAACATAAGTATCAAGACACGTGATAGTGTGTGCATAAAGTGAAACATTGAGTGGAGTGTATGCCCCCAGGTTAAAGTAATTGCATACACCTTATCGGGAGCAATTTCTTTAAGGTAGCATACATCAAGGACAAGCACATTACCACAATAATATGTCCACAAGAAATGACAAATCATAGGATAATGGCCACAAAACATAAAACACATAAGGGATTCATTAACTCTGAGGTCAGTATTCCCTTATGATAAATAATGTATATCATGAAATATTTGTATTGAATTGAACTCATCCCCCAAAGGTAGTGAAACCACAAGCACAATGGAAGAAGTTCACACGTGTATTTTGAGTCAACATGGAAGATACCAAAAGAGATCTCAACACTTTGTATTGTCTCCAAGTAGACAACACAAGGGATGACAAATAGAAGAATTGAGATACAAATAGAAGAATGTCACAACAAATTCAGCCTCTTTATTACCTTGCACCAATGGAGTGACAAGGGTCATCCAAAGAGAACCTAATATAACATAAAAACACATCATGGGGGAAATAAATTATGAAAAAGCAAGGGAGGAGAGATAATCTATGACTCAAATGAAGCTAATCAAGAAAATCATTTGCCCCCCAATCTTGTTGAGCATTGTTTTGGGGAGGTGGATAAGATGTAAGAGGAACAACTTTGTGCATGGTAGATGGAGCTACTGCAAGTTCCAAACAAGGACCATTATCTAATGATGAGTCACTTTGTTTGTGACTAGGAACAAGGATTAATGATTTTAAAAATTATTTAGATAAATCATTGTCAACATCAACAAGCTCATACATATCATCAGAATCATTAGAATCAACATTTCTATCATGAACCACATCATCATCCATTTCTTCATCAATATTAATAAAAATAGGATCTCTAATACAAATAGAACATGAACCATAATCTTTCTTAAGCATTTTTAATCTTGGTGAATTAGGATGAACTTCCTCCCTAGGGTTAGGCGAAGGATGAACAAATGGGACTAAGTCAACATTTGGTGTCTTCAGGGAGGAAATAGGTTGAGAAGCAAGTTCATGATCCTTAACATGACATCTCCATCGATGTTCTCTCATACAAGAATTTTGTTTAGCTTTATCTGAGGGTTGTGGAGGTTTAGGATCAATGGACATAGGCTTCTTTTCTTCCTTCATAGGAGGAGGAATGGGAGAAGGTCTACTAGTTATGAAATAGGAGATGGCAATCACTTTCCTTTGTAAGATGTAGGTGTTAGGCCTAATATGGAAAGCTAATGTACTGAGAGGGGAGGGGTGAATCAATACTTCAATAATAACCTTACTGTTATGCATAAACAAAATAGTGCAATAACATAAAATAAAGTTAAAACAAATAGATAATAATCATACATGATTCACTCCATAACACATATATTTTGGTCTCACAGAAACTCTTGGTTAGAGAGAAAAATTGTGGTGGGGATGGCACCCACAACTTCACTACTGCAATAATAAAGATTGCTCGGTTAGAGCTACATTTAGCTATTTCTGATAGCTTGCCCTATTAGGAGTAACAAGATCTGTTGGATCTACCTTGCTAAAGGATTTTATAACACTATATAAATGTTGCACCTAGTTAGAGGATTTACAATTTATAGACTTGATTAGAGTCTTTTACCCTGTTAAAGGTTTCTCTTACAACTTCAAAATATTAAAATAAGACTTTACAAATATCTGCAACTTTACATGTAAAATGTTATAGCAGATTCTATGTGCTCAAAATAAGATTACCTAGCTTATAGCATACCTTGGTAACCCATATTGTAACTCGGTAAACCCTTCTATTTACTCTGTTCCTCGACTGTTCATTGATAACCTTCTCGGTGACCTCTCTGTGTCTCTGTAACAGTCTTCCTTCATACATACACACACATACATATTTCTCTCTTCCCATGCTGTATAAATAGATCTCTTAAAGTGGTGATCTAATTCATTGCTTCGATCTTAGAAACAAGACTCCTTGAATGAATAACTAAACAAAATATTTCATTGGTTAAATTGACCTTGCAATCATACACAATCTTCTAGTGCAATTTCCAATGTAATAACTATTAGATGTGCCTCGATCTTGTAACACGTTTTCATGTGCATGTCCAGGTTCAATGTATCTGGTAAAATGTTTCACTTGGTGAATATCAACTCGGTGAGTTAACTTTACTGCTTGGTAGCCATGAAACAATACTTGGTAAACAACTCGGTGAATACTGCATTCTGTGACTGCTTTCTTCTGTAACCGACTAGTCTGTTCATACTGACTTCTCTGTGTGTACTAACTGCATGATTCAGTAATACTAACCAACTAGAATATATAGTATGACTTTGAATATAAAAACTAATGGCAATTTGATAAGTAACAACAATCTCCCCTTTTGACATTAGTTGAGATGTTTGACAAAAACTACTTTCAAAGTCATAACTCAAAAACTATATACTTGCAAAATGACTACACTTGACAATATATACAATAGTCAATGAAATAGTATATGCAGATATACTCCCCTTATCATTATTTTGAACATAAGTCTGAATTTTGCATGTTCAATTCAGTTTTGTGCTTGTGCTTTGAATGCTCTGTATATTCTGCTCGGTATACTCCCCTTGTATACAATACTTAAAATTGTGTTTCCAAAACTGTATCACTCTCCAAATATAGTATTACTCCCCCTTTGTCTGGTATTACTTCCTCTGTGAAGTATTATAGTATTACTCCCCCTTTTTGACAAACATCAAAAAATTAATTTCCATCTGGAGGTGGTAACTGATAAAAAATAGACTTATACTTGGTCCGGGCGACTAAGAGTGAATCCTTTACACTTTCCATTAATGAATTTTGTGCTTGAATATCAGCTAAGAGTGATATTAAGCCTTCAAGAGTGCTTTTCTCCTGTGTAGTTGATAGGCGTGTAGCTCTATTGATATGTTCCTGTACTGATGAGATATGAGGAAGGAATAATGTCTAAAGGGTCATTATATCCATCCTGATTTTATGCTCTTCATTCCTTAGTTCTAACTGTTGAGCCATGAGATGTTGAAGCTTTGTATAGAAATTCTGAACTGAATTAGGCTCGGTGGTCAACCTAATTGAGAGATCGGTGATCTCTTTCTCAATTGCATCAGTTTTATTCTTGATATCTTTAATGAATAAGGAAAATGTACACAGTTTCTAAAACAAATAAAGAATATGCTTGAGTTGAGGGGACAACTCAGCAATGAATTTGACAAGCTTTACTTTTCCTATAGCGAGATCTTTTTGTACCTCTTCAATCATTTTTGTTGTAAGCTCTTTATCCTTTAGCTTGCTTAAGTACTCAGATGCATCAACTCCATATGTTTCTATTTGAGTAAGGAGTTCATCCAGTTGAATGTGGATGGTTGCATCGGTTGACACTGTTGCTGAAGGTAGCATTTTTGTTAGGAGTGTCTTAACCTTCTGAAGTACTTTATTCTTCTTTTGAATAGCCAATTGTTTTTCTTGTTCGGCCTTTGCTTTGCACAGTTCACCGAAATCAGTAAGTGCTTGCCCTTTTAACTTTGACATATCGACATTGGGAAACACTATCAGTTTAGTCAAATCAATTTTGAAACTATGCTTTCTCACCTTCCTTTCTTTTCCTTTGGTTGGTTGCACTAAGACAAGTGCTTGTGAGGCTTGCTGACCCTCGGTAGGTTGCTCGGTAGATGCAACACTTTGGTCGGTTCCTGTAGCCATTGTAGTGTCCTTGGGTGTCTCAGTGCTAGGGATCTCAGTTGTAACATTTGCAGTGCTTGACGGTGCTTGAGACGTCTGATCTTTGGTTGTATCTTCTATTGCTTCAGATTTGTTACCTTCGGTGCCTTGATCTATGTCCTTAGGAGCTTCAATTGAGACATGTGGCTTCACCGACGGATAAGGCTGAACTTGTTCTAAAACAGATTCACTGGATACAAGTTTTGCATAGGTGGTGCCTTCAATCATTTCCTGCTCTAGTGCTACTTCATCCATAACATCTTCATCAACTTGAATAGTGTTAGCTGGGCCTGGACCTTGCTCGGTGACATCTGGATCTTGCTTGGTGACATCAACAATTTCAATTTGAGATTGTTCACCGACATCCTTTTGTTTGAAGATCTCTTGCCACTTGGATTTTGTCTCATTCTCCACATCTATGTATAGCCCATTCATCAATTTTAAGGCTCTTTGTTTGACAAGAAATTTAGAATTGTATGTGGTCAAATGCTTCTTGATTTTAGCTACAGACATATCAGGGAATAGATGGACTAGAATTGTTTCTCTTATTTGTCTCTCTAAGTCCATTGCATATTTCCATCTGTTATCAATATGTAAGTATAATTCACACGAAAGTGACTTTACTAGTTCTAATGGAGCCAACCAAAACTTTAGAATTGTGCAGATGACAACTTCTTCAATTTGTTGCTTCTCATCATTATTCCTAGTCTCATACTTAACATATCTAAATCTTGTAAATCCACCGTATTCTTTAAGATTGGCACAAAAATTTTCAGCACTATGAATATTTACCTTTTTGCTTTTTACAATCTAAAATTTGTTCGCATCATCAGATTTTGTATCACTAGACTCTTTTGCCAAAATGAGTCTTCGAGTAGATTTCTTATAGGTCTTTGTTACATTGGGTGCAGTAACACTCTTTTGTTTCTTACTCGGTGATGCAACTGATGCTCTAGTGTTAGGTCTCTTTGTTGGTGGAGTCGATAGGGCCTTTAAAATGTCCTGTTTCTTTCTTTTCAAAACTTTACCCTTAGGCAACTCTATACTTAATGTTATTGCTGCCTCTTGAGCTTCTGATTCCTCTTCGGTAATGGCAAGATTGCCTTTGACAGGTGTAGAGGAGGATTCTTCTCTGAATTTCTCAGATAAAACTTTATCATTTTTGTAGCCTTAGGTACTACAATGCTCATTTTTACTTTTTCCTTCACCTCTTCATATGTTCCATATCTTAGTTCAGTTGCATGCCTTGGCAATGATAAATAGGCATCAATTTTCTATTGTGCATCTTCTCTTGAAATTTGCAGAAGTAGTCATCCATGATATCATTAAAGTTATCTCCCAGTTTCTTGATAAAGTCATTGATTTGATGAGTGATAGGTCAATGTAGCTCCCATACTACTTTACCGACTGAGGGAAAGAACTTCTCAAAGTAGAAAAACATGCATACAAGAAGTGAACCAAACTTTAGTGTATTTGTCGAGTTATTCTTCATCGGCTTCGTTATTGTGTTCAGGTTCTCAAACAAGTTCTTCAGTAGCACTTCACATAAATCTACTTTCATTCCCTTCCTCACTATTTTGTAGGCCAAGTCAACTGCAGCACATGGTACACTGTTTTCCCTTGCAGATTGGAAGAAACAGTAACCAATTACTCTAATTGCAAACTTGAGTTCTGCATCAGTGATATTATTCAATTTCAGTCCTCGGTAATCAGATTCTACTCCAGTTAGACTGATTAGCTCCTTTTGTGATATCATTTTCTGTGCTCGTGCATGATCATAGATAGGATACCCGGTGATCAGATGAATGATTTCCTTCGTGATCTTAAATGGTTTCTCTTGTAGTCACATGAAATCATCATGTACTCTACTCAAGACAAACTTAAACCACTGGGGTTTGAACACACGGAGATAGACTAGGGCTTCAGTTAATCCCTTGATTTTGATATGCTCAAATTTGCTATCCAGTTTGCCATCAGTGCAAAGTTCATCATATGTGTCACTAATCTCGACATGACCAAGTTCCTCAACATGGCATTTGGTGAAGAATCTAACATCTTCAACTAACAAGACTCGGTCCGAGATGAGTGAAAATGCAGTTTTGTCATCCAGTTCAGAGGCAACTTTGGGAGTTAAAGAATATTTCAGCGAGGGATTCTCCACATTTTTGGCAACTACGGGATCTTGGATCTTGGGCACCATTGTAGGTTTCAGGTAAAATTTAGCAAATTATCCTTAGGGTTTACAAATGACTGACGCTTCACACTCGGTAGATAATAGCCATTTGACTAGATTGGAAACCAGCTTAATAGTGTGAATAGATTTGATGTAAATACCTTGAAATTCACTCTGAATGTAGTTTGATCACCTTGATTCGCTTTGCTCTGTTTCTCAAAACTTGGTGAATGAAAATGACCGCGAAAAACCTTTTTACTACTCAAAAATACCTTATCGGGCTCTGTGCAAGTTAGGTCAAAACATTAAATGCACTCGGTTCACCTTTTACCGATTGACTCCTTTTTGTTTTAGCCGAGTAACCAAATTTCCTTTATTAACTGACTTGACAGGTTCCCTGTAAAGTATTTTTAATAGAATTTCAAACTGACTAATTGCATCTTAACCATGCAGATTTTGAATTTTGTACATAATAGAATAGGAACTACTATGATTTAACCTTTAGAGAATGCAGTCCCTTAATACCTTTTCCTAACTAATTTGAAATAGGTGCACCTAACTCAGTAGGTAAGGTGCTTTCTTCATCTAACATGATTTCCTTCTTTTTCCAAATCATCTTGAATTTTTCTTTTATCTCTTCAGTGTCTTCTCTACGTTGATCTCTGCAATCTCCAGCCAAGTGTCCAACTTTGTGACAATGAAAACATGTCATACTAGGATTTCTCCATGATCTTCGATTATTCATTCCAAACCTTATAAAGCAGTTGGCACTTATATGTCCATATCTTCCACAACATTCACACCATATCCTTGTATTGTAATCCCATGGTACTACATAATATTGTTGGTAAGGATCTGTGTGAGTTTAGTAACCTCTAGTATTTGCTCGGTGTGCAGACCACATGTGGTTCTTTTGCTTAGACCAGCACTCCTCAGTACTATGTCCATATCTATTGCAGTTTTTACAAAACCCTTTGAATTTTGCCTTTTGATAATTGTTAACAGACTTTGTCCTACATTGATTAGATGTGTGACCATATTTATTGCAATTGTAACAATATCCATTGGACTTAGTGATATTCAGTTGCTTACCTTTTCTGATCTAGCATATGTTGGCTATATGACCTTGATTTCCACAATAGTAGCAAATAGGCTTCTTCCTTTTGATGTTATTCCTGTTTCCATCTTGCTTTGATGATTCTCCTCTCAGTAGTATGAATTCCTTTCTCGGTTGATTCTTTTCCTTTGTAACCGAGTCCTGCATCCTTGTAGGGTCGTCTTGTGTTCAGTTGCTCATCCAACATCTTTGATGCTTCATAACTTTTCTCCAATGTTTCTTTGGATTTCTTCTATGTTTCAAGTTCACCAGTCAACCTTGATACTTCAAGTTTCAATGATTGATTTTCATCATTCTTTAGAATTGCTTCATGATGTGCATAACCTAGTTGATCTGTCATATTTTGTTGAATACCAGTCAACCTTATGATTTCATCATCCTTATCAGATACTAAAGCTTTAAGTTGTTGTTTCTCTCTTTGTAGATCTCTTGCTTTATCCTTAGCTATCCTTAATGCATCTAGATTTTTAGTCATCTGTGTACTGAAATGTTCATGTTCCCTTTTCATTGCTTTTAGTTGATCAATCGATGCTTTGTTCTTTTCTCTCAACATTCCAATCATTTCTTCAATCTCTTCAGATATACTGTTCTCAGATGATGTCTCGATTTGTTCCACTAACTCTTGAGAATCCTGCAAGTCATCAGATAATCTTCTCCTTACTTTCAGAGATTTTTGCATTTGCCTTTGCATGTCTGCAATCACTTGATTTGCATTATCCAGCTCTTCTTGTAGATACACAATCCTCCGAGATTGTTTATAGCCTTCCATTGATAAGATCTTTCTCTTTAGGTAGTTAAACCCTTTTCCAAGATTCAAGCTTTGATACCAATTGTTAGGCCTAATATGGAAAGCTAATGTACTGAGAGGGGAGGGGTGAATCAGTACTCCAAAAATTTTCTTCAATAATAACCTTACTGTTATGCATAAACAGAATAGTGCAATAACATAAAATAAAGTTAAAACAAACAGATAATAATCATACATGATTCACTCCATAACACATATATTTTGGTCTCACAGAAACTCTTGGTTAGAGAGAAAAATTGCGGTGGGGATGGCACCCACAACTTCACTACTGCAATAATAAAGATTGCTCGGTTAGAGCTACATTTAGCTATTTCTAATAGCTTACCCTATTAGGAGTAACAAGATCTATTGGATCTACCTTGCTAAAGGATTTTATAACACTATATAAATGTTGCACCTGGTTAGAGGATTTACAATTTATAGACTTGATTAGAGTCTTTTACCCTGTTAAAGGTTTCTCTTACAACTTCAAAATATTAAAATAAGACTTTACAAATATCTGCAACTTTACATCTAAAATGTTATAGCAGATTCTATGTGCTCAAAATAAGATTACCTAGCTTATAGCATACCTCGGTAACCCATATTGTAACTCGGTAAACCCTTCTATTTACTCTGTTCTTTGACTGTTCACTGATAACCTTCTCGGTGACCTCTCTGTGTCTCTGTAACAGTCTTCCTTCATACATACACACACATACATATTTCTCTCTTCCCATGCTGTATAAATAGATCTCTTAAAGTGGTGATCTAATTCATTGCTTCGATCTTAGAAACAAGACTCCTCGAATGAATAACTAAACAAAATATTTCATTGGTTAAACTGACCTTGCAATCATACACAATCTTCTAGTGCAATTTCCAATGTAATAACTATTAGATGTGCCTTGATCTTGTAACACTTTTTCATGTGCATGTTCAAGTTCAATGTATCTGGTAAAACGTTTCACTCAGTGAATATCAACTCGATGAGTTAAGTTTACTGCTTGGTAGCCATGAAACAATACTCGGTAAATAGCTCGGTGAATACTGCGTTTTGTGACTGCTTTCTTCTGTAACCGACTAGTCTGTTCATACCGACTTCTCTGTGTGTACCGACTACATGATTCGGTAATACTAACCGACTAGAATATATAGTATGACTTTGACTATAAAAACTAATGGCAATTTGATAAGTAGCAATAGTAGGAGGTAAGACAATGACCTATATAGGAGGAATAGAAGGTGTAGGAAGGATACCAGATCCATCACAAGGAGGAGAAATGGGTCTAGGATATTTAAGCTTACTTGAAGATAAGATATCTCATTCTTCCACTTTTGATAAGATATAAAAAAGCATCACGTCAAGGCTTAAGAGGCTCAAATTGTTTAGGCCAAAAGTAATTATGGGTGAAATATCCATGCCTCATCGTGGTTGATACATGCTATGATTTATTGTTATGATAGTTCCATTATGAGGGAATTTTACACATTTATGAATAGTAGAAGGGATTGCTTTCATGGAAGAGATCCAGGGATGTCCTAACTTCACAAGGAATTGATTCGATTTAGAAATGATAGCAAAAATGACATCTAAGCACTTATTACCAATCTCAATAGGAAGAGTAATAGAAAGAATACTAGGGCAAGTGAAATAATCATACACCTTGACCACTGCATCAAATTTATCATATGTCACTTGATGCAATCATAAAGTATAAAGATATTGTTTAGTGATCACATTCACCATACATGTTGGATCAATGAGCACTCCTCGTGAGAGTTTGTTTTTGATCTTTGTAGTGATATATAGTGGGCCATAAGGTGCAACAATAATTTCACTAGGATCAAAGGTAATGCATAGGTCCTTAGGAGGTATGGGTTTATCAACAAGATTCACAACATTATTGGACTCAACACCAAGGTCATTGGGAGAATATGCAAGAGGCTTAGACTCAACCACATTAGTAGAATGGGAAGGCAAAGGATTAGTAAATATTTGAGGGTTTTGATTTGGAGGAGCTACGGATTTGTTTCCTTTGTTATGTAAATCAGCTACGGATATGGTTTTGTTATCAATGAAGTCTTGACTCATACTCCTTGAGGTATAACACTTCTTGGTATAATGGCTGAGTTGATGATGATATTGGAAAAAGGATTTGGATCATGATAAGATGTAAAAGGTTTGGAGGATTCAATTGGCTGGATGGGAGGAAGTTTCAACACATTTTTATTTATCAGTTGTGTCATTATGCTATGAAAAGACTCAGAAACATGAGTAAATTCTTTTCTAAAATATTTGGATAAAGGTGCCACACCTGATGTCATGGTTTCCACTTGACTATTGATGTTGTTGTTTATCTTGATGTGTCCCTTTTTCGGCTTAAACTTTGCAAAATATTGTTGAGAACTCTCATTTTTATCAATTGGAGCTATTGAAGGAGATGATTCAAATTGACTCACTTGAAGCTGATAATTATGAAGCCTTATGCGTAATTGTGTAAAGGAAGTAAAATAAGAAAAGAGAAGCTTATCTCTAATGTCTAAGTTTTGTAAATTAGCAATAAAAATTATTTGAACATCATGATCAAGCATAGAATAAACAATTTGAGGATACAAATATTTATGTCTATTAAAAAAATCAGATTAGTCACTTTTTCTTTAACACCTTGTTTACAATGAATCAAATCAATCAAAGTAATTTTAGGATTGATATTATTGTGAAATTGTTGAAAGAAAGCATTAGCTAATTGTTGACATGATGTAATAGAATAAGGACACAAAGAACAATACCATTTCAAAGATTTATCCCTAAAGGTTCGAGTAAACATTCTATCCATATGTCTTTGATCATGAGAAAAGTCACTACACAAAGTTTGAAATGTTTTCACATGAGTTAAGGGATCACTTTTTCCATTGTAAAGCTCCAATTGATGGACTTCCATATATTTAGGAGGGACAGCATAGACAATGTCATCGGATAATGAGATCACTACATCAAATGTGGGCACCTTAAACTTGGATTGGGTAATGGAAGCGAATTGTTGTTGTAGGGATGAAACGGTTTGAGCTAAGTTATTGATGGATGCTTCAATGGATGGATGAAAATTGGACATATTGGATTGTGATGGATTGTGTAAGGAGGTGGAACACTATGATATGTGGGTATGTGATGCAGGAGCATCCCCGGTTCACAACAATCTTGCATCAACCAAAAATATTTTCCTTTCTATTTTGCTTTTTGTTTGCAGTTTTAGTTTTTCTCTCTATGTTTCCTAGTTTTGGCTCACCGGATCCTATGGAGCTAGATTATTCTTGAAGACTTGATCATATTTCTTTCTTTCAAACCACTTCTCATTTGGATCACTTTTCGACAAGATATCATCACCGGTTTCCATGATAGTTTCTTACTACCGGTTGTTCATTTATTACCGGTTGCTTGAGACCTATTTTGGTGATCTACCAGAACCCATTTTGAAGCTTGCGGAGCCTTGAGAATTGATTTTGATGTTCCTTGGCATGTGGCAGACCTTTTCCCGTGATCTAATTTTCATCCTTTGGATTTTCTGGAGGAATCTCTTGGTGGAGGCCGACCTTGTTCATTTTGCATGTTAGGTCTTGTTTTTCAGGTTTTGATCCCTTTTGGGATGACTGGATCCTTTGGATCGATATATATATTTGTAATCATTCTTTCAAATGCAATCAATTTTATAACCAATCAGAGTATCAGATAGATAGACTATGCCTAGAAGATAGATCTTTTGATTCAAGGTCTCGGTTGTGACCTATTCTACCAGGCCTGTATGCCGATATATTGTAACCCAGTTGTTACCGGTTGGATGTAATCAAATTTCATACAATAAAACTATCTATTCTACATTGCCTCCATCATATCTGTGTGTTTCCGTTGTGTTTACTCTTGCCAACGGGTCTAGATTGATCTCTTTGAGGTCCCTCCTCATCGGTGACTGCTTCAGTATGGGAGACGATTGAGACACAAACGGAAGACTCATTGAAGGAGGTATATAAGAATTTTGATTAACAAGGTTTCCCCCTTGACTAACATGTGTAGGATTAATATTTTGTGTGGAAGTAGTCATGATAGAAGATGTAAATGTAGACAAACTAGGCAAGGATGTAAGCATAGGAATAGAATGATTAGCTTGACTAGTGGGTTGAATGTAACCAAGGACTTCGATACAAATTTTGATAGGAATGATATTAGTGTCAACAATATGAGAAAGGTCGCGCAACAAATCAACATCAATTTTATCACTTTGCACCATTCTTTTTAATCCTTGAATCAATGGGATTGCCTCACTTCTCACGTATCATTGACTCATCCATTGTTTAAGATTTTCAAATTCATTGTCAATATTCTCCAATTGGTCAACAATAACCATAGTTAGTGATTCATCCTCATCATGATAATTATGGAAAGGAGGGATAAATGACATCATTTGTTGGGTTGAAGGAACCACCAACATTCTCATGAAACAAGTTATCCAAATTAGGCTCCATATCCTTAGTAATTAACCTTGGGAAGTCTTAATTATATAACTTCTTCTCGTGGGAATATTGTAGGTAGGACTAATGTTAACAAAACTCTTGCATAAAGGAGGGAAATTTGAATGCACAAATTGACGATTGTGATTAAACAATACAGAATCTTGCAAAAGTGATTGATTAACCAATTAATTAAGCAATGTGATTTGTGAATTTGAAAGATAAATGCCTCTAAATCATAACACAACATGTCATATATATTAGATTTGAAAATTGATTTGAAAAATTCTGCAACCCACAAGTAAATTTTAGAATTATAAATTAGGGTTTTTGTGAAATCAACCTCTAAATTATGTAATTCAATTGAAAATGAGATCTATGAGTGCATATTTGAATTTTAAATTGCATAAATAAATATATCTGAAATAATGAATCCAAATTAGGCAACTGCTAAGTTCAAAATTAGAATTATAAATTAGGGTTTGTGTCAATTCAACCTCTAAATTTATGTAATTCAATTGAAAATAAAACTTGTAAGTGTAAATTTGAATTTGAAAATGCATGAGCAATCATATCTAAGAACATAAATAAAAAATTAAGGTGCAAGATGTTGCATTTACCCAAATGTAAAGTGGTAAAATTAGGGTTTCACCATTAAATGTAATAAAACCACTAATTTTGCATAATCACCATTACATTAAGGAAAGATAGGAATTTGATAGATATAAGCCTAATAGACCTAGATTTTGATATGATTCCAAGCCTCCTAAGTGGGACTCTTCTTACACTTGGAATTGAATTGAATTTGAATTAATTAAATATTAGGGTACAATGATGGATTATTGAAGCAATTATGCATAAACAGTGAGCTACAATCTTCAAATGGAGCCACAAACCTGGATTTGAGAAGTAGATGGAGGTTTTGATCTACTCCCCAAAATTTAGCTTGAATTGTTGGGACTATGGTGGTGGTCGCCTTGGTCCTCTGAACTTTTTGCTATCCAAAGGGGAACAAATTTGTCTATATGAATCCTACCAATGCTTTTAAACATAGCTCTGTACTTGTTCCTGCACATAGTCGATAGGGGAAAATAGTTGGGAATAGGGGTTTGCCTTAGGTCAAACCTGGTTTTAGAATTAACCATGAAATATAATTGAAATGTAAATGAATTACTATAATGAAATGCTTTCCTTTTGAGGAAAATGCTGAGAATCTTTGAAAGACTATTAATATACCTTTTAATGAATTTTTTTTGTCTTCAAAAGGGATTAGGGTTTCATGTAGATAATCTTCATAAAACATAGAATATGAATATCACCTCTAATGCTTGAATCTTGACTTTACTTCTGCTCCAGTTCTTGATAGAAGACTGATTACTTGCTCACTTGAATGTAGATCTCAATTTTGCTTGATGATGAATTTTAATTATGAATGTCCTTTATCAAAATGAGAGGGGTAGACCTCCTTTTATACTTGTTGGTTGAAAAGAAAATTAAATTTTTGACACAGGCTGACACGAGATCTAGGTGACCATTATGAGGCCCCAAAATGGGCCCTTTTTGAGAGGACCATGATACTAGGCACCCTAGTCCTTGAGCATCATGACAGTCAATGCCCTAGTCTTGGACATGAGGTTCCTAGGATTAAGGGGAGGAAAGTGTAGACAATGAAAATATGAGTTTTATGACTAGTGTGAGCAGATTCAAAGCTACAATTAGTCCTTAGAGGACAAATACCACAGTGAGGCTTGAGTGAGGACAAAATTATAGGTGAGTACAATTTAGGATGCTACTACTTTATAACCATATCCAACGTATAAATATACACTTGCAATGATATAGAAAAACATTAAATGATACTACTAAAGGTGGTTAGCCAAGCATTGAAGAGGCATTTAGGTAAATCACACTCTCTAATAGTTCAAGATAATCAGACCACCTAATGACTTGTTGAAAGTGAATTCTATCTATCGTTGCAGAAAATTGCATAGTATTGGCTGCAGGAACTACTTTAGTCAACTTTTTTGAAATGTTGCACAACATGTTAGCATATAAAACATAATATATGATACTAACTATTCAAAATCATCACATTCCACATATAATTTTAAGCATTGTGTGTGTGTGTGTAATCATTCATTAAATAGTTATATCATAATGCTCATATGTCTCCTAGGTAATGGAAAGAGTCAAATTATGATCAAAGTTTGTGGCATATCAAACATGAAAGTCTTAACTAAACTTTGATGACAGGCTATAAAAAGAGAGGAAACACAAACTCACCAGGTGAATTTAAAAATTAGAGTTGGGAAACACAGGCTTAAAAATGAGATTTTGAAAACACAATAGGGTGGTTGTTGTGGTCAACCTAAATGTTTGGACTTAGAGAATATTTTCAAGGTGATTTGTGGAGAATGAGTTTGATAGTTATTTTTAATAAAAATATAGAAGACTAGGAAATGATGGACAAATAGGTTCAGTAAATCTAGATACTTAATATTTTGTGGATTTTAATCCTTCCTTGGGATCGACAAGTTCCCAAGAAAAATTAGTAATTTTTAAATGTCAATAGCTTAGGATTTTCCAAAGTCCTAAAAAATTTTATTCAGATTTCATGAGGGATAGTTGAATATAGTACTTAAGATCTAGTCAGGTTCTCAAGTATTATACATCTAGATATAATTTTAATAATTTTGACCTTGTTAGTTTGGATTTTGGATTAGATTTTTGGTGGAAGGTGATGATGTAAGGATGTTAATTTTCATAAGTCCCAAGTGAAAGTTATTTTAAAAAATATGGATAAAGGATGGGTCTTCTTATGGTTGGATTTTATGAAGGTTAGTCAAGATTTATTTTTAATTGAAATGAAAGAAAATTGCTGACTATTATTGTTAATGAGGATTTTGGTTAATGTTTTGTAAGTGGAGATGATGGTTATTATTTGGAAGGGATTTAGTGGTTAAAATAGGTCACCTAATAATATTAATGATAGAGCTTATGGAGCATAAATATTGTAAAGCTCTGGGATTATTTTTAAGATTCTCAATGAAACAACAAAAGTACTAAAACATAGGGTAAAGTCATTAAACAAGTATAGATGCTAAAACATAAGAGAAATTCGGTGACATAGCACAAACATTGATGCGCAATCAAAAATGCTAAAAGATAAGATGTGCTAAATGATAGGACATATGAACTAACACACCAAAGGCAATGATTAATATTCAAAAGCATTTCACATTATCAAAGCATTGAATGATAGGGAAAAGGTGTTACTCGAGGAGACCAAGTTGTGTTTTTGGTTTTTGAAAAGAGATTTTCAAACACAAAGACAAAGTGGCCAACATGAATTTCTAGGGTAGTAAGGTTGAGTGGATTTTATAAGTATAACACATGAAAAAACACTAATCATTTTAGTACATTCCCTAAATTATTCAAGTAGATGTGTCAAAATGGCTACTTGCATCTATACTCTAATAGAAGGCAACATCCATCCTATTAATACCATCTACCACATGAATATATAGCTAGGGAATGAAAATAAAGAGGAGGTGGTGTGGAATATCATCGGGGAGTTGCTATTGAATGAAGACCACACACACAATGTGTTGGAAAATGCACACTCCAATGAGAAATTGTAGGTGACTGAAGGTTTTGTCATTGATGGCAACCTTGCAATCATATGATACCGGCAACGACAAACTCTACACCGGCACACAGAACACCGACAGTGAAAGGAAGGATATCGACATCTTGGGTGACAGGAATTTTGTTTAAAATGTATTTTGTAATTAATTGTAAAATCATTGTAAGCCGACATGGCGAGTTGTAATATGACTCATATATGTATGAGATCATTGTAGATCATTTTGTAATAAGTAGATAGGCGAAATTATGCAGACCTAATATGCGAATCATTGGTTAAGGGTTTATGTATATAGCAGAGCTTAAACCGGTATTGAATCTGGCATAGCAGATGCTAATCTGAAGCAATACAAGACTTTGGATTAATATAATCCATTTTTGTAAGTCAGTGACTTCTTTTGTATTTGAGCAGTGAGCTCTAGGCACTTGGCCTTCTTGCATGTGTAGACCCCTATTGTAAGAGTAATATTCCCTTATTGGCCAATAAGCGAATATTATGGGTCACAAATCCCACCGAGGTTTTTCCCACACTAGGTTTCCTCGTTAAAATACTGTGTTATGGTGTGCTTCTCATGTGGTTGTTGTTATTCTTGTTTACTGCATTATTTCTAGTTTGCCGGTACACAGTTTTAATATGATTTTCATGTTTTAAGTCAAGTAAATTTATTAACCGGTCAGATACTGATTCACCCCCCCCTCTCAGTATCTTTGGGAATCCTAACAATTGGTATCAGAGCCTGGTCCTCTATTTTCAAAAGCCTAACAACTTGAGGAAGATCTTGTCACCAGTAGAGATTGAAAATTTGAGAAAACAATTGGAAACAACTCTTGCAGACTATGATGCAGAAAAAGTGAAGAATATCAAACTTGAGGATGATTTGAAAGCTGCTCAGGATATTATTCAAGCACTTCAAGAGAATTTTACTATTGCAAGGAACAAGAGGAGAGAACTTTGTGAAAAGATGCAGAATGAGGAGAATGAAAAGGAAACTCTTAATGATTTGATAAACAAGCTAAGACAAGAAATCAGTACAACAAAGAATGAGATGCAGGATATGACTATGAGATTTTGTAAAGAAATTGAAGATAGAAAGAAGAATGAAGAAGACTTGGTTAGAAGACTAAATGATGCTGGAAATGAAAACACAAGACCCAGTCATGAAAATGATATGTTGAAGACAGATCTTATGCACACACAAAATGACAAAATTGAACTCATAAGCCAGAAAGGAATCTTGGAGAGTGAACTGACTGCTGCAAATCAACACAAGGAGAAATTCAAGAAAAGTTAAGAAGAACTTGGTGACATGCTGAAGAATTAGAAACCAAATGGTGACACAAATGGCCTTGACTTTGAAATTGGTGAAAGCTCTGGTACTACAAACAATCATGATCATAACAAACCGGTAAGACAACCTACTGCTTACAAATTTAATGGCAAATGCTTTAACTGTAACAAGTATGGTCATAGAGCAAATCAGTGTAGATCTAGAAATTATCAGAACACTAATACACCCACTGATCAATGTTCTAAATGCAACAAAGTTGGTCATAATTCAGAAAATTGCAGAATGAATGTAAGATGCTATGTTTGTGGAAGATTTGGGCACTTATCTAATCAATGCAGAACACATACCAACATAGGATATGGGAAAGCTATTCAGAAGAACAATGTGACTTGTTATGCCTGTAACAAGATTGGACATATTGCTAAATTCTGTAGAAGCAAGTCCTCACCAGTAAATAACAAAGGTCCAAGCTTGAAAGGTAAAGAAAAAGTTGAAGAGGTAAAGCAAGAATTCTCAAAATAATGGATCAGAAAGTCAGATCAGAATGTTGATGGGAATACTCCTCCACCGACAGAACAGAGTAACACTCCACCGACATGAGACTCTTCATCTAACTGAAGAAAATTCTTTTGGCGGTTTAGCAACAAAATAAAAAACATGCTATTATTCCCTCGGTTGATGGTAAGAAGTTGAAATTACTTCTATATCGGCAGATGAGTTAAGTTGTGACTTAACCGGCAAGCATTAAATGCGGTAGTTGGCAAAAATAACATTATAAAGCAAGTGTTTTGGCTCCTTTCTCATTCACCGAACATTCAAATCTTCGAGAGCGTGGAAATTCCCGAGTGAAGGTATTCCAAGCGAAAAAGTGAAGCAATCTATCAAATCATCCATCCTTAAGGCAAATTGAGGTATTTATAGCTATGGCATATTCATCCACTCCTGAATTTAATGCAAACCCTATTGTTGTTGAAGTTGTTAAGCGACCTAGACCCGTTTTCCAACTAGTTCTCGAAATTGCCAAGAAAGATGATAGCATAGGTGCATTCTCTCAAATCCCTAAAGGAGTAGTATATGTTGAAGACCCTAGGATGTATATACATTGTCATATTGATGAACTAGGTGATGATGAAATTAAAAATATGTATAAGACTGTAATTTGTGATGAATCCAAAAATGTCAAACCTGAACATAAGATAGTATAAACCCTAGGTTTCACTGAAATTCTTAGTATCCCGGATTTCCCCAAGGATATCATAAGGATTTTGTTAAGCAGAGTACATGGTAAATTTTTCTGGTTAGACTCTATTCATAAAATCACAAAAGAAGCAGTAAAAGATGTAACAGGGTTACCCTCCACCAGTAACAGACCGGACAAAACATAGAAGGTCTCAAATGACACAGTGACAAACCTTACTGGTGCAACATTTGACAAGAGATCTCTAAGGGTAAACGATGTGAAGGATATAAATGTCAGATTTATCAGTATGATCTTAGGTTATAAGGCTACACATGCAAATAGGTTAAACTCAGTTTCTAGCCTATGTATCAAGAGTGCTTATGATAATGCAAGGATAGACATATGTGAATGGCTTAAAGATGAGTTGATAGACAATTTGGGAAAGATCAAAAGAGATAAGAAAGGGACATTCAAATTTGGAAACTTACTTGTTTGTCTGATGCTATACATAACCAAACAAGTACCCAATATTGGTGCTAGAGATTTTGGATTTGATATACTGGCAGGAAAACAATTGTTAGATCTATTGAACAATATGGGAGAGAATAGGGAGAAAAACATAAATGAGCATTTTTAAGCACTAAAGGCTCAAATGAGGACTAGACTAAGACTGTCACAAGCCATTGTGGATAAGTATAAAAAAGAAATTTGTTTTGTGATCAAGAAAGATGAAATTTGGATGGAAGCAGTTGTCCCTCGAACTATTTGGGTAACTGAAATGGGTTATGAAGCAGATGACAACATCATAGAAACTTATGCAAAAGCCCTCCTTGAAGCTCCTAAGGAACCGAAAGAGAAAGTATTTGGTAGTGTAGAAATAATTGAAAGCACAATACAATCAAGGAAAAGAGTTAAGAAGGTTGAAGCAACTGTAAGGAAAGGAGCCCGACAAGAAAAGGCAATCAAGGAAGACGTGCTAAAACAAACTGGTATAACTGAAAGTGAGTTGGAAGCACTTCAGCCGGAAACTCATCTTTCACCGGTTGGAACTTCTTCTGAAAGTGATATACCTGTTGTATTTAAAAGGGTTGAAAGAAAAAGAAAACCTTCACCGGTACCTTCTTCTACACCAAAAAGGACAATACAGAAGCAATAGGCAGTAAGGCCTCCGACAAAGAAGATGACTCCCAAGAAGAAGAAGGTGAAACAAACTATTGCTCCTCTAGAAAAACTTCTTAGTGAAATCACAAAAGATGGTAAGCTAAAGAATATCAATAAAATATACAATACACTATCAGCTAATGATAAGGAAAGTATAGAGAACGCTGTATTTTTGCACTTAGATATATACAAGAAATTCTTAATGGAAGTTGTTGATGAAATTCCAAATGACTTGTATAGGAGATTAGAAGCTAGAAGATTATCTATTGTTGAACTGGATAAAAAGATTAAGATTGAAAAATTACTGGCAGTGCATCCAGTTAACTCACCTGATGAAATAGATAAATTAATCAGTGAGGCTAACCAGACAGTGTTTTCTACTGCTCACTGGCATATAGCATTAATGGCAAGCATAATAAAGGAAGTTTCTGAGGAAACTGCTGATGGATGGGATATTTTCTTTGTGGAGAAAGAAAAAGAGGAAGAATTACTCAGACCTAAAACTATCAAAGTATATCAAAAGGACAGAGATAAGGGTAAAGGTAAGGTAGGTGGACCACCATGTTTAAGAATAACTGACAATATGCCCCCACCTCCTTCAGATACTCCGCCTTTAGATATCACTAAAAATCAACCGGCCATTGAGAGTATGGAGACTCCGGTAGAAGATACAAACCCCGAATCAGAAATTTTGTATACAATAAATGTAGATACTCAGGAAGTTAATGTTGCGGTTGACAAAGAGACCACTGAGGATAAGGAGAAAGATGTGACTACTAAGTCACTGACTGCAGAGGTTGAGTTAAACACAGAAAAACCTACATAGGCAGAGCAACCGGTAGAGGATATCACTAAGAAACCGGTAGATACAACAGATAAACCATTTGAAGAACTGGCTAAGGAAAGTTCAGAGGGACAAACTGAGGAACCGGCAACTGAAAACTTAGAGAAACCGTTTGAGACACAAATGGAGAAACCCAAACCAGTACAGGATGAAGCACAGGTATAGACAAAGACAGTGCCACCGACACAAACTAAAAAGCCTAAACCTTTGTTTCTGGAAATGCAAACACAGACAGACCTACCAGAGGTCGAACAAAGCAAGGAAATAACTAAAACCGGTAGCATGGCTATTGTAAAAACTATTGGACAAACATCTAGTATAGCTATGACAAAATTCAGACCTACTAATGTAACTGAGGTCTTATTAGATTCAATAAAGAAGATCACGAAATGCAATGCACAAGCCTATAAGGCTATTGATGATACCATACCAATTCTTAAATTGATAGCACCAAAGTGCAGTGTTGAGAATAAAGATTCTTTAGGTCAACTAGACACATTGTCTAAGTTTATCACCGACAACCTATTGACTATTGATAAAATAGATGAGGATACATTTAAGGAAAGACTAATAAAAGAAAAAGAGAAACTCTTTGAGGATATTGTAAAGAAAAACAAGGAAGAAATGGACAACCTTTTACTAGAACTTGGAGAAATAATCTATGACTTCAAGAAATTGTACAGGGATACTTGCAAAACAAATGTCTTAATAGAGGATCTTGACAAGGAGATCAGCAAAGCTCAAGAGAAGATAAATAATATTGCTGACAATTTGATTGGAACATCAGATTCATTTTTGGAATTAGAAAAGAAAATTGCAGAGCAGGAAGAGAAAATCAAGAAATTGGAGAAAGACAAACAAGGAATAAAGGATAAGGCAAAGGACTTAAAATGCAGACTTAGTCCAAGACTAGAGTATCTTATTTCTTTGAGAAAAGTAATATCTGAGGCTCTGGTTCCCGGACTGAAGACACCGGAAGAGCAAATGCACATACTCATCGGTACAGTGTAGAGAACACAAGAGGCAATAAAAGATAGCAAAACATTCAACAATGACATAAACTTAGTTTTGACAGATATCTTTCAGATTGTAACCCACCAGTTACAAGAATCCCGACAAGACTCCACTGACAGTGAATGACAACCTTTGTCATTGATGTCAAAGGGGGAGTAGTGGGATGAGAAAAATGGTCAGAAAAAGAACATCATCTACTCAAGGGGAGCATACAGTTTTGAGCATATAGTTTTGGTAAGACAATTTTCGCAAACTATTTTTGGATATCATTTTTGGACACTTTTATTTTTCTCATGAGTATTTCCATCAATGCCAAATGGGGAGATTGTTGGCAAATGCACACTCCAATGAGAAATTGTAGGTGATTGAAGGTTTTGTCATTGATAGAAACCTTGCAATCATATGATACTGGCAACGACAAACTCTACACCAACACATAGAACACTGGCAGTGAAAGGAAGGATACCAGCATCCTGATCGACAGGAATTTCGTTTAAAATGTATTTTGTAATTAATTGTAAAATCATTGTAAGCCGACATGGTGAGTTGTAATATGACTCATATATGTATGAGATCATTGTAGATCATTTTTTAATAAGTAGATAGGCGAAATTATGCAGACCTAATATGCGAATCATTGGTTAAGGGTTTATGTATATAGTAGAGCTTAAACCGGTACTGAATCTGGCATAGCAGATGCTAATTTGAAGCAGTACAAGACTTTAGATTAATATAATCCATTTTTGTAAGTCAGTGTGACTTCTTTTGTAATTGAGTGGTGAGCTCTAGGCACTTGGCCTTCCTGCATGTGCAGACCCCTATTGTAAGAGTAATATTCCCTTATTGGCCAGTAAGCGAATATTGTGGGTCACAAATCCCACCGAGGTTTTTCCCACACCAAGTTTCCTCGTTAAAATACTGTGTTATGGTGTGCTTCTCATGTGGTTGTTGTTATTCTTGTTTACTACATTATTTATGGTTTACCGATACACAGTTTTAATATGCTTTTCATGTTTTAAGTCAAGTAAATTTATTAACTGGTCAGATACTGATTCACCCCCCCCCCCTCTCAGTATCTTTGGGAATCCTAACACAATGATGCCCTTTTGGAGTGTTTTGTGTATAATGTTTCTCGCACCACCGATGACCACAAGGCAACAAAAAGGGCAGTGCATTATATGGTAGCTCCATGCTTGAGAGAACCTGTCATCAAAGCTTTAAAGAAAATCAGATCTAACTTGCTCATAGTGCTTATTACTAATGCTTACAAGATAGAGGAGATGATCAAAAGGAAAGACATGGTTGATACTATCTTGGCCCTAAGGGACAGTTTGGGTAGGAACAATTTCAAAACTTTTGAATATATGATGTATGTAAATGGGAAGTTGTTCCCAAATATGCATCTAGAGAGGGCCTACGAGGTCATAGAAGCCATTAGGACTTTTCTCCCCTCTCTGTTGTGGACTTCATGTAACTTTTTGTGGTTTTAATATAAAGGGTGCTACCCCCTGGGTAGAAATTTTCCAAAAGAAAAAGCTAGGGAATGCAAGGTCATGTACCATGTTACAACCCTTACCATGGAGGACTAGTTTCGCCCAAAGTTAACTCTATCTCACTACGTGGAGGAACATGTGATTTTTTTCCCTCCCTACTAGAGATTCACAACAAGGAATAATAATTGAAATGTCTTAAAATAGGATTTTACAAGATTCTAATGGAGTCCTCAAAATACCAAGAAGGTACATGAGACACAACCATGGATACTAATTCGTCACAAGCATGGGTTAGAAATATCCGTGAAGTTTCTTGGACCAACCTTGCACCTCTACCGTAGAATCACCTAGGTATCAAGATTTTGCTAGACACATCCCCTAGTTACATAGATGCATGTTGGTTAAGATTGTCCCTTGGGGTGATGGTATGCCCAAGCATGCCTTCTAATGGGAAATGATTTTATAAGGGTCTTTTTATCACTCAATATCACACAAAGCGGAAGGGAAAATAATACACATAGAACTAGAAAGCCTTGGTATTTAGACTAAAACAAAAATGAATAATTGTGAGGTTTTTGATCCCCAAGATCACACTAAGCACAAGAGGGGAGCATACACCAATCACAATCCTCCAAACATGCCAAAATAAAGGTTAATTAACCACTACTCTGATTTTGGTGCCTAATCTAGTGGAAAATAAATATTTTTGAATAAACAAAGGCTATAACAAATTATTGGTAGTTTCAATTTATTTTATTTTTACTAGAAAATGCAAGTTGCACCACTTCATTAGTTGACCTAAAAGGTTAGGTCAAAATATTAAATAAAATAAGATCGCAGTTCTTTTAGCTAAAGTGTTGAAAGGTTGGGCAAAAGAATTGAAATAAGCAAATATGATAAATGATAGAAGAGAAACATTGAACTAAGCAAATATGCAATAGACAGGAAAACATAAGCACTCAAGTGCAAATGATAAAATGAAACAAAAGTGCTAAAAATTGAGTATAATTGTATTGATAAATGTGTTGATCTATATGTTAAAAGCATTAAAGTTACAAAAGTGAGAAAACATAGAATGTACATGCCAAAACACAATATTTGCAATTTTTTTCAACTTCCTACATATCAGACAACTTACAAAACACATACAAAAAACTAATTAGTATATTAGTTGAGAAAAAGACCAAACAACCAACAATAAAAACTAGAATGAACATAGCAAAAAACAAATGTTAACAACACAAAAGTACTAATTTTTTGAGAAAATGTGTTGAACCACAAAAGCATCAATCTCGCTTCAAAAATGCTAATTGAAGAAAATGTTCTATTTGAGACCTACAATAAAAACTTAAAACACACTCAAATGGAGACTAGTAAAAAGGTGTGTGTGTCCCATTGAGCATGCCAAAATGAAGATGTTGAAAAATTAGAAGGCATAAAACACAAAGAAATAAGAACTTAGCATGAATAACTTCAAATTTTATACCTTTCTCTCTTCCTTGATTTAGCCAAAGTGATGCACCCTTCTCACTTGATTTCCCCTTTAATGAATTTAGGATGTGGAGAGTTGTTGAAGCAATATAACCTTAGTAGTGTGATGATCATGGAATGAAAATGATTACATAAGTTTAACATGCATGAAATAGCAATGAAGGAAAGGGAAAGACTCCAATATATATATTTTTGAATGGAGGCATGGAGGGATATGATTTTACTACAAGATGGATGACGAAAATTAAATGAGACTGCGATGACTTAGCCATGTGCCAAGTTTCACGAGGTGGAAGCATGTGAAATGACACTTGGCATGGGAAAGAGGGAAAAGTGTTCTCACACATGTGTGAGCACACATTGGGAAGAACAAGTAGATGACAAGTGAAAACTTATGTGGCAAAATGTAAGAGAGGTAAGCTTAGAAGAATGACAAATGGAGAAAAGAGTTTAAGTGTAGGTTGGATCTATTAGGAAGAGAATCTCACATATGCGGAAATCAAATAAAATAATTGGTCAAAGGATGAAGTGGAAGTGGTGAGAGTGACATGTGCATGTAAGCATTTATGAAGGCTTGGAGGACACAAGTCACATGATTACAAGTTTGACGATTTGGAAAATTTTAAATTGAAGAAAATGCTAATTAAGATTAAGGACAAACTAGTTAACTACTTAATCCTAAATAAATTAACTAATCATAATTAGAAGAATTAATGGGAGTGGGGGTTAAAGTTGGTTTTATTTTATTAATTAGCCTTCAAAAGAAGTAAGAAAATGTAATGTGAATAATTAATCAAATATCCTTTAATTGATTATAGGGACATGAATAATTAATTAATTAATTAGTTTTAATTAATATAAGTAGTTGAATTCAGGATGCCTACAATTAAATGCAATCTTGTGCATTGAACATAAATAATATCAAGTAGATGAAAACTATGTTTCTATGAAATGAGAACCATCACGTTCATATGTAGTAATGAAACTCTTGTCTTCCAATTTAATCACATCTGTAGACACCTAAAATTGTCCAGTCTAATTAAATAAATATTTTATTTATTTAATTATCTAAGCCTAATTCTTCTATTAATTAAATAAATTTTTATTTATTTAATTAATTCATTTATCCTCTTCTAGCCTTATTTCTCATTTAAATAAATACATTTATTTATTTAAATTATCCCTTTCCTAAATTAAATAAATATTTTATTTATTTAATTATCCTACTTCTTCTATTAATTAAATAAATATTTATTTATTTAATCAATTCATTAGCTTTTTCTACACATGACACATGTCATTCATCTCTTAATTCATACACTACCTACCTCTTTCATTATTTTGGTATTTCTTTTACCTACCCTCTAATCTTAGCCGACCTCTCTTTTTACACCTCTCAATCTTATCCCTCCATTTCATATTGTGTCTTCTATTTAAGAAGATGCCTCCTTCATTATCAAACCCTAATGACTAATCACTTAGCCTAATCGACAATTTGGAGGACTCGACTACACTACGATTCTACTTGCAACCACATTCCGTTCTTTGTTGAGCTCTTGTGCACATAAAATCTGAGAGCAAATATATCAAGCAAGATCAATGGAGATAGGAAGAATGGAGATCAAAACCCTATTGGACATGTGATGGTATAATCTTTGTGATTTCATGTGATTTGCATTGTCTTAGGTAATCTTCATATGTTATGGTGGATCTTTGTTGATTGTTAGGCTAGGGTTTTGTGGTTGGATTCATTTAGCATTTTTGAAGTTGCAGATCGGACATTTTTCGATGACATTTTAGGTATTTCCGCGTCTGCGAGTGTTCGGATCGCATCTCTAAGTTTCAGGAGCATCTGCGGAGGCGGGAATCGCGTTTGTGTTTTCAACAAATTTTGTTTTGCAGGTCTCAGACAGGGGCGTTTGTGTTACATAATCGCGTCTGCGTTACTTCTGATTGCGTCTGTGTCCGAGAAGGGCATCTGTGTGTTTTGGCCGCGTCTGTGCATCATAGAACCGCGTCTGTGTCTGGTATAACAACATCTGTGTTTTTACTATTTCGAAATTTCAAACTTTCTTTGATTCGGTTTTCAGATTTCGCACCTAGGGTTTCAGATCTGGTTTATTTTTGGACTAACCCTTGCAGATTTAGCTAACCAAGTTTGTGCAGCTTGTCTTGGAAGCAAAAAAAAAAAAGTTTTTGTTGAAGGCCCCTTTTTCACAAAGTCTTTTGGGTTTCTAAAATTTACCTAACTTGTGTGCTTGCAGGAAGGGGTGATCATTTGAAACAACCCAAACTACTAACAAATTTTGTTGCAGGTCCTTGGCTAGGGTTTTTGAGATTTTGTTGTGTGCCTTGTTTTCATAGATTAGCAAACACTTCCATTGGTGCACTAAAATTGAATCATTGTCTTTTGTGTCTTGAGCAATAGGCTCTTTTTGTTTAATCTTTAGAGGGCATGTCTTCCTGTGTGGTCATTAGGACTACTAGTGAGAAGAGAATGACCCAAGTGGTAGCGAGGAAAACCCACCTCATCCGAACCACTATAATCAAATGTATTCATGGTGAAAACTATGAATAACGTGTGCTGATTAGTTCATACCGACACTATGTCTCCCCATAAACCCGTTTGATCAAATTTATTTGATCATTTGTAGGGCGTAACCCCTACCAGCTCGGAGCCTTCTGTATTTACAGAGCTGAAAGTGCCGCATGTATGGCCACACGAGCGGATGCCCTTACTAGCACCTTTTTGTTTTAGAAGCCCAAATCCTTCTAGTTGTTGAGGCAGAAGGTCGGACCTCTGGTAGCGGCCCACACACATACGGTTCTTAGTAGAGATACAAAGTTCGCCATGGGGAGTTTTCATGGGGACTGATGCTTGGCTGACCCGAGAAGTGAGTGCCGAGGGTGGAGCCAGTGAGGTCAAGCATCTAAGTATCCGCTCTGAATAGCGTAGCCTCGGGGGTAAAACCCTATGTGGGATCAACAACTATTGTCTTGGCCAGCCATAAGAATTGTGCTTGTCTTATGTTAAACATTCAAACATTCAAGACCAAACAACTAAACATTGTGTCTTTTGTGTCTTCAAGTGTATGCAAAACAACTTTACATCAAACAACACACTTTTCTTGGAGTCATTTTGAAGTCTAAACACTTGCAAACATTGAGTCCTCATTAACATTGTGTCCTCTTGTCATGAAAAACAGTCAAACAGTCGGATTTGGTCACAAAAAAACAACTTCACAGATTGAAAAAATTGCACGGAGTTTACAGAAACGTGTCTGTGTCTGTTCTAACCGCGTCTGAGTCATCTAAGCGCGTCTGTGAAGGGCAGAATAGTGTCTGTGTCTGTAACAGCGTCTGTGTCAAACAGAGACACGTCTGTGTCTAGGAATCGCGTCTGTGAAGTATACAGAAGCGTCTATGTCCAGAATTGAAAATTTTTACAGTCCAGCAAACAAAAGAAATTAGTTTCGGAATACTTGAGCTTCCTAGGTTGTTTCTTCAAGTTTCATCTAGCATTCAATCTGTCCTTGGGTCTCATATAGTCTATCATTGCTTCATATCTCGTTACATTCATACTTGTCTAAACTTGAGTCAAAAAGGTCACTTGCTTGTCCTCATTATACTTTGTCAACATACTACATACAACTACACTTTGCTAAGTGGTCCCTCATCAAGGTTTCTTACCTTTGGGTCTCATTTGGTCTTACTTAGAGTCAAGGTCAGCTTACCTCATCAAGAGAAACAATCATCTCTTTGGAAGTCACACCTACTCTACTACTTACATACTTGGTCTTATACTTTGGACATTGCAAGTACACCTCAAGATTCATTTACACTCCATACAACTCTTGGTCTTCCATACTCTTTTCATTTTTCATATAGTCTCTCACATCTTGGTCAAACACCTAGTTCATGGTTGAAACCCGTCTTCAAAAATCTAGAAGAAAAGCTAAAGAAGCTCAAGAGTCCGCAAACATGAGTTCTTATGAGTATGACAATGATTTATTTTTCAATCCCGAGCACACTACATTGCCTGACATGGATGTTTATAGACACATTCCAAATGTGGAAAACACAGACACTACAAACAAAAATACTACACACAATGACAATGTGGACAACTTTTCAATACAATCAGCAGATGTAGAAGAATCCATAATGAATCCTCATTTCAATAGATTGGTTGAAGAGATAATGAAGAGGGATAGACAATACTTCTTACACATGATGGCACAAAGTGGAGCTAAATACCTCATGACTTTGACATGTCTCAACTTATGGAAAACCGACCCTCACAACAAAGTCACTCCAACATGGATCAAAGGAGACCCAATAGTGGAGGAAATAGAGGACCGCATATGGTACCTGAATCACCATCAGCTTTGCTTCAAAAACCAAAAATCCCACATACACACGGTCAAACATATGATACTTACCTTCGAAGACCATTATGGAAGTCTTATGCAGATAGATATGCTCAATCACATGCTCAAGCTATGGATCAATCAAAACAAGTGGACATTCAAAGGCATGCTCAAAATTTGGACACAAGGAAACCTCATGTCAAATTTGGGGGCAACACAATAGAACATGACATGCCTATAGAATATGGTATACATGCACAAAATAGATATGGGGTTCCTCAACATGAAGCTATACCAAGTGCTCCCTATATGCCGCATCAATATAGACCTCCTCCATACGAACATGTCTATGATCAATATCATCCATACATGCAACAAGCTCCTCCTCAAATTGGTGTCTCAAACATGGGGTATGCTACAAGAAATCGATCGCCACCTAAGAATAATTTGGAGCAACAAATCAGAGATTTACAAAAGAAAATGGAGGACATGAGTACACCAAAACCAACATACACTATGAGAGACATATGTCCTTATCCATTTGATAAGAGCATCCCAATGCCTCCATTTCCTGCACACTTTGTGACGCCAAAATTTGACAAGTATAGAGGAAAAGGAGACCCCAAGGCACACATAAGACAATTTTTCACAGCTTGCATTGAGGTAGCGGCAGAAGAAACATATTTGATGAGGTTGTTCCCGCAAAGCTTAGGCGATCAAGCTATGGAATGGTTCTCTCAATTACCTCCTGGTATTAACTCATGGGGTGACTTAGCAGAGGCATTTATTCAGCATTTCTCTTACAATATAGAAATAGATATCTCAGTCACTACTTTGTGTAATACTAAGCAAAAGGAGGGAGAATCTTTTGCATCATTTTTACAAAGATGGAGAAATCTAGCTAGCAGATGCTCTTGCGAAATCCCACAGAAACAAATGGTAGAAATGTTCACTCAAAACGTTAACAAGGACATTGGCTATGATCTAAGGAAAGCTTGTTTTTCCACCTTCAAGGATGTTATTGAAAAGGGCTTAGCAACAGAAAAGGTCTTAATTGAGCAAGGAATCATTAAGATATTCAAGGAAAACAAAGATGACTTTAAAGGAAAAGACAAGCCAAGATTTTGGAATAAAAACAAGAACACAGTCAATTATGGTGTTGTTGATGCCAACACAGTGAGACCCAAGTTCATCTTTTCGGGATCAAGTTCTACAAACAATCAAGTGAATACTCAAACAACTTCTAGATCACGAAGGAAGTACACCCCATTGGGAGAACCACTTGAATCAGTATTCAAAAAGCTTGTGGCAAACAAAGTGATCATAGTTCCAGATTTTCCTCCATATGAACCAAAGGTCAAACCAAATTGGTGGAATGATGATGAGTATTGTGAGTTTCATAAGAGCAAGGGTCACAAGACAGGTAATTGCCATCGATTGAAGAACATTGTGCAAGATCTCATTGATAGAGGTGATATTGAGATTGAGGGACACTCATCCAATCAAGAACATGAGATGTTTAAGGAACCATTCCCAAAGCATGACAAAGGAAAAGCCAAAGTCATAGATGATCAGGCCAACTATACTAGAGCACCTTACAACTATGACTCAACTATCAATCACATCTCGACGGACAATCATATCTCTACTATTACCATCAAGAACAAAAATCTTGAGAATCCTCCTCAGAGACCCAAGATTGTCCTAAGAGGTGTTGGATCTTCTTCCGAACATACCCTTGAATGTCATGTTACAAACCGTCAAGGTAAGATTACTTTGCCAGGTGCTTCCACTAAAAATGCCGCTTCTTCATCAATAAAACTTGAGTATGACCTTGTAGAACAGTTAGGGAAGACACCCGCGCTCATCTCCATCCTTGAGCTCCTACGTATATCCCCCGCTCATAAAGCTATTCTTGACAAAATCTTGAAAGATATTGCTGTTCCTACTGATCTGAACGTGGACCAGTTTCAAGCCATGGTGGGATACCTTTCCATTCCACATTCCCTTACATTCACAGAAGCCGATGACGCCTCCGTATGTCAGCCACATAATGCACCTTTACATGTTGAAGCCTTCATACACAAACATCGAATAAAGCGAGTCCTGATAGAAGGAGGAGCAGGTCTAAACATTTGTACATTAAGCACCATTAAACAATTGGGATATTCTGATAAAGCTGTGAATTCAAAAAATCAAATCACCATCAAGGCATATGACGATGAAGAGCGCTCATCCAAGGGCATGGTCACCTTACCTCTAAGAATTGGGCCAGTTACAAAGGATGTGGTTTGTCAAGTCCTAGATCTGGATCTCACATACAACATATTGCTAGGACGTCCTTGGATTCATGAAATGAGGGCAGTCCCATCGACATACCATCAATGCATTAAGTTTCCTCATAATGGAGTCAAGGTAACAGTTAACGGTGATCCTAATCCGTTCATATATTGCAATAACTTGAGATCACATACAGAGACCATCATTCCCAGTAATCGTGAAGCTGTTCCTTCTTCGGCATACATTGACCCTGAGTCATTGAAACCTTCGACATCAAAACAAGGTGAACTTAAAGGCAAATTTCAAGACAAAGGCATGGGAGAATACACTCTAAATCAGACAATGTATTTACGACAAGTCATGAGCTCTCCAAAAGAATATGGAAGGCCACATCCTAACAAGCAAATATCCATCATGATACTCAAATGGGATCCTACTACCTTTCAAAGATGGGGCGAACTAGAAGAGGAAGATTTATACAGAATGCTCTATAAAGACATTGAAGAGGACACACAAGATCAGATCAATATACCCTGTGAGAAATATGGCAAAGGCTTCAAGATTCTACAAAAAATCAGGTATGATGGAAAAAGCCCTCTTGGGTTACGCAAAGAAGGCACTATGGAGCCCTTACAACCTGAATTGACTGTAAAAAGAGAACGCTCAAAGGGACTTGGTTTTTTGACTTCCAAGATCCACACTAAAAGGACAGAAGAGGCATCACAAATCAAAGTTGCCAAAGTTCAACAAGAAGATTACCATTCCACAGATTCCAACGAATGGGAATGGGGTTCAGACAAATCCTCCAGTGACTATGAGCTCATCGAGACATTTAGAGAGCCAAATGAACCGACAAAAGAAGAGGAATTTTATAAAAAGTTCAGGGTGGGTCAAGAAATAACCCATAAAGATTCCACACAGTCTTCGTCTCAAGGTCTTAGGTCAAAATCACATAGGATGAGGACACCTGTCCCGGAAGGTGCTACTAGTGACGACAATTTGGATTCGCTTGCGATCGAAACTGATGAGGAGAGTGCCATCGATGACCTCGACAATTGCCTCGATATACCCGAATATAACCACATATTCACTCTTAGCCCCGCAAACTCCGAAAACATTAAAGGCCTTCCCCTTGTTCACCACCAACTCATTGACTGGGATTATGAAGGACCAGCACAATTTGACACATTTCAAAATGACGAAGCTGTTATTGACTATCTAGGCATACGAGATGATCTTCCCCCTGGGGACCACAAAGCAGGATACACCATAGAACTCAACAACGTGGCATATTTTGGTGAGGGTGTCGGACCTTCCAGTCGCAAAAATGTGAAAATAAGAACAAATCAAGGGTCTTATGGCGAAAACCACACTGTGGCGCTATCTGATCCCAAAAAAGTAAAAAGAAAGGACGTATCTAAGGGCGAAAACCTCTCTGAGGCACCCGAAGATGGAAGGCTCGACATTCTCCCAGCATCATATGAGGAAAAGTCATCCATGTTGGTAGAAGAGACTATCAAAACGAACATTAGTACAGAAGAAGTTCCACACAATATATTCCTGGCTCAATCATTGACAGAGTCCGAAAGGGCAAAATTCATAAGCTTCTTCAAAGAACGACAAATCAACTTTGCATGGTCATACGCTGATATACCTGGACTAGATCTGAATTTGGTAATGCATCATTTGACAGTCAAACCGGGGGCAAAGCCAGTAAAACAGAAATTAAGGAAAATGCATCCACAAGTGGCATTACTAGTCAAAGCAGAGTTGGAGAAATTATTGGATGTTGGATTCATACGCCCAATTGATTATCCTGAATGGATCTCCAATTTAGTACCTGTTAGTAAACCAGATTGCAGCATCAGAATATGTACAGATTTCAGAGACATCAACAAAGCTTGTCCGAAGGATGACTTCCCATTACCAAATATCGACTTGATCGTTGATCTCACAGCAGGTCATGAAATGTTATCTTTAATGGATGGATTTTCCGGTTATAATCAAATCAGGATTGCACCTGAGGATCAACACAAAACATCATTCACTTGTCCGTGGGGAACTTTCTGTTGGAATGTTATGCCCTTTGGGCTAAAAAATGCAGGTGCTACATATCAAAGAGCAATGACCACTATCTTTCATGATCTCATGCACATAACCGTGGAAGATTATGTTGATGATCTCTTGGGTAAATCAATAGACAGAGATACACATTTGGACATACTTTCAGTCGTCTTTGATCGGTTGGAAAAATACAAGGTAAGATTAAACCCCAAGAAATGTGTCTTTGGAGTAACCTCCGGGAAGCTCCTAGGATTCATTGTGTCCAAAAGAGGAATTGAAGCCGATCTAGCAAAAGTCAAGGCTATCTTGGACATGCCGCCACCCAGAAATATCAGTCAACTTCGATCCTTACAAGGGAGACTTCAGTCTATACGAAGATTCATAGCACAACTTGCAGATAAGTGTAATCCTTTTCAGCACCTGCTATATAAAAATATCAAATTCAAATGGGATGATAACTGTCAACAAGCTTTTCAGACGCTCAAAGATTATCTTTTGAATCTGCCAGTTTTGATGCCACCAGTTCCAGATCAGCCTTTGCTACTATACATATCAGCTACTCCAACAGCACTGGGGGCACTCCTAGCACAACAAATAGCTGACGGTAAGGAAAAAGCAGTATACTATATCAGTCGCACATTGGTGGGATATGAGCTAAACTACACACCAATCGAGCGTGCATGTCTCGCTGTGGTCTTTGCTTCATAGAAATTACGCCATTATATGCTCACTCACAAGACTAAGCTGATTGCAAGAATTGATCCATTAAAATACCTTCTCAACAAAGCTACACTTACTGGGCGACTGGCCAAGTGGGTAATGATCCTGAGTGAATTTGACATTGAGTATGTGGACAGAAAAGCAATAAAAGGACAAGCAATCGCAGATCAATTAGCAGATGCCCCCATGATAGATGATGTTCCTCTAAATTCAGAATTTCCAGATGAATCCATTTTAACAATATCACACGAAAGACCATGGCAACTATACTTTGATGGCTCATACACACAGCACGGGGTAGGAGCTGGTATTCTCTTTATAACTCCTCAAGGCGATTCTATACCAAAATCATACCGCTTATCATTTCCTTGCACTAACAATATAGCGGAATATGAGGCATTAACAACTGGATTACGAATTGCAGTTCAATGGAAGATCCAAGAACTTCGTGTTTTTGGGGATTCTCAACTTGTCATCCGTCAAGCAACTGATGATTACCAAACGAAAGATGAAAAATTAATGCCTTACAAGCAACTGGTAGATGATTTGAAACGACACTTTACAAAGATAGATTTTGAGCAGATACCAAGAGAGCAGAATCGTGCTGCAGATGCCATGGCTACAATCGCTTCACTAATTGACCTGCCTCAAAATGAAACCTGCTATGAGTTCCTGGTAGACAACCTATTGGTTCCTTCATATGAGATCACTCCTACTGAAATGATATGCGTTGTCGGTCCCGAATCCCAGTTATATGGTTCCATATTCACATATCTTCGTGACAATATCTTACCTCCTGATCTATCAAACAACCAACGCCGCACTTTCATTCGCCAATCCTCTCGATATGTCATTTTAGCTAATATCCTATATCGAAGAGGTCTAGATGGCACTCTTCTTAGATGTTTAGAAAGCGACGAAGCTCAGATTGCGTTACGTGAAGTGCATGAAGGGATATGTGGTCCGCATGCTAGCGATCCTACCTTGGCCAAGAAACTCATTAGGACTGGCTATTATTGGCCCAATATGGAAAAAGACTCATATCAGTTTGTCAAGAAATGTAAGCAATGTCAAATTCATGGAGACCTCATACATGCACCAGCACAAGAACTACAACCACTGGCGTCTCCTTGGCCCTTTTGTCAGTGGGGACTCGATCTCATAGGCAAGATTCACCCTCCTTCTTCCAATGGTCATAAATTCATTATCACAGCCACAGAGTATTTCACAAAGTGGATTGAGGCTGTGCCTCTCACACAAGTCACTGGGAAACAAATTGCTACTTTCATCCTTAACTATATCATTTGCCGATATGGTATTCCTAAATCCATTATTACTGATAACGGGTGTCCCTTCAAAAATCAGGATGTTCGTGAACTCTGTGACCGCTTCCATATTTCCCATCGTTTCTCCACACCATATTACCCCCAAGGTAATGGCCAAGCTGAGGCGTCTAATAAAACAATTCTTAAAATCCTCAAAAAGACAGTCGACGACGTTGGCCGTAACTGGCATATCCAACTCAATCCTGCACTTTGGGCCTACCGCACAAGTGCCCGCACACCTACAGGAGTTACACCCTACTCACTTGTCTACGGCGCTGAAGCCATCTTGCCTATTGAGGTCGAGTTACCTTCTTTACGGGTCTCTTTGCAAAACATCATCAGTGATGAAGATTACAGGGTCTCTCGCTTACAAGAACTAGAACTGTTGGATGAACGGAGACAAATTGCTTTTAATCATCTCAAGGCTTACCAACAACGAATGAGTCGTAGCTACAATCACAAAGTCAAGCCTCGCACATTTGAGGTAGGTGATTTGGTTCTCAGAGAAAATCCTAAAAATCAACAAGACAGAGAGAAGAGGGGCAAGTTTGAACCAAACTGGCTGGGTCCTTACATCGTTACAGCAGTCTATGGATCTGGGGCATATCAGCTCTCTACTACAGAGGGTGAACCTTTGGAGGATCCTATCAACAACATGCATCTTCGCAGGTTCTACACATAGCTCTTCGGAATGTCCTAATTCAAAAATACAAAAAAAATAAAAAAATTTCAAAAATACAAAAAAATTATAAAACATAAAAAATCGTTACTTGGTGAAAACCTGGCAAATAGGCGCCTTGTGACACAAAAAAAAAAAATTTTTTTTTTGAAAAATCAAAAAAAAAAGAGTAAAGAGATAATTTCGTCCAACGGTGAAAACCACTTCGGTGGCGCCCTGGGCAAGTACCATGGTGAAAACTGGGTCACCAGCGCCATGTGTAGAGACATTGCTCCTCCCTCCTTCAGGATTCACTTTCATCCTTCACTTTGCACACACTCACGACCTATTCGTCCACGATAAACTTACCCATTCCCATCATGGCTTGTTATTGATCTACCCAAGATTGGTTAGCCGTTCATAATAAACCTCCCTTTCCATCCATAATAAATCAGATCCTATCTGTGGCTAAGGCAAATCCTACATCTAGTGATGGGTATGGAACTAAGAACATCACACGTTCTGAGGAGTACAGTTTCTTCCAGCTTTCTTCAGTCTATCCGCACACAATCCACAATAAAGCAACATTTGCATCGCAGATCCGCCATAAAGTTTCATCTTCTCTGCAATGAAGTATTAGTTTCATGGATTCAGTCAGTTTCAGATGAGACACAGCAGCAACAATGGGCTTCAACAAAATCAAATCTTTCAACAGACTCAGACAACATATGGTTCAGTGCTATCTATCCTTTTTGTGAAAGTGAACATTGTGACCACAATCAAATACAACTTATACAAGTGACAAGAGACACTAAACTTGAGGACTACAATGGATGTTGGGGGTCGAATCTTGGTTTTCTTTTGATTTCATCTTTTTGGTGACATGTCTTTTAGCTTTTCCGGGATGTCTCTGACTAGAGACTCTATCTCCAGGATGTCTTTGACTAGAAAGGCGAGGATGGGGTATCGTCACCTATTTGTATTTGCTGTCTATGGATTGTCTCTTAGTAATGCTATGACTTGTCCAAGGATATGAGGACACTATGAGTCTAGTATGAACTGGGGCATTCCTTGTTTGTGACTGTCTTATCTCCATGCAAATAGGTACAATGACTTTCTGGGTCGAACATATGCCTCGATTGTCATAACCTACTTGCCATAATAAAGCTCAATGATGATAACGCACAAGAAGCTCTTTCACGTTCATATCTTTTGTCTTCCATCCCCCTTTCTTGATTGACTTCCATCATCCTTCTTGAGTCCGCATAGCCTGCTATCACATGACTGAGTATAATGACACACCAAAAACATTTGCATTTCATGTAGCTGCACTGGCATTACCACATATAAGCATTTCACACATACATATAGATATCACAATTGCATCACATCCTGCACACAACACTTGTTAGCACAATTTACATTTGCATTATCATATTCATCTGCATTACATACATTCACATTTGCGTCATGCATCACATATAAAACATAAAAGAACAAAAATATTGCATTGTATCATATACATATTTGCATCCATATCATAAGCATACATTCTAAGAACATCTCATCACATAGGTACACATGCATATAGCTGCCACAAAAATGAATCATCTCTCATATATAATCAAATGTGTCATGATACAATGATGTCAAAAGAATCATATGGCTACAAAATCACCCGCAGGTGTCTACAATACAAAAAAATGGTACAAATACTGATACAAGGGAGCCCTCTATGGCTATGATGAACTCCCTCCCTCGGAGCCGCCTGGCCTTGATAGAATCTAAGCTCTAGAAGGACCTGCTCCAGGATCACCCTGCCTGTCTGGTGGTGGAGGAGGACCCATGACCCCACCACTCGATGCCTGTCTCCTCCGGCTCCCTCCCGTAGCCGTCGCTGTCCGCGATGGTCTATGGAAGCTCCTCGCCCGCTGATCTACTGGCACGACACCATAATACAGGTCCCTCCAGTAGGCAATCTCCTCTCCGGCTCGCAGGACATATGCATAGCCTACTCCTGTGTCCTCCGCCGCCTGCCTCCCTGCCCTCAGCGTTGTCTCAGCCTCAGTGTAGCGCTGAATCGCTTGATCCCTCTCCCGCTCAGTATCCCTGAGCCGGGTCCTGAGCCGATCCCTCTCCCTCTCCAACTCCTGGATCTCGTCTGCCTGGCCCTAGCAGATCTCCCTGAGCTCAATCAGCTCATCCTCCTCTGGATCCCCACCCTCTGCCTTTGCCTGTGGCTCTCCCTCTGCGGGTGCCTGCTCCTGTACCTATCCCTGTACCTGTCTCGGTACATGTCTAGGTCCCTATACCTGTCTCTGTCCTTGTGCCTGTACTGGCACCTGTCCCTGCCTCTGTCCCTGTGCCCTAGGACCCTGTGCTACTGGTACCTGCAGGGGCACTCCACCGCGACCCCTCACCACCTGGGCCTGTCCCTCCTGTCCACCCTCCCTCCGAGGTACCACCCTCCTCTCCCCAACTACTCCCCTCTGCCTCCGTCGGCCTCTGCCCCCATCGCCTCCACCATCATCATCGTCATCTCCTCCTACCTCTCCCTCCAGTAGCTCCCCTGGATCTGTCAGTCGCGGGAACGGATGCTCTGCCCAATATGCTGTATACTCTGCATCCATGCCTACATCCTCAATCTCTGGCCACATATCCCAGGGTAGGGGCATCGTCTCTGCCAGCTGTGTAACTGCCTGATCATATGACAACAATGGCCCGAACTGCGCCTAATCCCTCACTGTACGGGCATACATACCCGAGCCTCGTGGCATCCTCTGGATCTTGCCATACTGCCTGCATACTCTATCTACCAGCTGCCTCTCCAATATATAGGGCGTCCACTCAATCAGATATCTGCTCCTGAAGGTATAAGGCAGCTCCACTGCATCATCCTCCCACTCCTCACATCCCAGATATGGCCTCCAGATGACTATGTCAATGTCATCTATCACTCGCCTCCAATGCTCTAACCTGCCAATCCGAGGCTGCGAAGTGATCATGTCATATAAATGCACAAAGCTCCGTCCGTGACCCCTACCTCTGAAATGTATCGGCCGTGTGATAGGCAGATGCTCATATGCCCAAACCTGTAGAAGTGTCACTCCACAGCCTAGTCCCACTGATCCATGGTAGACGAACTGGTGAAGCTCATAATATAGGTGGGCCAACACACATGGACCCCACGCATATCTAGTGTGCTGAGTCACCAATATCTCCAGTGCTCCTCCCCAGCCCACTGCCAACCCCCGTGTCGCCCTGTCCGGACATAGGAACCCACTGATAGCTCCTCCGATCACAGCTGGCAAAGCTAATCCTGTCGCGGTCATGGTGTCCCATGCCACATGTCCTGCTCTCATCTCTAGGCCGAGATCTTGAAACACCCATCTCAAAGCCTCTCTGTCTCCATCGCGATCGTATGGAATCAGCTCTCCATCGATCGGTATGTGCAGAATCCTATAAACATCCTCAAGGGTGACTGTCATCTCACCCATCGGCAAATGAAATGTGCATGTCTCTGAATGCCATCTCTCGGCCAGCGCAATCAGCAAACCCATGTTTGCCCGAAACTCAGGCACATACAGCACGTGTCTCAATCCCATCTCCTCAATGGCAGCTCTATCCTGAAATGACAACTCTGGTCGCAACCTCTGTGTGGACGGGAATCTCTCCCGTGACTCCAACATAGGCAAATACTCCTGCAGTCAAGCAAATCAATCATGTCAGTCAAGGTGGCATTCACTGTTCATCACAAAATGCTACTCGCTATCTAAATGCATATGGTTATCTATTCTAGTGACACTCACTGTTCATCACAAAGTGTTGCTTCTATCCTAGTAGTGCTCCCTGTTCATCACAAAGTACTACGTGTGTGACACTCCCTGTTCATCACAAAGTGTTACTCACATTTTGCACTCCCTGTTCATCACAAAGTGCTGCTCATACTTTGGGTACTCCCTGTTCATCACAAAGTACTCTATCTTGGTGCTCCCTGTTCATCACAAAGTGCCTTGATCTATCCTAGTCTTCCTCGAGGACCTGCTTGAGTGTATCCTCTCAGCAGCTTATCCAATCGACAGCGTATGTTCATCACAGAACTGCCGATTTGACCTAGAAGACCAAAACCTTGCTTTTTTTTTGACATATACGCGCTTTTAACTCACAAACGCGTTTCTACCTCACAAACGTGCCTATAGACTGCACAAGCGCGCCTAAACGACACAGACGCGCCTGTTTGACATAAACGTGCCTAAATCATTCACAAACGTGACTTTGGCACACAAACGCCCCTTCAGGACGTAGACGCGCCCGCATCAAGCACAAACGCGGTTCCAGACACAGACGTGCCTGGCACTGACACAGACGTGCCTGGCACCGACACAGACACGCCTGTTGGACACAGACGTGCCTGGCATCGACGCAGACACGGTTGCACGTTTTTGCACTTTTTTGTGCCCTATTCCTAAGCGCATTTATTGCTAACTAGCATACATTAATGACAAAATTGAATGCGTCAAAGTACGAAGAGGTTTGGTGGTACTTACCGGCTCTCCTGCCTCTGCTGGTCTCTGAAATCGGCGAACGCGGTCGAATCTGTGTACGAAAGCCATCGCTGCTGACTGCTGCTGCTCTTTTTCTTGCTCTGCACTGTGATCTCGTGAAGGTGTAGATGACAATGAGGATGTCTTTTGCTCGTGGTCTATCTTATAGCCTACCCTAGCCCTCGCCTTCATTTCCCGAGTCAGTCTTCTTCATCCCGTGACTCTGTCACTTTATCCGGTCTATCCATTCTAGCCTTTCTTTATTATCGAGAGATTGTCTGCAATCTTTTCAGACATTTTCATCCAATCTCTCGAGGGGGCATATTATTCCCATCTTGGGGCAACTCTGTATCAGTTCATCTTATCTTCTTTGAAACAACGCGACAAGCCGCATTGTCTCAAAGAGGGGCAAAATGTAGACACCTAAAATTGTCCAATTTAATTAAATAAATATTTTATTTATTTAATTATCTAAGCCTAATTCTTCTATTAATTGAATAAATTTTTATTTATTTAATTAATTCATTTATCCTCTTCTAGCCTTATTTCTCATTTAAATAAATACATTTATTTATTTAAATTATCCCTTTCCTAAATTAAATAAATATTTTATTTATTTAATTATCCTACTTCTTCTATTAATTAAATAAATATTTATTTATTTAATCAATTCATTAGCTTTTTCTACACATGACACATGTCATTCATCTCTTAATTCATACACTACCTACCTCTTTCATTATTTTGGTATTTCTTTTACCTACCCTCTAATCTTAGCCGACCTCTCTTTTTACACCTCTCAATCTTATCCCTCCATTTCATATTGTGTCTTCTATTTAAGAAGATGCCTCCTTCATTATCAAACCCTAATGACTAATCACTTAGCCTAATCGACAATTTGGAGGACTCGACTACACTACAATTCTACTTGCAACCACATTCCGTTCTTTGTTGAGCTCTTGTGCACATAAAATCTGAGAGCAAATATATCAAGCAAGATCAATGGAGATAGGAAGAATGGAGATCAAAACCCTATTGGACATGTGATGGTATAATCTTTGTGATTTCATGTGATTTGCATTGTCTTAGGTAATCTTCATATGTTATGGTGGATCTTTGTTGATTGTTAGGCTAGGGTTTTGTGGTTGGATTCATTTAGCCTTTCAATATTGTTATTATTGTTATCCATTTTCACCATACACAACATCAACCAAGAATTCAATACCTTAAAATTGTAAGGTTTTATAATTAGATCCCTTGAAAAATCCATATAGATGAATCTATCTACATTCCAAAAGTCCTTATTTAAAATTCCTTTTTGCATGTACTATTACTTTTTAAATATACAAAAAAATACCCCTTTGAAACATAAAGTAACATGTAAACCTATCTTTTCCGAAATAGTGACCATCATTCATGAAAAAATTCCTTGTAGAAAGTACATTAGAATTTTATTATACAAAGACAATACAATGTATTTCAACCTAGATTGTCCCATTTCAAAACAATTGAGCATTCCCCATTTAGCAACATTGTTAAAGTATCAATTTTTTATTTTGGAATATGTCCATCTAACCCCTAGCTTGAAGGAACCATCCACCTTTACCCAAAAACATAGCTCCTTTATTGGCCTTTGTCTACACATCCTTGAATGGTTTTCCATACTACCCTTGACCCCTAGAATCGTCGTCATTTCAATTCTCCATAAATTGAATATCACATTTTGCAAAATAAATAAATATATCAAACCTTTTATAAGGCCTTCTCATGTTTGAGTGTATGAGCTTGGTTGATGAGAAACTTTACGATATAAAAATTATAACAAAAACCTCAAAAAAAACCTCCAATAAACAACTTAACATAAGACAATAAATGAAAACCACACACACTAAAGTAAAATATAACAAAGGTGACAAAAATACAAGAAAACCAAGAAAAACGAAGGTGGAGAACATTAAAGGATTGCTTTTTATCTTTCACGCTAGACTTTCTCAAAGAATAAATGTTAGCATCTAAACTTTGAGTTGTAAAAAAATAGATTTAGAGGTTGTGGAAAAAATAAATAGTTGTCAAATCTACTAGTTGTGTCTTCATTTAACAAAACATTCAAAGTGGTGCCATACAAAAGCATCAACTACATAAAGACTAACACTATTAAATCCACATATAATTTTTTTATTATTAATAGTTTGAGAGATACATTATTCAAACGAGAAACTAATGTAATTCAATTGATTTAATTCAATGAAAGTCAATAATATAAAAATCTAAAATCTTTTTGTTTACATTAATAGTTGTTTAATTTAATTTTAAAGAAACAATCAATTAAAATCATGAAATACACACGCCTCTCATTAAATCTTTTGAAAAGAAGTTATCCTCTCATTATTTGTAGATGTCTATACAATCTATCTACAAGGAAAACAAAAGAGTTAACCCAATCCAAACAAAACAAATACCAAATAATGCCAAACATTATTATTACAGTGGCAACATGGTGTATAGGAGGTCAACACAATCCATGTAAGAAAAACAAAAAAGCAAACCCATCCTGTAAAACAAAAAATAGATTTGATTTATTTTCAAAAAGTAGACCACCTTATAAAAGCAAAAATTAGATTTGATTTGTTTTTAATTACCTTAATAATAATAATTATAGTAATGAACTAATATAGTTGAAAATTATGTTATAAGCTCATAAAATTAAGTTTTAAAGTAGTATTTGATGTCAAACAAAATAGAGAAAAATAAATGCTTTGCAAAGTTTCAAAAGTCAATTTCGTGATGACTTCATATAAGGTTTCCGTTCTACTAAGATAAGCTCACGAAGGCTAAGGAAATTATTACGAAGAAGTTTTTCCAGGATATAGAAAAATTATTTTAAAATCCAAAAGTAATATAAGATGCTGGTTGAATTAATTAAGAGGAAAGATTTAACATATAGTAGTAATGTATGATTCTTGAACATTACATCTAAAGGTTCATTGTAGATAACAAGATTTATTGAATTTTTAAAAATGTGATTTTATAATAGAAATATATGTTCATGTCATAGGCAAGAAGGATATAAAGGCTACGATCAACTAAAGCAAATCAAAGAAAGCAAATCAAAGAACAAGTGCTACAATTTCAATCAAATAATTATGTAAAAATAAAATTGTGCATTTTATGTAATGAATGTTCTAATAGCTTTGGTTTCATTTTGTAAAGTATATCTAGCTTTGAATTTACAAACTAAATTATTTTTCATTCAACTACCTATTGATAACTCTAATTCAATGTAATGGAATTGAAAATAAAAGCACACTCTCATTTGTCCAACATATATGTTTATAAACAATATAAACATTTTTTTTATATATTGAAACAATATATAAAACAAATTACACAAAATTAGACGGTCAACAAACCGCCCAGAAAATAGAAAGAACCTACTGTTAATAAACAATAAATAAACTTCCGTATGAATTAGGGCTGATCTGTACCGCTGAATCGAAACCTGGAGAGGTCATTGTTCTCAACAACCTGGAAGAACTGGATAGCCGCCTCCAAAGGCTCTCTTAAACGCCAGTGAAAATGCTTCAAATCCACACATTCATCCGCCAGTTTTGATTCTGCCCTTGAAATCTTTTCCAGCAATGTTTCTCGAAAATGTTGAGCGCTTTGGAGTCTTCTCTCCAATTCTTCTTCAGATTGTGCCGGAAAAGCCTGAGTGTTAGGGTTCATTGTATGGATGGATCTGATCCGAGCTTCCTGATCTGAAATTTCCCGATCAATGTTCAACAGCATTTTTCCAAAATCTTCGAGAGCATTTAGGGCACTGGAAATCTGTCTGGAAAATCTGTCGACTTCATTCTCCATTGATGATATAACTTCATCTTCCATTGTAATGACAGGAAATTCAACAGAGATCAATTATGGCATTTGCAGCTCGTTAGGGTTTGGTTTTCCTAGTTCCTGTAATTGATGTTTATATAACCAGAGTGGAGACTCGTTAAGAGGGGGGTATATAATCCTTCGCCCTTCTTAATTCTGGAAGGGCCGACTTTATATCTTATATTGAGGCGTCATTGTGTTGAATGTATCGGCTCTTTATTTTAGAGTTTCTTATATTGTGTGTACTATAGAATTATTATGTAGTTTGAATATAATGATTAATTAATTATTTTAGAAATGGTTTATAATTGAGAATATAATTTTATTTTTTTATCAATGTTTGATGGAGACCCGTCTTCCCAAAAAATGTGTTTTCTTAGAGGATGTTTTCGAAGATTTGGGGAAACATCCTCTTACAACACCACCACTTCTACTTCCACTACCTTTGCCACCTTTGTCGAGGATGTCGTTGGGTCGCTTACAATATGGCACATGCCATTACATACTAATTGCAACCTTTAGCTTCATGAAAACTAGTTGGCCTTTCATGGGGCACTCACAAAGAAGTCATATTGCAGATTTTGCCTTGAAGATTTTAATTGACCTCTATTTTTATATCGTCATCGCTCCCCCATTGTCCCCTCATTGTCCCCAAATTTAGGCCCTTGATTCCCCATCCCCGAAACTCATCCCGACGTCCCCATGTCCACTGCTAGAAAACTTGGTGAAACATTATTTTTATTTAATTAATTAACATATTTAATTAAATTTAATAATTTAAATCTACAATTCTACAAATTATTTTGATTGAGTAAAAAGCTAATTTATTTGATTAATGGATTCATTATATATTTTTTTCATATGTTATATACTAATTGAGATGTAATAATAGTACAAATTATTTACAACTAGAAAAATATTACTAAGATTCACAATTTATTTTTGACATGTATCTGTTAGGTTAATTTTCACTTGGAATAAATGGATTTTGAATTGAGATAAGCAACAATCATGGCAATCTGATCTGAGGAGAAATTCGAACTAAGAGAAAATTCAAAACATGAAATAATACGAGCAAAGAAGGCAGACAGGTAGGCAAGTCGTATTGCCAACTCAATAGGTCAAAATTCTTGATCATCCTAGGATTTGCCACTAGGGCAAACACAATCATGCTTGATTCTGGTTAGTGGTGCAGGAGCACCTAACCCAAATGTACACTAGGAGGTTAAAGATCATGTCATGAATCATTTCACTCATATTTGAGTTTATATGGTCATTTTAATGTACTTTGAGTCATTGTGAGGTCATATGTAAGGCTAAAAGAGCCAATTGTAATGAGTTATCCAAGTTGTCCTAATAAGGTCTTGATTGGGTTTATGAGGTTAAATTTGTATAAACGAGTCATGAAAGGGTTAAAAAGTTGTAAAAGGTCATTTGAAGTCCTTTTTTATGTATTTGGAAGGTTCATGTTAAGTCTTACAAGTTTGGAGTTCATATTCATCAAAGTTGTCATTTGTGGCATTAAATGTTGTCAAGCAACAAACCATGTTCTAAAAAGTTGCAAACCAAGGATGTAATCGGTCTTGGGTAGTTGTAACTGCCATATGGATGTGTGGAGGTTATAAAAACCATCATTTGGTCGAATCCAATGGGGGTGTGTATGATTGGAGGAAGGAAATGAATAACATTTGAAGTTTTTACACACTCCACATTGTTTTCTGGGTATTGCAGTATGATCATTTACGTTTTTATTTATGAAAAATCATTTGTCTCCATTGGAAATATATTGGATACGATAATGGCATGAGTTAAATTTGTTTTCCCTTTGGTTTCATTTAATTTCAATCACTTTGAAACAAGTTATGCAAGTTTTGGTGAAAACTGTCAAAAACCCTCCAACTTGGGGTTTGTGGAGAATTTCACTAATATTTTTTATTGCACCATTGGAAATAGTTGTAAATTTGGTATTTGATAGATTTTTTAATTCTCTTTCAAATTAATTCAGTTTCAATGTGATTGGTTGAGCATTTTCTGAGATATTTGATGCCCTAGGCGGACTGGGCATGCACATTTCTTGTTTTTTCTGTAACAGTCAAAACGGTCTTGGTACAGAGGAGATAACTTTTAACTCCATTGTTGGATTGTTCTCAATTTTGGATATGGTTTGAGAAACCTAGTTTCCTACAACCTCACCGAAGAGATCTTAAAAATATTGTCGGGTTTGAAAGCTATTAATAACCGAGTATGAGTCTATTAGACTATCATTAATTGGGACAACATAATGCATTGTTTGGGTCTTGAATAATGTTTAAAGGGTTATAAATGATATGAAAGATTTGATATTAGATTGGTTGGTTGATAGTAATCTTGTTAGATTCCTCAAACATATCAAGGTTGCATATTGATGATTATTTTGGGTCATTGAGCACCCTAGGATTGGGACTCCATGGTTGATTTGGGGTTCTTGGTTGTTTTTTCACGATGCTTTGCATCAGTTAGCCATGGGGAAACAAAAATTGGCAGACAGGAAAAATGATAGAGGAGAAGGTAAGAAGGATTTGGGGAAATCTTGGATTAAATGGAGACCAAACAAGAAGAATAAGCCCATATCTGACTTAAAAAACAAAACCAAATGGATAGAAAGGAATGAGGCAGGACTTATCAACCCAAGACTAAAGGATGGATTGATGAATTGGAGAAATACAAACCAAGGAAGGAGAAGCCATGCCAAGGAAGCATCCCACCCCAAATTTTCCTTCAATAGAAGATTTGCAAGTCAAATAGACAAAGGAAAGGAATGGCATTCTCTGTAGAATTACTGAGAAATGGTCATTCCTTCAAAAACCCTAGATACGATAGTGGATCATTTTGAGGGATGCAAATTATTTATGAAATGGACAGGAGGAGTTCATATGGTGAACATAATCATTAACAAGTGGATATTGCAATATGGAGGACATGCAAGTGTAAGAGATTTAGAAAATGGCTTTTATCTTGTTGATTGTATTGATAATTTCTTAAAAAGAACTACTCTATGGGAAATTGATATTCTATGAGGGTTTCTACTTCTATAGAATAGATTGGGAACCAAATTTCAATCCAGCAATCCATAAGCCTAAATGATATCCAAAATGGGTAAAACTAAGGAGTTTACCCACAAAATATTGGAATTGAGGAGCCCTGGAAAATATCTGGGAGGCATTAGTTCTTGATAGGTATAGAGGAAGGTTTCTTTCTTGGTAAGCCGAGAGTAGAAGCCAAAAAATTGGTAGATATGGATTGTGATATAAGATAATTAGATAATTTGGAGATAATCACATCAAAAATTTGGTAGATATGGATTGTGATCTAAGATACTTAGATAATTTGGAGATAATCACATCAAATAGAAAATGGAATAAAAAAATTGAAATTGATTTAAAAGAATATGGTGGGAGGTGTGTGCTAGGGTTAGGACTTATTGCCAATTGCTCAAAATGGAAAGAGGAACATAATAGAGCAGAAACTACCTCAAATTGCAAAGGGGAAAAAAATTGCTTGAGGAAACAATGCAGGAAAAGGAAGCAAATCAAGAATGGGAAGAAGGGGAAATAAGGGAATTTGCATTAGGATCCTTGGAAATAGGTAAAGAAAACATAGAGTTTCCTAAAGGGAGGGTGCAGGAAAACAAAGATAGGGGTGAGGAGAAAGAAACATTAAATGAGGAAGAGTAGAATTCCCTCAAGCAAGAAATTGAAGCCTTACAAAAAGATATTGAGAGAAGATTTGAAGCTATTGAACTTAAAAAATGGGGGAAAGGGGAAAATTTATACCTTAGCAAGGAGAAAAGGAAAGGAAGGGAAAACAGTATATTAGATCTATGCACTAAAAAGGCTTTGGTTATCACTTAGGAAATGGGGGTTAAGATGGAAATCAATCAAAGCAAATAAAGGCAATGGGTGGCAAAGATACCACAGGGTGAGAAAGAACGTGACTTAGAATTGGAAGCAATATATGAATTCTTGGGCATCTCTCATACCCCAGAGATAGAAACTGAAGAAATGATCATAGGAAAACATGAGCTCATGATGATATGGAGGAAGCGAATCAAGAAGACTTGTTTAAGAATGTGGATATTCAAGAAGAGGAGGAGAGGGTAAAGAAGAGAGAAATGATGTGGGACTCTAGAAAAATATGGAAAATAAGGCAAAACCAGATTGTGGGAAATTGTCAGGCAAAAGAAAGGGCAGAAAATCCCTATCTAAATTGATATCAAAGGTTGGTGAAGTAGGAGGACAAGCCAAAACTACTACATTACTGAAACTAGGTAAGGGAAACACTCTTCCCCAAGAGCCATGATTCTCCTAACATGGAATGTTAGGGGCTTAAACACCCCTAAAAAATAATGTTTGGTTAAGTGTTGGATATCAACAACAAAGGCTAACATTATACTATTGCAAGAAACAAAGTTGACTAATGATGAAATGCATTCATTCCACAAAAAACTAGGTGAATGGAAACTAGAATGGATTCAAGATGAAGGGCCTCTGGTGGATTAGCCATCCTTTGGAAACTTAGTGGGATGGTTTTTGAAAAATTGGGAAGTGGTAGAAACTGGATTGGAGGAAACATAAAAAAACTTGGTTGCAAATTTAAACTTTAAATTGATTAATGTGTATGGGCCAACTCCAAACAATAGAAAGAAGGAACTTTGGAGGGAATTGGATCTCTTTCTTCCTTCCTTTCCATCTCCACATACGTTAATCGGTGGGGATTTTAATGCAATTTTACATCTTCTAGAATCGTAAATTGTCACTGGGCCAATTTACACCTCATGTTTGGGCCCCTACTTTAGTGTGTCTCCCTCTCATCTCCTATCTAGGTCCGTTCAATATCCTAACTCCAGTTTTTATGCCATATACACCTGTCAATGATCCTCTGGAGCTATGTCCTTCTAGAGCTATGCCCTTCTCCTTGAGGCTAATTTGAGGTCCCTGATTGAGGAGGACCAAGGCGCTAGCTAGTGCCCTAGTCCTAGGGCCAGAGTGCCCAACCCCTGGTCCCCCTCAATGGGGCCCATTTTTCAAGTGGAGGATGTGACCTATCACTCTAGTGGGAAATGAAATTGGTGGTTGTATGTGACCATTCGAGGTCGGCCTAATCGGTAAATTAACCTAGGATCTCATATATAAAGGCATTTGATCAATTTATTTCCATCTAAGTCTCCATATTCAAGAAATCAAGTATTCAAGCTTTGAAGTGTTCATCATCAAGCATTTCCAAAGATCTTCAAGGCTTCTTTTCCTTCATTCAACCATTATGGAGAAAATTACATCATTCATATGCAAGCATGTGTGTGTGATTAGGGTTTTGTCATGTTCATGTCATTTCATACAACATATATGATTACATTCAAGAAGTAAAGCATCATTATCAATCTTTGCTGATCTAAGGTATATCTTTCCATTGTTTATTTTAGTATTTGCAATATTTCATTCAAGGTTAATTCCTAAGCTAGGTTTTGACTTAGGTAAACCCCTATTCCCAACCTATTTCCCTTCTCTAGTGTGTGCATGGACATATACATAGATACAATATTTAGAGATGGCTTTATTTATAGTGACGAATCGATCCCCCATTAGAGTGTGAAAAGTGTAGAGGACCAGGGCGACCACCACCACGGTCCCAAAAAATCAAGATCTCCTTCTAAGAACAGGTCTGAATACTCTTGCATTGCTCAGATCTAGGTTTTTGGCTTGGTCCAATGACTGTGGCTCATTGTTCCCGTATTTTTTACATCAACTTCAACACATTTACCCTAATTTTAGCACCTTCAATAATTCAATTCAACTCAAGGGAAAGAAGAGGCTCATTCAAGATCCTCAAAATTTGATCAACATCTAGATCTATTAGGTTTATATCTATCAAATTCCTATCTTTCTCTAATGTAATTGGCCCCAGAGTAAAAATTAGTGGTTTTCATCCTTCTTGTGGTGGAAACCCTAATTTTTCACCACATTACATTTTGGTGAATATGACCCCTTACACCTTTAATTCTGGTTTATATTCTCCGATCTGAGTGTTTATGTAATTTAAAATTCAAATTTACATTTGCAATTTTAATTTCCAATTGAATTAAAAAAATCTAGAGGTTAAATCAACAAAAGCGTATTTTTAAAATTCTAAAATTGAGCTTGTGGGTTGTCTAATTTGGATTAAGTGTTTTAGATTTGATTTAGATATCAAAGCTTTCATTTATAGTGCATGTTGTGTTATGATGGTATTTTTAGGAAAATGCATTACATATATAGATCACATTAAAGATTTTGTAGATCCCAATCCTAGAGATGTTAATGGAAAACTTAATACTTAATACTTGTACCTCTCCTAGGGTATATAATGTGAATGAAGAACACGTTAATACTCCTACCAATGGTCTCTCTAATGAAGAGCAAGCATTGAAGAGAAAAATGGCATCATCTTCTTCTCATACACATACCCTAGCGCAAGGAGGGCAAGATCAAAACATTGGTGTTAAACTCTCTAGATCCTCCTTATTCTCCTAGAGCCTATCTTAGTCATCAAAACATTTGTAGAGAAGATGATGTTATTTATTTTATTCATGATCTATCTCCTAACATAACATTAAGCAAAGATGAGTCCTTAGATGATAAGGATCTTCCTTCCCAATCTACCAAGAGGATATGCATGATGATGGAAAGGAATATCCTCTTCCATGAGATATTCCTTTTTCATATATTGTCCCTTTGTTCCTTCTAATCATACTTAACATCAAATTTTAAGGAAATTCAGTATAATGTTCCTCCTCCTTTTCAAATAAAAAATTCTTATAGGAGTGGCTATAACATAATATCAAAACAAGGTTTTAGAGGATAAGGACTTGAAAATTTTGAATAAGGAATCAGAGTCCCTATAAACCCTCCTACACAAGATATCACAGAAGGCCTAGGAAATTATCATGATTCTCCTATGGATGATCTCCACAAAATTCTATACTTAAAGGATTATCTTGCAAAAAAAAAAACCTATCGTTCATCTAAAAGTGCTTCTTCTTGGAAAAAACTCCTTTATACTCATATCACCAAACTAATGACCACACTTCCAATGCTTGTCCTAATTTTCAAAATGGAATGCAAGGACTCATTGATAGAGGCATAGTTCAAATCATAGATGATAATCCTTCTTCTTCTAACAATCATTGTCCTATATCACAAGAGAAAAGGCCTAGTCCTATTGATGATTAGGAAATATTAGCAACTAGAATACTTTGAAAATTAAAGTATAATAAGAATTTTGTTTTTCCTTTCATAAAGTTTAGAAAAAAGAATAAAGAAGGTAGTTAGAGTTGTCTTTTTTGTCATGGTGGTTCTCATTTTCTTGGAAAATGTAAAGCATTTAAGGATTTTTTTAAAGAATAATTTGATAGGGCCTGTATAGTATCCCTCCCCTGATCTGACTTTTTTAAACCTAGTTTGACCTTTTGGTTGGTTGTTATACCATTTTGTGATTTTATATTCATGTTTTATGCTTGATGTGTGTATCGGTGAATGTTGATTATGCATTAATTCTTATGTATGAGTAGATGTTAATTTGATTTATGTGTTACTGACCCTAGAGTAACACATTTATTGTATATGCGAGTTGCGTTATATGCATTTTTCATGTTTGTGAGTGTATGGGGTGAGAGGAGATGATTTTCCTTCACTTATTTCGGTGAAACAAGGAATGTCATGATTCTCCTTCACTAGTGTGTCTACTATGGTTGTATATATATGCACATGTGGTTTGTTGTTGCAGGATATTGCAAATACTAGTATCGTGAAGGTACGAGGTATTGTCTCCACCTAGCTTCACAGGTCCAAGAGTGCCTTATTGGTCCAATGGAATTGGATGAAATGGTCGTAAGACCCTACATTTTACCCCTAGTCATGCTCAATAGTGAGCTTTTTCAGTCCTTCGTCAATTACCTATGTCTGGTATGCGGGTCATGAGTTTATCTAGTTTTCTTGAGTTGTGTGCTATGCGTTTGTGAAATTAACTATTAAATCTTAAAGTGATTAATTAGTTAAACATGTTTATTACGCATTCGTAAATAAAAGGGATTAAATTAAATAGGACCCCTATGCGTGATTAATCAATAAATCAAATTGCTTAATTCATATTACTAGCAAGTTTGATTAAAAGTTATTTCCAGAATGGTGAATTAAATAGGTGTATGCATTGTTAAATAGAAATTGTGAAATTAGCTATGTATATGCATTTTTGTAAAAAGGTTAAATGGAATTGGAAAAGTAAAATAATAAAATCTTTTTCCCTCATTGACTTTTGAAATAAAAATTTTAAATTTTAAATTATTTGAGAAAATTAAATGAGGAAGAGAAAAGTTTTTTTTTAATATTAACTTTGTGGAAATGATTTATTTGGTCAAAAATAATTTCAACCTAAAATGGATTTTAAGGTCAAAATTCCTTTTTAATCTATGTTTTTAATGAAATTGGGGAGTTTTTTGGTTTGGATTGAAAATCTTTGGGGGCTTCTTGGTTGGAAGAAATTCTTCATTTGTAGGTTGGGCTCTTCTTCAAATTACTTCCAAGATTTCTTTTAGAGGTTGGTTTCTTGTTTAAATCTTTTGTTTTTGAAAAAATTTAGTTGATTTGAAAGAAATCCGTGTGTGTGTGTTTTGAAAAATCATTTAAATTTGTGGAATAAGAAGAGTTGTAATTAAATTTTGAATTTAGATCCTCCTTGGTTTCCTTTCAAATTCCCAAATCAATTTCTTGTTTGTTCAAAATTGGTTTCAAAATTGAAATTGGGTGTGGCTATTCACAGTGGGTTTTTGTCAAAAATTTCATATGGATGCTTTCAAATTTTGTTTTTAAACTAAGAAATTAGTTCATGAATGACACAATTGGAGTGAGGAATGTTTAGATATTGTTAAAATTTACCCCTGTTTGCCAGTAAAATTCTTCACAATTTTAGTTTTCTGGGATTGGTTATTTTATAAATAAAAAAAAGGAAATTAAAATCAGATTGTATTCTGGAAAAATTTCACAGAAATTTCCGAGTCTAAGAATATGCTGGGTTGGGGAAAATTGTTTTAAAGTTTATATATATATATATATATATATATATATATATATATATATATATATATATATATATATATATATATATATATATATATATATATATATATATATATATATATATATATATATATATATATATATATATATTTGGGAAGGGGGGCATTGGCCAAGCCATGGCACTCGACCCATGGTTGGGGAACCATAGCTTCCCCAGGCCACGGGGAGTGGCCACGGCTATGGAGGCCATGTCGTGGTCTCCACACAACCAAGGTTGTGTGGAGACCACGACATGGTCTCCACCAACCTTTCCCTTTGGAAAGGGAGGCCCATGTGGAAGACCACATGGGCAACACCTTTAAGGTGCTTAAAAAGTTTTGATAAAGTTTTTTTTTAAATTTATTTTGTAACTAATATATATATATATATATATATATATATATATATATATATATATATATATATATATTATATATATTTTTAATTAGTGGTTTTAAAATATATCTTTTTGGGAAATTTGAAAATGTAAAATGGAAAATGGATATTTTAGAAATTAAAAAAATATATATATTATATGGAAATTTGGAAAATAATTTATTATTGGTGAAATTTGTAAATTAAATCATATGTATTGGGAAATTTTGGAATTAGATATTAGAGAAAGATATAGTTGGATATTTAATGATTTTGTCATTTTAGTGAAATATTGATTTTGGACGAATAAATACCAATATTAATTTATTTATTTTTAAATGTATAGTTCATATGCATAAATGTATATTTCGGTGTTTGAATTATGGTGATTTTTCAAATGTAGTTGTAGCGTCGTAAATTGTATGCACTTGCTAGGGTGGTACAATTTCACACCTAGTTTAGCACCCGCCTTGGCGCATTTTGCATTTTGCATTGCATTTCCCCTTTAGCACTTAATTAATTAAATTAATTAGGTCTAAGGTTCTATTTTATCATCTCCCATATCATAAAATTGGGCCCTTTTCATTAAAGTGTGCCCCTTTCATTTTATTCCTCCAATACATCATTTAATCAAAAACCCTAATTAGGTCCTATTTTGAACTTGGGGGCTTGATTTCGGGGGTCAAAACATCTCGAAATCACCTGTAACTTCGGGATTCTCTCTAAAATCATCATATCCGACGGCCCTGAAAATTTGGTGAAAAGTTGTCGGGACCATGGCGCCCGGAGTGCACATGGTCCCGGACATTTTTCCCAAAATTTTAGGAGCACAATCCAATCATAAAATAAAGCTTAACCCCAAGAAATTGGTGGGAGATTCAATCTCTAGGTTGGCCAAAAGTTGAAATTAAGACCTAGGGTTTCATATATAAGAGCTCTCTTTCTTCATTTGAAAGGATGAAGATTTTTGGTTTGAAGGGCCTTCTATGCAGCGAAAGAGTAGATCTTTGAAGACTTCAACAACATTCAACATCCATCCATCAAGCATTCATCAATTTCATTCATCCATTTAGGGCTTTGAAGACATTGAAGAGCAATAAGGGATCACCGACTGAAGATTGGCTTGTACCCCTCCCTTGGGGTTGGGTATGATTTCATGTTGTTTTCATGTCTTTGCATAAGCCCCATTATATCATTTGTATTCATGCTTTAGATCACTTTGCATCTTGATTTGGAGCATTTACATTATCATTTACAAGCAATTAGGGTTTACTTTCTAGGTTGCTCTAGCTTGCTTACTTGCATTTTAGGATCTTGCACACACACAAGGTCTGCACACACACTACTTTTACAATACAACTTGGCTATTCGTGGAGGTGGAAATCACCAAAGTGGGGGTTTGACTAAGGCAAAACCCTATATAGCCGCCCACCATACCTTTTCAGATATAAGTGCAGGTTTCGGGAATCGGACGACGCCGCAAGTTGTAGATCCGACGGAAGCAGACGGAGACTGAACTTCACACCAAATTTCAGGGCAAAAGACCAGGATAGGGGCATGGGGCGCCCTGGTCCTGCCAGGACAGGGGCGCTAGGCGCCCTGGTCCCTGGGACAGGGGCACTGGGCGCCCTGGTCCTTCTGTCAGACAGCAAGTTTCAGCATTTTTGACAGCTTTTCAGGTTACAAAACAACAGTTTCCAGAGCAGTTTCAGGGGCAGAATCAGGACGGTGGCACCCACGCCCCCGTCCCGAACATTTTCACTCATATTTTAACACCGGGTATGCATTTACATTCTTGTCTTGTCCTTGTGTTTATAGCTTTCCATTATTTAAGTTCAATTCTGCAATCTTGTTATTAGTTCATACTTGCACTTTGGGGTTAGGGATTGAACTTGCATCATTTTATCTTTCAATTACAACAAAGGAATAGAAATCCTAATAGGTAGCCCGTGGCTCTCTCTTCCACAAAAAGAAGTAGCCAATTGTGTGATACCTCTAGGCTCTTTCGTATTCCACAAATGTGTGATTGAAAGTGAGATTAGGGCATGTTTGCTTAGTGTCACTTTTTCCCCCACACAGTAGTATTTTGGAAATTCAGATGGATTAGAAAACTTTGGCCAGATAGTATGTTAAATAAAATGGAAAAATTAACATCATATTAGAGTAGCAAAGATGTGTATTTTTATTTACTGTATTCACATTTGCTTTCGAAAATGGCAAGTCCTTGGATATGTGTTTTAGATGTTTCATGAGGTTGTTATCGTATCTGGTTATGTCTCTAGTCAGAGAATCATTAGTTGTTAATTGTGGGCAAGGGCTTGTTTGGCCAAGTGATTTTCTATTGCTTTGAACTCCGTATATTATTTCATGTGTATACCTTGGGTTTGGGAGTTCATTTGATTTGTGGTTAAGTGTCATATGGGAGAGTGGCTTTTGAGTGGGGGTCGCGCCCAAAGTTATAAGAAGGATAACCCAACGAAAGTTTGTCTAAGAAAGTGATAACTTAATAATTTGTTAGGAGGTTTGGTAGATGAAAAACACTAAGTAAGATAATTGTGCCTCACACATGGGTTGAGTGCTAGTACAAACTCAGGATGTAGTGAGAAGGCCTGGAATGACATACCAACAACCTTGTCCTCACAAAAGGATTGTTTGGGTCCATATGAGACTTGGATGGGGCCGGAGGTTTGGGAGAGGTTAGCAGGGCAACCCAGTCGATGGGGGCCGGGACCTATGGAGGCCTACCAGGGTAGCCATACCAAGCTATGTGATGACACTCTTCCCTTATGTTCACTAGTGTGCAGTTTGTGTTGCTTTTGCTTGGAGCACTATTGTGGGAGTCATATCTGGTTGTTTATTCTTTTTGTGAGTACCTGATATTCATGTTAGATCATGTGATGCTTATGATGGAATACAAGGATTTAGTTTCGCTAGTGCTCCAATTGTTCTCTTGTATTTACTCCATATTATGTTTCAAATGGATCCTCTTTCTTATTCTTGGATCATTCATGTATCTCTTGGACCCTATGTGGTCATATGTATCATTTGTTTTTGTATGCCTTGATGGTAGGATGTAATTGAGGTGAACCTTATGTATTTTTCACCTATTATTTATTAGAAGGTTCTTGCATTTGAAGAAGACCCGAAGATGTAGCCTATTAGGGGTGAATTCCGATATCAATTTTGGTGTTGTATGGTGTATGTGTTCATTTGGTTCCTTTTTATTTTGGATGTATGAATGCCATTATGGTTAAAATGTATAATGTAATTTAAGTGATATTAATCTTATTTCATGTATGAAGTTATCAATTAGATGCAATAATACAGACTGTGATGAATGTAGCTAATGACAATTATATATATATATATATATATATATATATATATATATATATATATATATATATATATATATATATATATATATATATATATATATTCAATTATTCTAGGTTTTCTATGTTCATGTGATAAACATTTTGTCATGAGTAGGCTTAATGATTCTCATTGTTAATTAGATTAATAAACCTTAATGTTCATTGGATTAATCGAGTAATCTTCGTTGGAAACCCTTTAGGTGTGTAAGTTAAGTCTTCCACTTGTGCAAATGTTATTGCAATATTTAATTTAATGCATCTTTAAGTTCTTTAACGTTAAAAAAAATAAAAATTATTTGCACTCTTTTCAAGAGTTTTAGTTGAATCCTTTAGGGTTTCTTTCGGGGCATTACAACGTGCATAAACCTTTCAACTTATATTGCTCTCTTTCTTAGTGAGAAATTAGTGCCTTAGCACTCTACTCATCCTTCATGTTGCTCCTCACCCTATGACACTTGTAGTTAACTTAATTGGGGGATATTTGTGATAAGTGGTGATGATTTTTAAATATCAAACATCATGGGGTAGCAACATATGCCATTCTTTCCTCTATCCTTCTCCCTATCTAAAAGTGTCACTATTCCCTTTAGGGGCTACATTTTTTCATTTTTTTGATGTCCTTTTTTGCATAGAATGGTAATTCTTTCTATGATTAATCTCTCTCTTTAAGTAGAATAGGTGGTCTTTCATCCTAGTTCTCTCTCTTTCTCCCTTTGAAGATGACCTCTTCTTTAGAGTTGCATATTACATATATAAATGTCTTTTCTTGCACTGGATATTTATTCATGTGAGTACATTGTGTGTTTTCTTATGTATAGTCTCTCTCTAGAGGTTGGGTAATTCTTCTCACTGCCCCTACGCTTGGGGGGCAATGCTCTCTCTCTCTCTCTCTCTCTCTCTCTCTCTCTCTCTCTCTCTCATCCTTTCGAAGGATTCACTTTTCCTTTATTGAGTGGTGTTTATTTATGATTTGATATGAATTCTTGTGTGAAGTTGTTGTTTTCTCAAGGATTGTCTCTTATGCAAGAGGTGTATGTCCTTGGATACAACCTCTTTTTCACTTGGCAACATATATCTATTATAAAATTACCCCTCACATTGAGTCAAAAGTGTGCCATCCTTCATCAAGAATCCCTTTCAGGGTAAGTGCACAAAGTTGTGTCCACTTAGTGTGGAAGTTTTACACCTAGAAAAAAATGGCAAATCTCACGGAGCACATGAGAAACGAAACAGGATCCCATTTCACATCGGGATTCCGAGCCAAAATTTGAAACGGGATCTCGTTTATCTTCGGGATCCTGAGCCTAGATCTGAGAAACGGGATCTCATTTCAAAAACAAAACGGGATCCCGTTTCCTTTTAAAAAAAAAAAAATTAAATTTTTAAAATTTTTTTTTTTAATAACAAATACAAGCTATATATACATGAAATATAAAATTTATATATAAGTCACATTTCTGGTTTTTTTTTCCCTTTCTATCTCACTTTGTCCCCTCTCTCCCAAAATCTAAAACTATGTCTCTACCTCTCTCTCACGTTCTTAACTCTTTACTCTTTATCTCCACTCTCTTTATACACCTCCCCTTACCCCCTACCTACCTATATTTCTCTATATATGCATCTCTACCTCTCTCTTAACGTAGCATCTCTCTCTCCCAACCAACTTATCTTTCTCTACATATGTCATAATAGGTCCTACTAAGGGGTCTTATGTCATAATAGGTCCTAGTAAGAGGTATAATGTCTTAATAGGTCCTCTTAAGGGGTCTTATGACATAATAGGACTTCTTATGACATTATAGGTCATATTATGTCATAATAGGACCTATAATGTCACAATGCGACCTATTATGACATAATAGGTCGCATTGTGACATTATAGGTCCTATTATGACATAATACCCCTTAACAAATCCTAGTAAGGGGTATAAAGTCATAATAGGTCCTCTTAAGGGGTTTTATGACATAATATGACCTATGATGTCATAATAGGACCTATGATGACATAATAGGACCTATTGCATCATCATATATCTTATTATGTCATTATTAGTCCTATTATGACATAATACCCTTTAACGGGTCCTACTAAGGGGTATAATGTCATAATAAGTCCTCTTAAGGGGTCTTATGACATTATAAGACCTATTATGACATAATAGGTCCTATTATGTGATAATCGATCCTATTATGTCATAATAGATCCTACTAAGGGGTCTTATATCATAATAGGTCCTCTTAAGGAGTCTTATGGCATAATAGGACATATTGTGACATAATAGGTCATATTATGACATTATAGGTCCTATTATGTTACAATAGGTCCTGTTATGACATAATACCCCTTAACTCTCTCTAAAAGTACCATCTCTCTCTCCCAACCAACTTATCTTTCTCTACATATGTCATAATAGGTCCTACTAAGGGGTCTTATGTCATAATAGGAGGTATAATGTCCTAGTAAGAGGTATAATGTCATAATAGGAGGTATAATATCCTAGTAAGGGGTATAATAGGAGGTATAATGTTCTAGTAAGAGGTATAATGTCCTAGTAAGAGGCATAATAGGAGGTATAATGTCCTAGTAAGAGGTATAATAGGAAGTATATTGTCCTAGTAAGAGGTATAATGTCATAATGTCTTAAGGGGTCTTATGACATAAGAGGTCGTATTATGACATAATAGGTTGTATTATGTCATAATAGGACCTATTATGTCAAAATGGGAGGTCTATTAGGACATAATAGGTCATATTAAGACATTATAGGTCCTATCATGTCACAATAGGTCCTATTATGACATAATACCCCTTAACAAGTCCTAGTAAGGGGTATAAAGTCATAATAGGTCCTCTTAAGGGGTTTTATGACATAATATGACCTATGATGTCATAATAGGACCTATGATGGCATAATAGGACCTATTACACCATCATAGATCCTATTATGTCATTACTAGTCCTATTATGACATAATACCCTTTAACAGGTCCTACTAAGGGGTATGATGTCATAATAGGTCTTCTTAAGGGGTCTTATGACATAAGAGGACCTATTATGACATGACAGGTCCTCTTAAGGGGTCTTATGACATAATAGGTCCTATTATGTGATAATGAATCCTATTATGTCATAATAGGTCCTACTAAGGCCCGTCTTATGTCATAATAGGTCCTAGTAAGAGGTATAATGTCATAATAGGTCCTCTTAAGGGGTTGTATGACATAATAGGACCTATTATGACACAATAGGTCCTATTATGTGATAATCGATCCTATTATGTCATAATAAGTCCTACTAAGGGGTCTTATGTCACAATAGGTCCTAGTAAGAGGTATAATGCCATAATAGGTCCTCTTAAGGGGACTTATGACATAATAGGACCTATTATGACATAATAGGTCGTATTATGTCACAATAGGACCTATTATGTCACAATAGGACCTATTATGAACATAACAGGACCTATTATGTCACAATAGGACCTATTATGAACATAACATGACCTATTATGTCACAATAGGACCTATTATGTCACAATGTGACCTAAGATCCAATCATGTCACAATAGGTCCTGTTATGACATAGTACCCCTCAACTCTCTCTAAACCTACCATCTCTCTCTTCCAACCAACTTATCTTTCTCTACATATGTCATAACAGGTCCTACTAAGGGGTCTTATGTCATTACAGGTCCTCTTAAGGGGTCTTATGACATAATAGGTCGTATTATGACATAATAAGTCATATTATGTCATAATAGGACCTATTATGTCATAATAGGACCTATTATGTCACAATGGGACCTATTATGACATAATAGGTCATATTATGACATAATAGGTCGTATTATGACATAATAGGTCGTATTATGACATAATACCCCTTAACATGTCCTTGTAAGGGGTATAAAGTCATAATAGGTCCTCTTAAGGGGTTTTATGACATAATATGACCTATGATGTCATAATAGGACCTATGATGACATAATAGGACCTATTACATCATCATAGATCCTATTATGTCATAATTGGTCATTTTATGACATAATACCCTTTAACAGGTCCTACTTAGGGGCATAATGTTATAATAGGTCCTCCTAAGGGGTCTTATGACATAATAGGACCAATTATGAAATGACAGGTTCTCTTAAGGGGTCTTATGACATTATAGGACCTATTATGTGATAATCGATCCTTTTAGGTCATAATAGGTCCTACTAAGGGGCCTTAAGTCATAATAGGTCCTAGTAAGAGGTATAATGTCATAATAGGTCCTCTTAAGGGGTCTTATGACATAATACAACCTATTATGACACAAAAATGACCTATTATGACACAAAAGGATCTATTATGTCACAATGAGACCTATTATGACATAATAGGTCGTATTATGACATTATAAGTCATATTATGTCACAATAGGTCCTGTTATGACATAATACCCCTTAACAAGTCCTACTAAGGGGTATAAAGTCATAATAGGTCCTCTTAAGGGCTTTTATGACATAATAGGACCTATGATGACATAATATGACCTATTATGTCATCATAGGTCCTATTATGTCATAATTAGTCCTATTATGACATAATACCCTTCAATAGGTCCTACTAAGGGGTATAATATCATAATACGTCCTCTTAAGGGGTCTTCTGACATAATAGGACCTATTATGACATGACATGTCCTCTTAAGGGGTCTTATGACATTATAGGACCTATTATGACATAATAGGTCCTATTATGTGATAATCGATCCTATTATGTCATAATAGGTCCTACAAAGGGGTCTTAAGTCATAATAGGTCCCAATAAGAGGTATAATGTCATAATAGGTCATTTTGAGGGGTTTTATGACATAATAGAACCTATTATGACTTAATAGGTCATATTATGTCATAATAGGACCTATGATGACACAATAGGACCTATTATGACACAATAGGACCTATTATGTCACAATAGGACCTATTATGACACATTAGGACCTATTATGTCACAATGAGACCTATTATGACATAATAGGTTGTATTATGACATTATAGGTCCTATCACGTCACAATTTATAAGATCTTCTAAAATCTAGAATCTGTATTATAACTCCTAGAGATCTGAAACCACTCTCAAACATCCTGCCAATATATACATGAAATATAACTTAAAGTATAAGAAAGGAAAAAGACAAAGGGAAATGTGACTTAAACTTATATATAGTTTGTTTTTAAAAAAAAAAAATTAAAAAAAAAAATTAAAAAAAAAAAAATTAAAAAAAAAGGGAAATGGGATCTCGTTTCAAAACAGGATCCCGTTTGCTAAATGTGTTTTTTATTATTTTAAAAAATGAAACAGGATACTGTTTAGTAAATGGGATTCCATTTCTAAAAATTTCAAACTTCGGTTCGGTTATAACACCAAATCAATCTTCATATAAAATAATGACTTCAAAAATATATCTGAACACCAAATTTTTAGAATTTTTTTAAACAATGAAAACCCATTATAGTAGAGTCTATCTAGATTTGAAATATGTAATTTTTTAAAAAAATGGATCAATACTTTTATTTTTAAAATAATTACTAATGAAAGAGGTCCATAAATTCGAAATAACATGGTTTTTTAGTTTTTTAATAACTTTTTTCTCTCTAAGTTTTTTGAAAAAAAATTACATGGCATCAAACTAGAGACAATTCTATATAGTTTAAAAAAAAAAAACCAAAAAATGTTAATTTTAGGTCAAATTATGCTTGCCATACACAAGAATTTTTCAAAACAATGATTATGCCCAATAAAAAATTAACAAAAAAAACATTATGCAGAAAAAAATTACAAAAAAATAATCTCATCAAAGGTGAGTGTTATAGATCTTTTCCCAAAAGGTTTTATAAAAATAATTTCATTTAGGTCAAATTATGCTTGATGTACACGAGCATGGTATGGTCCTGAAAAGTGACTTTTAAACTATAGGTTTTACTAATGCCTATTCAAACTTCATTTTTAAGATCTGGGTATTAAAATAAATTACATATTTGGAAAGTATACTTCGAGAACTACATTTTTTATTATTGAATTTTTTCAAGATTCATTCTTTAAGTGCCTCAAATCTTTAGGTCAAACAGGATGAAATTGAAAAAAATGGGGAAAAACTTCCACTTTTTGGCCAAAAAGTGGACACAACTTCTTTCAGGCACCCTTCACCTAGCAATAGGGGGAAGGTATGCATTCTTTTTCTCCCTCCCTTCTTTTGGTAGAAGATATTATGTTTGTTTAAGAACTCCTCTTGGAGGTAGATTCCTTTTGAGCAAATATCTCTTCTCCTCCAATGATCCTCTCTACACTTGTTGCAAGATATCTCTTTTTCAACTATCTTATCCTTGCTTATAAGGGTATTCCCTCTTTAGCATGGATTTATGACATTGTTTCCTAAAGTATATCTCCTTGGTGTTAAAGGCAGATTTCCTTGTTTCTATCTTCCTTAAGACATCGACATAGGGATATGTTGATATATTAACGAGGGGGCATACATATTGCCCTCTTTGTATTATATTGTACCATATTTTGCATGTCTTGAACATGGCGTTCAAACTCAAAACCAGAGAAAGAAAACTCTTATATGACACGCTTCATGCCCAAAACCAGACACAACATTTGATATATGTCTTAAACAAGGTGCACATCAGCGAAACCAGAAAAAAACAAAACCTTACACGGGATGTCCTCGAAACCAAGCATGTATCTATCTTAAATAGGGTTACACATTCTCGAAACCAGAGAAAACAAACTCTTACATGAGATGTTCTCAAAAATAGACATTCACCCCTTGGCATTTGCATTTGCATTATATGTCTTAAATAAGTTGATGCAGGCTCAAAACCAAAGGAAATAAACTCTTATAAAGGGTGCTATATACTTGAAACCAAACATCACTTACACACACACACGAGGATGGGTGGAACTAGAAAAACACAACTAGACTATTCCTATTCTCATCCCCAACATGGATCACCTATAAAAACACATCTAGAATATGTATCTATGTCCTTTCTCATCTTTTTTCTCATGGATCACAGAGAAAAACACATCTAGCGTGTATCCATGCTCTCTCTTTCCTTCTTCTCATGAGCTCACAGGTTTGTTATTGGTGGTTCATGGATGATACGTGCTCTTGCTCTTTTATGTGATCACTTGTGTTCTTGAGATGTCATTTTTCAAGAATGATATTAGTGGTTGAGACATTTTGATATCGAGGTCTCTTCGGCCAGTTGACTTGAGGTCTTTTTTTTGGTCTTTAGCTTTTGCGTTGTGTGTCTTTTTCCTTTTGTTTACCTTTTTTTTGTCTTGTTTTGTGTGCCCTTTCATGCATTTGAGTGAGTTAAGATCCTAAGATTGGGGTCTTAGTTCCTCAAAATTAGTGATGTGTTATACTCCTTGTGATTGTGCTCCTCATTGCTCCTCTTCTTCATCTCTTTTGTTTACTTTATTGTGAGTATTTGCATAGGCTCATACTCTCATTAAAGTGAGGGCTAAATGTAGTGTTGTAAATTGTCACTGGGCAAATTTCCACCTCATGTTTGTGCCCCTACTTTAGTGTGTCTCCCTCTTATCTCCTATCCGGGTCCATTAAATATCGTAACTCGAGTTTTTATGCCATGTACACCTACAAATTAATCCTTTGTAGCTATATCCTTCTCCTTGGGGCTAAGTTAAGGTCCCTAATTAAGGAGTTCCCTAGTCCACCTCAATGGGGCACATTTTTCAAGTGGAGGATGTGACCTATCACTCTGGTGGGAAATGGAATTGGTGGCTCTATGTGACTGTTGGAGGTCAGCCTAATCAGTAAATTAACCTAGGATCTCATATATAAAGCAATTTGATCAATTCATTTCAATCTAAGTATCCTTATTTAAGAATTCAAGCATTCAAGTGTTCATCATAAAGTATTTATAGAGTGTTGAAATGTGTGCGTCCTTGGTCTCTTTGTGATGTGCAGTGCAGCGCTCAGGTTTGTGACATGGCTTAACCGCCTCTTGTGGATTCTATAAGTTTAGCGGTTCTATCGAGCATTAATAGGTCAATCTTTTGGTGCAATGGCAACCACACTTGTAACAAGTGGTATCAAATCTTGGTCACAGGTTCTTGTTTCAAGGTGTGCGCCCTTAGTCTCCTTCTACTATGCAACGCAACACTCAGGTTTGTGACATGGCTTAACTACCTCCTATGGATTCTATAAGTCTAGTGGTTGTATTGGGAATTAACAGGTCGATCTTTTGGTGCAACGACAACCACACTTGTAACAAAAAGATATTCAAGGTTGCATTTCCTTCATTCAACCATTGTGGAGAAAATTACATCATTCATATGCAAGCATGTGTGTATGATTAGGGTTTTGTTATATTCGTGCCATTTTATACAACATATGTGATTATATTCAAAGAGAAAAGCATCATTATCAGTCATTACAGATTTGAGGTATATCTTTCCATTATTTATTTTAGTATTTGTAATATTTCATTCAAGGTTAATTCCTAAATTGGGGTTTGAGTTAGGAAAACCCCTATTCCCAACCTATTTCTCTTCTCTAGTGTGCACAAGAATAGATACATAGCTACGATCTTTAGAATTAGAATTATTTATAGTGACGAATTGATCCCCCATTGGAGTGTGAAAAGTGTAGAGGATCAGGGTAATCACCACCACGGTCCCAAAAAATCAGGAGCTCCTTTTGAGAACAGGTCTAAATACTCCTAAATTTCTCAAATCTAGGTTCGTGGCTCGATCTGACGACTATAGGTCACTGTTCACACATTTTTACATCAATTCAAACATATTTACCCTAATTTCAACACTTTCAATAATTCAATTCAACTCAAGGGAAAGAAGAAGTTCATTCAAGATCCCTAGAATCTAATCAATATCTAGATCTATTAGGTTTAGATCTATCAAATTCCTATATGTTAAAGTTGTGAAATACAACCTCATAGAACCCAAGGAACACTTGTATGCAAATAACTTGTCACAACAACAAAAGATTCACACAAAACACAAAAGTTGCTTTGAAACCCTAGAGAAAAATAATACAATAATGATAATCAGATAAAGAATTACAAAAGGGATCAATCCATATAAAAGGAGATCGAAACCTAAAAGTAAAAACCCTAAAAGCAATTAATAATTAATAATAAATTAATTATTAATGTGCATAAGTTTAGCTTAAGTAAAAATAAAGTAAAAGGTGACTTAATTAATAAATCAATATGATTTAATTAATTAAGTAAAGAACCTTATTACTCCAACACCCCCCTTAAGATGAAGTTAGGGAGAAGCTAAACAAACTAAGGACTAGATGCATGAAAGCAAAAATGGGTCCCAACAACAAGGCTTGATAAGGTACCCAAGTACAATGAAATCTTTGTAAAGTGGAGAAAAGGAGAAAACCATGTGGGAACAAAACTCCTCTCCAAGAAGAGGAACACAAGTGAAGGACTTAGAAGCCTCCAAACAAGAATGTTCCAAAAGATAAGAACAAAAGACGAGCATGAAGAATCACTGAAGAATGAAGAAGCCGAAAATATTGTCATAGAATGATTGCTATGATGCTGAAATAAGAACCTCCTCTGGAACAAAAGATGATCAGGATCAAGAAGACATGAATATGCATGAGTGCCCCCAATGAAACTACTCGAATCCAAATCAAATGGAAAACATAGGCAAAACATCTGGAACCTGAAGATACAGATGGCACAAGTACCAATAGTTTGAAGAACTGATCAAGTGAAAAATGGAAGGTCACCTCTAGAAATAGTAATGCAAGAGTGTCCATATGGTGAGTGCTCCATCTCAATGAAATGTATAGGTAATCAGTTGCTGCATCCACCTAGTACATAAGAACAACTACTGAATACATAGCTCACTCCAACGTGAAACCAAGGAATCATTAACACCAATAGTAGAAACCCCCCATAATGCTGACAAGGTAGAGGGATGACAGGTACACTGAATTTGAATGCCATAATGTAGTGCATGAAGAAGAACCAAGAACATCTGAATGCGCAAACATGAAAATACACGAAATACAAAGGGTGTGAAAACCAAGGCACACACGCATGATGAAGGTATGAAGGCAAAAAAAAGGCAAACATCAACCCCCATGACACTTTATATCATAGTGCAAGTACAATAAGGCACAAAAATGACGTGCATGATCCCGTAATACATGTGCAATACAAAGGCATTGTAGCTCAATGCGTTTACAAAAAAAAAGTGCTTAAAATGAAAACTCAAAATGTCAAAAAGAAGACACTAGACTGGAAATACATGAAGAACAGAAAAAAATGAGTCATCCCATGCAAACGAGAAGTTTCCATGAGCTCATATGTCCAAGTAATTCACTAGATTGTGAAAACACAAAAAACTGAATAAAATGTACCTGGAGTAAAATTTGGAAAAAGTGCATGGATGGCTGTGAAGAGTTCTGAAACATCCTCCCAACATTGCTAGAGTCACGAAACATGAAGAAATTGGTGAAAATTTACGAGCTTGGGACTGAAAACAGAACCTTTGACTTCAAACGACTGTAGAATGTACCAACAAAAAAAAAGGTGATGAAACCTGTTTATGGTGACAATGGAAACAACAATATGGAAAGACTAAATGAATTCCACCACAAAACCCTACCCTAACAACAACAAAGATCCACCATAACATAAGAAGATTACCCAAGACAATGCAAATCAAATGAAATCACAAAGATTATACCATCACATGTCCAATAGGGTTTGGATCTCCATTCTTCCTATCTCCATTGATCTTGTTGGATATATTTGCTCTCAGATTTTATATGTGCACAAGAGCTCAACAAAGAACGAAAATGTGGTTGCAAATAGGCTTGATCGCATATGAAAGTTCGAATGCTAGAATGCTTGATTAGGAGTTGAATTGAATGATTAGTTGAATAGATTAGGGTTGATAATGAAGAAATCATCTCCTTATATAGAAGACACTATAAGAAACAGAGGGATAAGATTGAGAGGTGTAAAAGATAAATGGTCGGCTATGATTAAAGGATAGGTAGAGAAAATAAGAAAATAATAAGAGGGTAGGTAGTGTATGAATTAAGAGATGAATGACATGTGTCATAGGTAGAAAAGGTTAATGAATTAATTAAATAAATAAAGATTCATTTAATTAATAGAAGAAGTGGGATAATTAAATAAATAAAAGTATTTATTTAATCTAGGAAAAGTGGAATTTAAATAAATAAATGTATTTATTTAAATGAGAAATAAAGCTAGAAGAGGATCTATCAACCTTTCCATTTGGCCTCAATATTTTTGTTCTTCCTAACTTTGGATCCGATCATTTCCTAGTGCAATTATGCATTATGAAAGACAAGAAACTGACATGTTGCCTTTTCAAATTTGAAAAAATATGGATTAAAGATGACAACTTATTTCATTTGATAGAAAGGTAGAGAGGGGAAGAGCATTTTTTAGGCTCAAAATTATTTTGCTTCACAGTGAAACGAAAATCCATCAAGCAAAAGTTCCTAAGATGGAATAGGGAAAAATTTAAGGATATCTTTGTTGAAAAAGAAGAGACTGAAAGGGAGATGGAAGCTTTAAACCTTTAGGTGATAAAAGATGGGATGGATCAGGAGATATATTGTAAGGAGAAATAATTAATGATAAAACATGAAGACATCCCAGCCAAAAAAAAGATTTTCTAGAGACAAAAATCAAGGGGAACTTGGTTGGAAGAAGGAGACAAAAATTCAAAATTCTTCCATAACACAACTAAGAAAAGAAGAAACATAAACAAAATTGGTAGGATTAAATAGAAGATGGATCAATAATAGATAACCTGGAGGAGATTTCTAGACAGACTATTGCATACTTTTAGTCCATTTTGAAAAATTTGGATGGATCAGATTGTGGAAATCAACAAGTCTTCTTCAATCATATACCAAGTATTGTGTCAAAAGATCAGTTTAGAATGCTAACTGTGAAGTTAACTAGAGAAGAGGTAAAGGTTGCTCTGGATTGATTACACCCAAACAAGGCTATAGGACCATATGGTTTTCCTGCTAGCTTCTTCCATAAATGTTGACATATATTTGGTGAAGAGCTAGTGGAAGCACTAGAAGCAACAAGAAATTCATGGATGTTTTTGAGAGAAATCAATAATATTTTCATATCTCTCATTCTCAAAAATAAGGGCAAGAAAATCTTGGATGAATTTAGACCCATTTCACTCTGCAATACAATGTATACGATAATGGTCAAAACAATGGCCAATAGACTAAAACAAATCCTTCCCTCCATTATATTAGAAGAACAGATTGGATTTGTGCTTGGTAGGTCAATTCTAGATGGAGTGATTATTTCCCAAGAAGCAATCCATTCAATAGAATCCAATAAATCCCCAAGTATGCTCATTAAATTGGATATTAGAAAAGCATGTATGATAAGGTAGATTGGATGTTTCTATGTAATTTTTTAGAAGCATTCAATTTCAATAAATAATTGATCAATTGGGTCTTTTATTGCATCTCCAACCCAAAATTATCTATTCTTGTCAATGGATCTCCAGAAGGATACATTGAGACTTCACGGGGGTTGAGGTAAGCGGATCCCTTATCTCCTTTCTTATTCATCATTTTGGCGAAGGCCTTGGGAAGGAATTTAAGGGTAGCTCAGATGGAGGGATTGATTGAAGGAATCAAAATAACCAGTGGATTACCAACAGTTACACATCATCAATTTTTTGATGACATAATGCTATTTTGAGTGGGGAAGAAAAAATAAGCACAACATTTTAGGAATATTCTCCAACAGCATGCCATAGAATTTGGGTAGGAGATCAGCCAAACCAAATCAAAGGTCTTCTTTTTTAATATGGAACCTAGGAAAGAGGTAGAAATATTAAACATCCTAGGATATAATGCAAGAAAACTACCTTGCATCTACTAAGATTACCATTAAATAAGAGATTGCACATTACCAAATTACGGGACCCATTAAAAGAAAAAATGGGAAAATGATTTTACCTAATGGAAAGGGAAATGGCTATTTTGGGTTGGAAGATTAACAATGTTGAAATTAGTCATATCCGCTCTGCTTATATATTTGTTGTATTGCCTCACACTTACTACAAGGGTTAATTCAAAACTAGTGCAACTAATGAGAAAAATCTTTTGGCAAGGGTTGGAAGAAAAAAGGAAGATGACAAGGAATCTTGGGATAAACTTTGCAGGTCTAAAATATAAGGCCAGGTTGGACTCAGGACCCAACTTTGGCATCTAATAGGGCTCTAGGAACCAAATTGATATGGAGAATGTATAAGGAACCACATTTAAAATGGGTAAGAATTCTACACCACAAATACTTGGGGACTACAAATGCATGTGTGATATTTAGAATTCTGAATCCTCCTAAAGGGTTTAGAATATGGTATTTTATCTTAAGTTGTAGATCAGTCATATGGGGGCATCTTTCTTGGGACATTGTTGATAGTAGATCAGCTCTATTTTGGGAAGATTCTTGGGGAGGCCTACTTGCTATTGACAATTGTATGGACACAAGCAGGATAAAAAAAAATTACAAACAAATGTGGGGAGATAAAGTAAGGAATTACATTGAAATCAAGGAGGATTATCCATCAATAGGATGAAAATGGAAAAATTTGGAAAGTCTTCCCTTTCCTAAAAAATATGCACTTTTGCTGAAACAAGTTTTGGGGGAGAGACTGGTTGTCTTTAGGAGGGATTATGATAGATTGGTATGGTCAAGTTCGAAAATAGGGGAATACAATACAAAGGAATGATATATATCTATGATGGAAAGTAAACAGATCTAAAGAACAAAATTACCAGTTAATTTATGTTGGAGTAAGTAATGCTTGCCTAAATCTAGTGTCTTTAATTGGGTTACTTTACAAGGAAGAATAATCATGATAGAATGGTTGAAAAGAATAGGTTTGGAAAGACCCTCATGATGTGCCCTCTATAAAAATGTAGAAGAAATAGTGTATCATTTATTGCTTAATTGTGCATATTCCCAAACTTATTGGAGATGGCTCTACGCAAATCTTCGGTGTATAACGACCCTACCTAATGACATGATGAGCCTATTCACAAGTTGGCCACAAGTAAGCAAGATTAATCTCTTTAGAAATATCTAGTTGTGTAGCTAGTCACTTATGCTATGAGAATCATGGAAGGAAGGAAATCAAAGGATATTCCAAGACAGAGCATTGGATAGAGAAACATTTTAAAGAAAAGTAGAGACTACAATTGTATAAAGTCGTTAATAATAGGAATTCAATGCATTTAGGCAAGGGTATTTGCTTCATAGAATGGGATAACAAAATGAGGAAAGGTTGGAAGGGTCTCAAAATTCTTCCATTCTTTGGCAAGGGAGAGAATAAAATGAATATTGAAAGGATAACTTTTTGCTGGAGGCCCCCCAAATTTGGATGGTTTAAACTAAACTTTGATGTGGCTTCTCGAGGGAATCTTGGAATTTTAGGAGCTGGAGGCATAGTGCATATGTGGGCTGGCTCTATAGTGGCAAGGTTTTCTACTTTCTTATTAGAAGATATCAACAATATTGTAGAATTCAAGGTGTTGAATGAAGGACTGTTGTTATGAAAGGATTTTAAGAGTGATAGAATCAAAATTGAGGGTGACTTTGCTATAGTGATAAATGCTATCAAAACCAGAAGCAACCTTAATTGGAGATTGAGTTATTTATTAAATATGACTTTAGAAATTTTGTATTTTTTTTAAGGTTTCATCATTAACCATATATATAGAGAAGGGAATAGAGTGGCTGAAAAACTAGCAAATGTGGTTACTGATAGTCTTATGTTGAGCGATACTAGATCCTTATTAGCGGCTTCCATACAACTTTTCTTGTATGGCAATATTAGTAGCTGAGGTGGATAATATTTGACTTCGAAAGTTGCAACCCAATTTAACTTATCAGGATCAAAATGGGCCCATCAAAAGAATGTAGACATCTCCGACTCGTATTATTTTTTGTGCTCATATTAAGGAAGAGACCATTACTTCATAAGGGTTATCAATTCATAAATAATTATTGTCAAGATTGATCAAATCATAGGTAAAGATAGAGGTGTGCTTATCTACCCCAATTTGGCAAAAATAATAGCAAAAGCTAGCAAGAGAAGGATTTAGTGGAAAAGGTATTTGATGGTATGAGGCAGGATTGATATGGAGGTAGGAAAAATCGTGGCAAATTAATTGGCTCCATATCCAAAATATTTGGGCAAGAACACCACTCTTTCTATATAAAGAACAAGGAGAAATGTTCACAGGCATTGTAGTGGCAATCTTAAGTGTAAATTGTTGTCGTTTATTTGCTAAGAATGGAATTACCAATCTTCTTGATTGCAAGTAAGAGGTAGATGGATTTTATAGGAGAGATTATGGACATGAGGTTGCTAGAGGTGATGATGTATTGTTTGGTGATTAGAGTGGTGTTTCTTGCTACACTCTTGTATGTGGGCAAATCTAAGGATTTAAATATTGTGAAGTTGTGCCGAAAATTATTCAAGGAGGATTTTCTTGGGGTCTTGGACAAGTTCTTGGATAATATAAGCAAGGAATTAACAATCCCCTGCCCTAAGGACTATAAGGTCATCATAAGGGATGGAAAACTAGTGCCTCGTCTCCCTATTTTGGTTATTGCGGATGCTCGAGTTTTTTGAACCAAGAAATTTTCTATCAAATAGAATGTGAGTTTTCTAATGAAACTTTTTCATATAAAAAAAGAATGAAGGAGGAGATTGGATTCGTAGTTACATGTGTGCAGAAGGGATTGACTCTAGTGACGAGGAATAAGGGGTTGAGTTGAGCTTGGATGGATTGCATGACATTTAGGACAAAGATAGGTTGGGACCCAACACTCAGGAAGGTCCATGCCTTACCTCCTCTCCTTTAGATGTAAAGGGTAAAGGCATTGCCTCACATTGGTATTTTTATCTTATTGTCTGAGTATACAATACTAGTTGTAGTAGTCTAAATTTTTCATTCTTATCACCCAAGACAATTTTATATACTATGTTTGGGATATTGTTGATAGGACATAAGAATTTTCCTTAGAAGACTAGGCTTCTGGGTATAGAAAGTAGTTATGATACAAGGGCAATTTTGGATTCATTGCCCTATGACATACATGACAGATGGCCAGAAGCTTTGCTAGGCCATTCTGCAAGACATGTAATATTTTATCCTTTATTAATATAATATATTTTTTACGGCTTTGGCCCTTTGTTGGTAAAAAAAAAATTGGTTGGAATCAAATATTCTTGTTCATGTTCACCTTTTTTTTGGTTGGATTTTGGAGTGAGGGTAAAGCTTTTTTTCCATTTGATGTATTTTTAATTAAGATATTATATATCTTAATTTATTAAAGATTGAGTTTTTTTCTTTGAATAATGTATTAATAAATAAATTAAAATACAATGTTGAAGGGTATTCAAAAGACTACGACCAAGACATATAACAACAACTTAAACTGGCAACAAGACACTAAGCAACCAAACCAATTAGATAACGTCTAGTCAAAAGACTAGATTAAGAACCAAAAAAGCCATAACTTAATTTCATCATTACATAAAATCATACTCAATTCCAAGGACCAAACCACCAAGACAAAAGAAGGTTGAAAGTAGCAATGATAATTTGAACTTGAACAAAGTATGAAGCCGCTTGGAGCACATGAACTCTTTTGTTGTGGTGTTGAGGGGCTTGAAGTTTAATATTATCCAAATAATATTATTATAAATTGAATTTATTTAGGTTATGAATGGTTGATGGATATATACATTTATATTGTAATAATTAAGTATTTAATATGTTCTTTTAGCATATGTTTATATTATTATTATTATTATTTGTGATGTTTATATATGAATGTAATATTTTTTTATGATTTAAATATTGTAGACACCTAAAATTGTCCTTAATTAAATAAATATTTATTATTTATTTAATTATCCTTACCCCACCTTGTTCTTCTATTAATTAAATAGAAACTTTTATTTATTTAATTATTTCATTATCCTCTTCTTTCTAATCCTATCCCTCTAAATTGTTCACGTGGATCATAATCTAAATTTGTAGTTATGTGACAAGTCACTTTGTCCTTTATCAAATGTCCACTTTCATTGAACCAAAAAGTCAAACCATCTCTTAATCTTAGCCCTTAATTTCGAAATCAACCTCTTAATCTTTGTCACTCTCACCTAGCACTCAATCTCTACCCTTCATCTTTACCTATCCTTCAATCCTATTGATTCTCTTCTAACTATGTGATCATGACCATTCATCTTTTAACCTCTTAATCTAAGCCCTTGATTCTCTCGATGATCTCTATAAAAGAGGCTTCTTCCTTTTCATTGTCAATCAATCATTAGTGTACAATTGCATAGTGTCAAAATATCTCTAGTATCTACATCATCACTTTCATCATCTTGCTTTCATCTTAGATCACCAATCAACCACACTCCATTCCTTTCATGACCTCTTGTGCTAGTGCTTAAGGTTGAGATAAAACAACCATTTTCACAAGATCTTGTAGGATAGGAGAACGATGGAGTCAATCCTATTGTGCATGTGAAGGTATATGCTTTTTTTATTTCATTTTATTTGCATGCATGATAAAGTACTTCATTAGTGTTGTTGGATAATATTTTGTAGATCTATACTAGTGGTTGGGTTGTTTAGGGTTTACAAATAGTTTCAATTTCCACCATATACAAATATTAAATATAATTTTTTTTATTAAGATATTCAAGGTTCAAAAGTAATGTGTTTTTGACAATTAATTTTTATGATTATATAGGTGAGTATAAGATTTGATGAACTTAATAATATTCTTAAATGATAATGAAAATAACAAAATGAACTTAAGTAACTTCACATAACAATTTAAATGACTTGTACATAATCTAAAAATAATAGTAGTAAAAGTTCTAGAAAATTGTCTAGAGAAAATTAGGTATTTCAATCACTACTAGAATTTTAAGAAAAAATAATATATAACTATCATTTTAGCAAGCCTAATTCAAAGATTTTTTTAATCAATCTTTTATATATGTAAAGAAAATGTGAATTGATGTAACACAATAACACAAAAAAATTTCAACCCTTTTGTAAATAAATAATTATTTATTTATATTTTGATGCATCTTTTCAAAAATATAAAAAATCATTTTCTAATTAACATTATTAAAATCATGTAAAATATAATTTAAAAATATATAACCATGGAATCTTAGAGTGTGGTAATTTTTTATATATATAAAGAGAGAGAATACATGAAAACAAAATTAAGTGTTAAAATTGAAATGATGAATCAATCATGTTTATACAATTTTGAAAGCTTCATATACAAACCATTTTTATTTTATTTAAATTGATACAAAAAATTGTTGGCTTCAAGAGTAAAGACATAAAATTTTCAAGATAATATTAAATTTATGATTATGGCAAGTCTTATGACTCCCACTTGCTTAAATCCAAAGTAATCCTTATAAATTATGGAGGGAATCTAAATATGAACTAGAAATATTAACACCATTTTCATCCAAATCCAAATGTAAATCTCGATCCAAGTGTTAACACTTACTGATCCAATATTTTTTTTGTCACTACTTGTAGCATCGTAAATTGTCACCGGTCGAATTTACACCTCATGTTTGTGCTCCCACTTTGGCATGTCCTATCCTCATCCCCTATCTAGGTATGTTCAGGCCTGATTATCCAACTTTGATGCCATGTACACCCTTTTGTGGGTCCCACTGTGAGATGTCCACCGCCTTGACTGCTTATTTTGGTTCCCTTTGCAAAAGGACCAAGGTTCCCCAAAACACCTTGCTCCCTCTTAAAGGGGCCCCAATTTGAAATGGGGTAAGTGCTATATCTCCCTACCAACATTTGATCCCCAGGGATATACATGACCATTGGAGCTCAGCCTAATCAGTAAATTACCTAGAGAACCCTATATAAAGACATCCTATCAATTCATTTAGACCTAGAAGTCTCCATCCATAAGCTTGATGGTATGATGAATCAATAAGAATCTGGTCAACTACTGAGAGGGGGGGGGGTGAATCAGTAGATAGAAAACTTACATAAACTTTCACCAAACTTAAAAATAACCTCTCAAGTCAAAATCAGAAATGTCTTGTTCAAACACTAAACTAACAAATTGAAATAACACTGTCAAGTAAACCGGTTAACTGTCATAACAAAATAACAGTAAAACAACTCTAAAACTCTCAAAACCTTTTAACCAAATCATTCAAATACTTTACTGACAAAATTAAAAGCTCATTTCAGATTGTTGCCAACCATCATATCATATCTAAGTGGATTTAGCACTTAAGCAAATTAACCACAAAAAAACATTCACCACTTGACACAATGATTTTGACATGGAAACCCAAATGGTAAAAACCATAGTGGGGATGAATACCCACAAGTATTATAAACTCTTATGAAGTTCGCCCTATTAGGAGCCAAGCCTGTTAAAGCTTTACAATAAGTCCTGTTACGAACAAATCTTGTTAGGGATCACCCAGTTAAGGGATTGACTATAATGATCTATTAGAAGCAATACCCTTTAGGAGTAACCTCGGTAGAGGATTTGAAATCCAAGCTAATGGATCACCTGGTTAGAGGATTTGGATAACACTAAGCTTGTTAGAGCTTACCCGGTTAAGGGGTTTGATTGTTGTAATTGTTAGAGAACAACACGCATTTGTTGATCTGTTGAATAGCACTACTTTGCTTGATTGGATCATTTTCATGCTCTTATCTACCTTTACACATACTGTAGATACATCATCCGGTTCGACAACCACTCACTCTTACATTCAACCAAAATTGCCAACACTACAACAAAACAACTCATCGACCTTATAAACAAAACAATAGATCGGTAACACATCACAAACCTAAGCTCTCATAGAGATTACAAACAAATCGGTTCAAGTATGACCATTGAATTACATAGCAATTATTGCACATCATTCAAGACAACCTCGACCACTCCTTGATCATTGTTTCATCAAACTCTGTAACTCATCACATGGTTTCCATTACATGTAATGTACTTTCTCATTCCCAAGATAAAATTGTTATCTCTGTGTGCCAAAAACCATTTGAAACTCTTCACATACAACATGCATATGTGGTACAATCATTATTATTCATCATTTGATCATAAACCAATACAACTGATTCACCAAGCTCCATTGGTTAGGGTTTAGCATATCAATAGGTAGGGTTTACCAGTTGATGTCACTTCTCTAGTAATATCGGTTTCCTTCACAAGCTCACATACTGGTTGCAAAATAACATTATTACAACATCATTACCAGTTATAATTGACATCAATGACAACATAAAATTTCATCAATGCAATCTTCATGCAAATGCCAACAATCTCCCCCTTTGGCATTGATGGCAATACAAGTATCAATAACCTTGATTGCTATGATTGTGAATAGGAATCCTAGTCTAGATTTTACCATGTACTCCCCTTCAACTGAGTCTCCATGTCTTTAGCCGATAACTGGCTATACATCTTCTCTCTATCAATCATACAATTCTTCTCCCCATAATCATATAGTTCTTCTCCCCCTTTGACAACAATGCCAAAGTGAAAGTAAAAAATGCAATGTCATACTTCACTATTCTGCATCATCAACCTGCAACTTGATGCTCCCCCTATGGAATAACTCCACTCTACACCAATCCTGCTTCAAGATTTTACAATTGGCTCTGGGATTGATGTATTCTACATCTTGCTCAGTTGACCTCATGTAGGGGCACAACCCCTAGCTAACCTCTAAGATACTCAAAATTAGTCTTAGGCAGAGGTTTAGTAAAGATATCTGCTAGCTGCTCCTTGGTAGATACATGCTCCAATAACACATCTCTACTCTACACTTTTTCTCTCAAGAAATAATATTTCAGCTCAATATGCTTGGTTCTAGCATGCAACGCCAGGTTATTTGAAATATTTATTGTGTTGGTGTTGTCACATAAAATCTTTACCGGTTTTGAAATCTTCAGCTTGAATCCTTCCAGAATGTGTTTCATCCAAATTGCCTAGGTACAATTCATATACGCTGCAACATACTCAGCTTCAGCAGTGGACTGCGATGTACAACTCTGCTTCGTGTTGCTCCATGATACAAGTCTTCCTCTAAGAAAGAATGCACCATCAGTTGTGCTCTTCCTATCATCAACATTACCTGCCTAGTCCGCATATGTATAAACTTTCAAATCAAAGTTACCTGCATATGGATACCATAATCCATAGTCAATAGTACCTTTCAAATATCTAAATATCCTCTTGGTTGCTATCAAGTGTGTCTCCTTTGGATTCTTCTGAAATCTAGAAACTAAACCAACTGCATGAGCAATATTTGGTCTACTATGAACAACATAATGCAGTTTTCCTATCATTGAATTGTACTCCTTTTCATCAACAGATGCAGTTTCATCCTCCTTAGATAGTTTACAACCTATAACTATTGGTGTCCCTACTGGTTTATGGTCACTCATTCCAAATGTCTTCAATACCTCTTTCACATACTTAGATTGTGTGATAAAAATACCACTCTTCATCTGCTGAATTTGCAAACCTATGAATAATTTTATCTCCCCTACTAGAGACATTTCAAATTCACTTTTCATCTCATTTTCAAAGTCATCACTCATGTCATCATTGCCTCCAAATATGTTATCATCCACAAACACTTCACTAACCAATATCTTATCTCCTTCATATTTGAGATATATATTGTCGTCTTCACTGGTTCTCTAAAAACCTATCTTCATCAGGTGTGAATGCAACCTTTCATACCATGATCTCAGTGCTTGATTCAAACCATATAGTGCCTTATTCTATTTACACACCATATCTTTTGTATCAGTCAAAGCATAACCATCTAGCTGCTCAATGTATTATTCTTCTTCCAGTATTCCATTTGGAAATGCTAACTTTACATCCATCTGATATACTTTGAATCTCTTATATGCTACAAATGCAAGTAGATTCATAACACCTTCCAATCTAGCAACTGGTGCAAATGTCTCACCATAGTCTTCTCCTTCTTCTTGTGCATAACCTTTGCATACCAATCTAGCTTTGTTTCGAACTACTACCCCATCTTCATTCAGTTTATTCTTGTTTATCCATTTAGTACCTATCACATTTTTATTCACCGGTCTAGGTACTAGGGTCCATGTGTTGTTCTTCTCAATCTGGTCAAGCTCCTTCTCCATAGCTTTGATCCAGTGATCCTCTCCAAATGCTTCCTTAGTAGTTCTAGGCTCAATAGTGGAGATCATGCAAGAATTCTCTCTGATTCTTCTTCTAGTTAATACTCTAGCATCTTTATCTCCAATAATCTAGTCAAGATTATGATTAGGTCTCACATACCTTGGAATAACATGATCATTATCTTCAAGTTCTTCTTCATTGTCATCATCTTCTTCCGAATCTACCTATTTCGATTGAACTGGTACAACAACATTCACTTCACCAGTTTCTGGCTTCATTGGTTCCGGTTCCTAAATCAGAATGCAAGGTTCTTCTTCCTTTTTATCCTCACTAGTTTCTCCTGAGACTTTAGGATACTCATCCACTTGAACATTAACAATTTCAATGATTTTATGTGTCCTATTGTTGTAACATTTGTAAACCTTACTCTTGGTGGAGTAACCAAGAAATATGTCGTCATCACTTTTAGCCTCAAACTTACTAACATAGTCACCTCTCTTGATAAAACTGCCAAAAATCTTAAAATAACCGACATTAGGTAATCTACCATACTAGTATTCATAAGGAGTTTTATCCTTACCTCTCTTTACCAATATCCGATTCATAGTGTAGAAAATTGTGCTGACAACTTCTCTCCATAAAGTTTTTTCCACTCCTCCTTGTATAAGCATCATTCTAGTAGCTTCAACAATTGACCATTTGTTCCTCTCTACAATACCATTTTGTTGTGGTGTCCTTGGTGCAGCAAGTTTCCTCTTAATTCCACTGTCTTCACAATATCTAGTGAATTCCTTTGAAGTAAATTCACCACCTTGACCAGTCCTCAAACACTTTATCTTCTTACCACTTTCCTTTTCAGCTAAGGCCCTGAATTCCTTGAACTTACAAAAGGCTTTTGTTTTGTCCTTCAAGAATGTGACCCACGTCATCCTTGAGCAATCATCAGTGAAGATCATAAAATATCTGTCACCTTGAATACTTTTAGTCCTTATGGGTCCACAAAGATTTGTATGAACCAAATCTAACAAATGTTCCGCTAAAAAGGATTTGCTCTTAAAAGTTAAGGATGTCATATTTCCTAACTGACATTCCTTACACATAGCATTCACCGATTTGTCCAACTGAGGAAAACCTCTTACCAACTTGGACTTAATGACTTTGACAATGTTATCAAAATTTATATGATAAAATCTTTGATGCCAAAGCCAACTATCCTCTACTTTAGCAATTAAACAGTTGTTGACTTTAGGATTTAGGTGAAACAGGTTACCTTTTGTCTTCTTGCCAGTTGTAATTAGTTCACCTTTTCTCCCATATATTTTGCACATTCCATTCTTAAATTCTAATGGATAACCTTTGTCAATGAGTTGAGCTAGACTTAAAAGATTGTGTTTTAATCCTTCAACCTAGTAGACATCATCTGCATTTCTCTTTCCATTAAGAGAAATAGTTCCCTTACCTTTTACCATGCAGGGTGAGTAGTTAACAATTCCATGTGAGAAACTAATGCCTTCTAATTAGATGTCTCCTCTTTAATGGCTATAAAGACAATGTCTTCATTAGCATCTCCCTCGGATTCCTCATCAGTGATACCACCATCAACTGCAATGAGGCAATCTCTTTTGCCTTTTCCTTTGTACTTCTTGTACTTCTCTAGCATATGCTCATTGTTACCATTAGGACAGTTAGCTACAATGTGTCCAATCTTATTACATGCAAAAAAATTTAAAGTTAATTTACCTTTGTACTTATTGGTACCTCTGGGCAACCACTTGGCCAAAAATGCTTCAAGCTCAATCAGACTGTCTTCATCATCAACTTCTCTATTGGATCTAGATTCATAACTGTGACTGACATCTCTAATTTTCCTCATAGATGGGTTAGAAACTGAAGCTCTAAATGCAAATTCAGATTTATGAGCACTACCATCATAACCATTTAATTCAAATGCAGTAAGCTTACCAATGATAGAGTCAATGGTTACTTTAGTTTTATCAATAGACTTTACCTCCTGAATGGCTGCAACTCGGATAGTGTAGATCGATAGAAGGGTTCTCAACACCTTACTAACCACTATGGAATCCTCCACTTTACCACCAACACTCTTGATCTCACCAACTATCTCCTTGATCCTTTGACCATACTATTGAATATTCTCACCTTCAGCCATCTGCATGTCATCAAATTTTCCCTTCAGACTCTCTTCTTTGGCAATCTTTACATGCTCATCACCGCTATATATTTCCTCAAGTTTCTTCCATACCTCATAAGCAGTGTCCAGACCATGGACATCAACATACTCTAAATCAGACAAAGAACTGATAATGGCCTCCAATGCTTGATTATTTTCTTGTTGCTCTTCTTCTGATCATCAAACATAGTCCCACTAGGTGCAACATATTTTGTACCAACATGTTCCCAGTATTGACTTCCTAGACTCTTGATATAGATTTTTATTCTATCACTCCATATTCTATAGTTTTCCATATTAAAATTCAGACCTTTCTTCATCATGTTCTTCAAGATCTTTACCTCAAGTTGCTAGGCTTAGACCTTAGAGGACCTGAAATGGTCTGATACCAATTGATGATATGATGAATCAATAAGGATTTGATTAACTGCTGAGAGGGGGGTGATTTAGTATATAGAAAATTGACATAAAATTTCACCAAACTTAAAAACAACCTCTCAAGTCAAACTTAGAACTATCTGGTTCAAACACTAAACTAACAAATTGCAATATCACTGTCAAGTAAATAGGTTAACTATCATAACAGAATAACAGTAAAACAACTCTAAAACTCTCAAAACCTTTTAACCAAATCATTCAAATACTTTTGACAAAATTAAAATCTCATTTCAGATTGTTGTCGGTTGTCATATCATATCTAAGTGGATTTAACAGTTAAGCAAATTAACCATATCAAACATAACCACAAAAAAACATTCACCACTTGACACAATGATTTCGACATGTAAACCCAAATGGGAAAAACCATGGTGGGGATGAATACCCACAAGTATTTTGAACTCTTCTGAAGTTCTCCCTGTTAGGAGCCAAGCCTATTAAAGATTTACAATAAGTCCTATTAAGAACAAATCCTGTTAGGGACCACCCGGTTAAGGGATTGACTATAATGCCCAATTAGAAGCAATACCATGTTCGGATTAACCTTAGTAGAGGATTTGAAATCCAAGCTAATGGATCACCTAGTTAGAGGATTTAGATAACACTAAGCTTGTTAGAGCTTACCCGGTTAAGGAGTTTGACTATTGTAATTGTTAGAGAACAACAAGGGTTTGCTGATCTATTGAATAGCACTACTCTACTTGATCACATCCTTTTCATGATCCTATTTTCCTTTAAACATACTGCAGATAGATCATCTGTTCAGCAACCACTCACTTTTATATTCAACCAAAATTGCCAACACTACAACAAAACAACTCATCAAACTTATAAACAAAACAATAGGTCAATAACACATCACAAACCTAAGATCTCATAGAGATTACAAACAAATCGGTTCAAGTATGACCTTTGGATTACATAGAAATAATCACACATCATTTAAGACAACCTCGATCGCTCCTTGATCACCGCTTCATCGAACTCTGTAACTCATCATGCAGTTTCCATTACATACAATGTACTTGCTCATTCCCAAGATAAAACCATTATCTCTACACATCCAAAATCATGTGAAACTCTTCACATACAACATGCATATGTAGCATAATCATTATTGTTCATCATTTGATCATAAACCAATACAGTCGATTCACCAAGCTCCATCGGTTAGGGTTTAGCATATCAATAGGTAGGGTTTACCAGTTGATCTCACTTCTTCTCTAGTAATACCGGTTTACTTCACAAGCTCACTTACTGGTTGCAAAACAACATTATTACATCATTACTGGTTATAGTTGACATCAATGACAACATAAAAGTTCATCAATGCAATCTTCATGCAAATGCCAACAAAACTACCTAAAGTATTTGTGCATCTGTGAAGCATTCATTATCAAGTATCTTCAAAGTTTCAAGGTTTCATATTCATCATCAACCATTGTGGAGAAAAGTTATATTAATGTTCATGCAAGAATGTGTGTGTGTTTAGGGTTTTTCATGTTCATGTGTTTGTCATGCCATTACATTCAACATTTGTGATTCAAAGAAAATTACATCATAAACAACAATTACAAATTTGAGGTATATCTCCTTGATATTTATTTTAGTATTTGCATTATTTCATTCATTGTTAATTATAAAACTAGGGTTTGACCTAAGGCAAACCCCTATTCCCAACATTCTTCCTTTTCTTTCTGTGTGCAGGAAATAGATGCAGAGCTATACTCAGGAAATCCAATAGAGTCAACAATGGTGAACATGTTAGCTTTCAATGACGAAAAATTCAGAGGAACTGGGTGGTCTTGTGCTACCTGGTCCCAGAAAATTAGGTTGAACTTCAAAGGAATGGTTTTAGACATCTCATTTTGCAAGTTCTAATTGCGTAGATGATTATTGGATCTATACAAGTAGACAATGAGATTGATCTGGGTGGGTTAAATCTAAGTCATTTATATTCAAGCCACTTAGATCAAACACACTTTATATGGCACCCCATGTTATCCTTTTCTCCTCCTATCCAAATGTTACATTTTAGTGGACAAAACAAGCCACTTCACATCATGCATGCAATGGAAAAATGTAGAAATGTTATTACAAGATTTTCTACGGATGTAGCCCTCAACACTAGCTTTTCTAAAATTATAATGTATGTAGCATATATTTTTAATATTATATTTATTTAATTTTATAAGCAACTTAGATCAACTATTAAAAAGTGACCTTTATTTGGAATTCAAGGAAAAATAATAAATTATGGTAGATTTTATTAAAAGAATCAGTAAATTAGACACCAATGTCCTTAATTCAACAAAAGAAACTTAATTATAATTGTGTGCTAGAAAGCGTGGAATTTGCAAAAGAGAATTAAAAAACATCAAACACACACATGAAACATTATGTTAGAGTTAGAAATTAAAATAGAAATTAAATTAAGTTAGCTTCAAAATCAAGAACCCCAAGAACGTCTCATGTTTCTCTATCTCCAAGGATCTTCAAGATTCAAGTTGGCTCTCACTTGAAAGAGAACTTGATCTTTTGGATATCAACCTAAAGAATGAGATTTAAGGATATGCCAAGATCAAAATGAACGCAACTAAGATCCTAGCTAGATGATCAAATGATATGAAAAGATGAAATGCAAGATGGAATGCAATATGAGACTAAGATTGATTCCAAATTGAAAGTTGAGGTGTGCTAATTAAACTAACATAAAGATTTCTATAAAATTGATATACAATGGTTATGAATTAATCTAGCATGATACTATCAACATGATGCAAGATAAACTAGGATGCAACTAAGATGATCTAAGTGCTTGAGGATGACAAATTGAGCTCCTCGATAACCTGCAAAATGACTATAAGTTTGATGCACAAGATGATGGATCCCTAAGAGTGAAGCAAGGGGCTCTATTTATAGGAAAAATAGAGAAATAGATGGTTGATATTGAGAAATCTCAACAAGGGATAGGATGGAAAGTTATCAATCCATGAGGGGAATCCAATCCAATCCCAAGTTGACAAATGTCACCTTGAGATGCTTGAGAGGGTGCTAAGCAAGAATTATATGCTAAGTAAGCATTAGGGATAACCTCAAGGGATGACATCATTGGATAATGCTATTATCCAAGGGAGCATGCTATTGTCCAAGAGGTAAACTCTTGTGAAAAGTTGAAGGATGGCCAAAGGGACAACCATCAAGGGCTAGGGTGATGTCTTTGTTAGAGGCATTAAATGCCTTTGAAGAATTTTGAGGTTAACTTGTTGGAAGGTAGCTAACCTTCAAGGCTTTTGTAAGAGTCTTACAAGTTTGGAAGACTCAACAAGTTAACTTGTTGAAGAAGGTAAAGTCTTCAACACATTTTGAAGACTTTTTCCCAAATTTGGAGAAGTGACTCCCCCAAATTTAGGGATGTGACATGATTAGAGGAATTATGCTAGTTAATGAGGGATTAGAGGGGTTCTAGAAGAATATTAGCATGTTAATGGAAAATGTAGGAGAATGCAAGTGGAGGTAAATAGGAATTTTTAGATAAAATAAAAGATTTATTTTAGCCAAAAGGGGGCAACTTGCATTTGTAGGATTTTGCAAGTGGGGGGACTATTCACAAATAAATAATGATTTATTTAAATGCAAAGGGATTTTAATCAAATGTAAATTCAATTAAAAGGGAAAAAAGGGGTTTTAATTAAATAAATAAGATTTATTCAATTAAATAGCTAAAGGGTACTTAATCAAACCTTAGTTTAATTAATAGGTTAGGCTAGAAGAAAATGATTTTAATCAAATCTTTAATTTGATTAATAGGATGATTGGAAGAATAGGGATATTAATTAAACCTTAGTCTAATTAATAGGAGGATAAATGATGATTAAATGAATAAAATTCATTTAATTAGTTGTGCAAGTTTTAGGTCTCTACATTTTGCCCCTCTTTGAAGCAACGTGTGACCACATGTTGATTCAAAGAAAAACGCTCAATATGTCGCCAAAATTCTTGATATGGTGTTATCATCAAAATTGTCGATATGAAGCCTTTGGATATGAAGAATTGATTTGATATGAGATTCGATGGTAGAACTGATGTCGATATGCCCCCTTGGGAGATAAATTGAGAAAAATTATGATTTTCGGTGCAGTGTTGCTATGCACGATGATATTTGAAATTTTTGGACAATTGTAATTTTTTTGAATTTTTTGTATTTTGTATTTTGTATTTTTTTTTTTTTTTGGAATTTTTAAAATTTAAAATTTTTTAATTTTTTGAAATTTATCGACCGATAAATTTTATTAAAAAGAATAGCTTACAACGATGAAGAGACTAGGTGGGGATAGTGTGTACATGCCCCATACATCCATTGAGGCACCACAGTTGCCTGTGTCAACATGGACTATATAAACCCTCAAGGGCCCATTTCCACCTCATTTGTGCACTTGGCATTTGGAGAGTGGAGCTTGGAGAGGAGAGAAGAAATGACCCCCCCCTATTGCAAGCATCGATTCAAGAAGGTCAGGCGGTACAATCGACCAGTGGAGTATGGCCCACTAGTATGTTCAAATTTCTAACCCTCTCATGTGATTTTTGTAATTTATTTCATGTTTGTTTGATGAATTTTTTAAGTTTTTTGCGTGGTCGTAGGACTAGATTTTTTGTTTTTTTCGTTGATTTTCTTTTAGCGCATTTGCATTTTTCTGTAGCGCATATGTTAGGTTTTGTGGCGCATATATTAATTGTTTTAGCACTTATGTTAGGTTGGATAGCACATACATTGGATATTTTAGTGCATTTGTTGACTATTATAGTGCATTTGTCGACTGTTTTAGTGCATTTGAAACAGTGTTGAATTTTTTGAAAATTGTAAAATTTTTAACATGTGCAAATTAGATTTTTGGGTTCATTATGATGTTTTGCACCTTGTCGATGTGTTGATATGCATCGATTGCATCTGTTGAGATGCGAGATGTCAAAAAAGTTGGTCTAGGGTCGATATTAGTTGTTGTTCGATATGAGTCAAATGTCAATATTGTTCAAAATCGATATGGGTCAAGTTCGTATGGATCCTGATTGTCGATGAGTCTAACTTGTCGATATGGGTCAAAATTGTCGATAGGATGCTTCATATGTGTCTCAAATTGATTGATTCAATTGATTACGATATGATGCTTGATGTCGATATGTTGCTTGATTTCGATATGAGACTTGATGCGATATGATATGTAAGGTCGATACAATAGGTTAAAGTAAACCCACCTAGTTGTTGAGAGTTTATATTTGGAAACCCTTAGGTGATATCATGACTGTCATCAGTCTATAGATGCCCCTTTGATTGAGTCTATGTGTAATTCCTCAAGATAGGTAAATTGATATGGTTGTGATGTTTTGAAATAGGAACCCTTACGTGTTCTTCAGCTTCGGGAGAGATACCTGAAGACACTCTCCATGCGAGGATGATTGACTGATGATGATCTAGCAGTGCTCAAGGCTTGCAGATTGATACACCTCCTACACATGCCTTCCTACCCAAAGAATAGAGCACTTCTGACGGCTTTGGCAGAGAAATGGCACAGTGATCATAACACATTTCACTTGTCGACAAGAGAGATCACAATCACCCCTGAGGATGTTTATCGAATTCTTTAGATTCCAATCACCAGAGAGCTAGTAGTATATGATGTTGAGGAGGTGGGTGGGACCGACATGCTATAAGATATTTTTGGTGATCCCCACATTGCTGGATATCCAGTGCCTTGGTAGGATATGGTGGACATATATGCCCCATTCCCCTCAGTTGTAGCTGAATTGATAGGTGGTTTCCTTTTTCCAAATAGGAGATGACATGGGTTATCAGTTGGATGGGGTCGTGTGTTATGATGGATGGTTTGGCAGAGGACCCGATATGGATGGGGCATCTATTTACTTGCCCACCTATATCACGAGTTACATCAAGTGGTGTATGATCAAGGGGCTAGTCTAGCAGCAGGATGCACATTTCTTCAGATTTGGGCTTGGGAGAACATATCCATCTCTTGCCCAGTAGTATAGAGATCTTGGCCTGTTGGGACACCCTACCTTTTTATGTATAGAAAAGCAGCTTCCCAGCCCATGCTCTGGAAGTTGGATTATTGGAGGCACATGATAGATGAGATGGACTCAGTGGTTTGGCGACTGTACTTAGATTGTGAGCCATGCCCAGAGGATGGGACATAGCTGCCATTTTTATTTCAAAGTAGATTCTTACTGGGGAGAACCCCCTATGTTGTCGAGAGATTCATTCTTCTGAGGGTCTACTGTTAGTTTGGTCAGCCACAACTGATGTCATAGGGTATGGCCTTGTATGCAAGAGTGTACAAGGAGAGAGCAGAGTGGGGGCTGACACTAGATTATGTGACCGCTAGGGAAGAGTTTATCTCTCTTCCTTATGTGGTATGGGACATGAGGTGGGTTGTGATAGATGCAGGCATGGTCAATGAGTATGCCTGCTACTTTGCCACTCACATATTTCCATGACTGATAGGGTCGGGAGATTCGATCCCTTCTATTGATGAGGTTGATGATGATGATGACCAAGGTGGAGGAGGAGGTCGACGAGGTGGTAGGCATGGTTGAGGGAGAGGCCAAGGTAGGAGGGGTGGTAGAGATGGCAGAGGGAGAGGTGAGAGTGGTGGAGGGGATGATGGGGGAGATGATGAAGGGGATGGGAGAGGAGCAGGGCTCAGATGATGAGGGATCTGAGGAGGGGATCGATGAGTCCACTGAGGATGAGATTGAGTTCGAGGAGGTAGGTGGTGGGATGGTTGGATTGGGTAGTATAAAAGTTGAGGAGGAACATCAACCTCTCACTAGATGGTGTAGGACAAAGATGTCCCCGCCTTCCTCAAGACATACTAGTGGTGCACCAGCCAGAGTACCATAAGATTCATAGGCTTCAAGGCCTACACAGATTCATATATCAGTGTTAGGACACCAACAACAGGCACAAATAGCAGGGTTATAGTCCTTGGTTCAGAGCCTTCAGACCCAGCTAGTACAAGCTTAGGGAAGGATTGCCCAAGTATAGGGTGCTCATACCCAACTCACATAGGCTCAGGCTCAGGCTCCATGACTATAAGCACAAGTGGCACAATTGATGACCAAGAGAGATACAGAGATAGAGAAGTGAGGCCATACAAAGGAGATGGTGTAAACAGTACAATAGGGACCGCACAGGGTGTTACAGGGGAGATTATTAGGAGTCTCATCTATCAGACAGAGCGGGCTGCATACTATAGGGCTTTGTACTTCTAGGTGGTGCCTCTAGAGCAGCAAGCTCCTAGTTATGCTACCAACTCTCAATGTGGTGATTCCCAAAGGAGAGGAGGTAGTGAGGGTGTTATGGGTCCTAGGAGAGATCCTCCTAGTGGCGATGCAGGTACATGTAAATTTGGGGCCAGGCAATCAGATTTAGGAGGTAACCACTCTTAGCCTCCTCTATGATGATGATGTTGTACCCTTGATATACTTTGTTGATTATATACACACATCATTATATTTTTTATGATTCCCTTGAGATGTACATTGTTTCATTTTGATTGATTTGATATGATACACATTGATCGATTTATAGATGTTGATGTCTCTTGATTAATGTACCATTTTATTGATGTGATATCTAGGGACTTTGGACATTTATTGTTTCACTGATGATTCATTCTGACTTATATTTTTTATTTTCCTTTGGATCAGCATGGGTCACACATGTGCATGATGATATGATACTAGATATGATTCTACATGTTATGGATGCCTTTATTTTGATGAGCTATATGATATGCATGATCTATATGACTTTTGCTTTGATAATGCAGATGATTGCCTATGTGATGTGTGTGATGACGTTGTGATCTATATGTTTTGAAGGTGATATGCTTAATATGTCTTGATAATTATTGTGTTTAACTATATGTTTTGCAGGTGATATGTTTCAGATGTTTTGATGATGATTATGCAAATGAATGTGTTTTTATTTATTTATAATGTGATGAATGTATGCATTTTATTGTGCTACTAAATGCAATGCATGAATGTACATGGATGAATATGTGAATGTGTTTAACATGCTTTTGTTCTTTTTGTATGTTTCTAATTTGATATGGTAATGTTCATGTATGTGAATGTACATTGATATGAGATGATAATGATGATGTAACTAATGCATTTTGATTAGGATATGGTACTGATGTGAAATGTATCTTGAAAATGAGGTATAAAATGAGAATGATAATGATAATGATATGAGACTATGTGAGATGTATCTTGAAAATGAGATGTAAAATGAGAATGATAATGATAATAATATGAGACTATGTGAGATGTATCTTGAAAATAAGATTTAAAATGAGAATGATAATGATAATGATATGAGACTGTGAGATGTATCTTGAAAATGAGATGATGGGAAAATGCAACTAATGCAATGCTTAATATGGTAATGCAATTAATGCACTCGTAAAATGATATGAAAATGTACATGTAACTAAATGTGATTGGAACATGATATGAAATGAGCTATGGTAATGCAATGCAATGAAAATACAGTCTAATACAATTTTAACATGATATGATAATATACCTAAATGCAAAGCTTAATATGATCACTACATGAAATGCACTCTCACTACTAGTGTTGCCATCTATTTTGATCAAATTGCCAGTGCTTTCCTTTTTTATTTCATCATTGAGCCTTGATTTGTTGAAAGTTGATACAAGCATCATGGTATAATTGAACCATAATGACCTGATTATAACTTACATGGATGTTGATATTGCAAGATGACACATGTGTCGAGGTATAATTGAACCAAGATGACCTGAGTGTTACTTGCGTAAAACATACAAGATTTAACCTTAGTCCAATACAAATCCGAAATGTCCTCGATGAAATGTTGCTTGATCACATTGCAAGACAAATTTGCATAGTAGAATGATTCACTCCCAAAAAATAGACAAAGAAAACATCACATTCCTTCCTTGCTTCTCTAGTCTTTGATACATCCTTGAGTTTCTTAGGAGATATGATAAGAAAAAATTAACAACCATAAGTAAGAATGTATGCTATCTAAAGTGTATTATTGTCAAATAAAACTTCTTGCAAACAGATCTTTTGTTCAGTTGAAATCAGTTCAAGTCCTTGATGTTTATCCTTGATGGTTGTGCTCTCATGTTGCTATATTCACTGTTGGTTGGTCTGATCTTTATTGTCTTACTATGCGTTTGGTCTAGTGTCTAAACTCACAAGGCAAAATTCCCCTAGCAAGGTCAGGATTTGCCCCTTGCTGCCGATACTACTTCGATATGGATATGTACACTGATCACCAAGCCATAGTGGGGTATGATTTGGATAACTTATTCAGATAATCAAGGATAATGACTATGCTAAGTATGTCCAGGATAATATTGCATGTATAAGTGTTTTGTGATGGCTATTGGCTTATATTAGATGGAGCCAAAGATATGATATGAGTATTAATAGATAGTGGAGTTGCTTTATCGCAAATAGTGCCTGTTACCAGGTTTTCACTGTTTGCATGATGATAATTTTTGTATTTGATGACTTTATGTGTTGTCATTGATGACACACATATGTTTTGATTGTCATAGTTATCTTTGTAGACCAGTTAGGTCAAACCAATTGTCTTAACTGCATATACCGGTTGTCTACATATACCAATTTAGACATCTTCATACTTGTTAGACTTACTCTATACAAATGATACTGGTTAACAGTACATATGACTTAATAGTAGTACCGGTTGTTGAACCAAGAGAAGAAGAAATGGAACAAATGGGCTATGAAGTCAGTTATGACTTCCTGATCGGTTATGCCAACAACCTTGTGGCATCTCCTAAGGACACAAAGAAGAAGGGAATCGATACTTATCAAGAAAGGATTGCACCGACACAACCCACTAGTGTGAAAGGGAAAAAGAAGAAAGATGAGCAAGCAACTTTTGTGTCAACCAGTATTAGAGTAACAAGGAGTGTTCAAATCAAGAAGAAATCGATACCTAAGGCGTATACAAAGAAGCCAATTGCCACTAGAAAGAGGCAAAAATCTCATCCTATAAGAAGAATCTGAGGATACTGATTCTGAAGAAGAGAAGAAGAAGCTAAAGACAACCAGTAAGAAATATAAATCAATAGAGGAAATCCCTAAGCAAAATATTTCTATCGATGTTGCATCTTTCAAACCAATGAGTCATTTTGAGAGAACTCTGAAACTATTAAAGAGAAAGCAATTTAGTAATGTAAAAGAATATTTTGATTCCTTTGATGAAGTTCAGAAACAAGAAGTGGTACAAGAGGTAATCAATAACCTATGTTAATATAACCGGTTACCACATGAGATTCATAAGGAAATCTATGATTCTTTAATTTTAATTCTTGAAAATAAATGGAAGTTGATTATTGATTAGGAACAAGAGATGATTGAAAGAATTTTTGTTCAACATTTTCCTGAATTGTCTCATGAAGAATTATTAGCAATGCTTACTAAAAATAAAGGACAATTTCATACAAGATCAAGGAGAATGAAAATATTGGCAGGAAAATTTCAGGAAATTCGATAGTCATCGGGTAGCTAAAGCTATTCAAGGAATGAATGATCAGTTAAAGAACTATCAAAATATGCCTGATCAGACTGATACTGGAGCTCCACCGGAGTTGGACACTGAAGAAATTATTGCACCGGATGTAGTCTACCTTGTCAAGGATAAAGGTGACACTATTTCACCACCTGTCATATTCTTTGTGGATGAAAATGAGGATGTTTAGGATACTGTTGATACAACCGATACCTATATTGAACCGGTTAAAGATAAAGAACAGGAACCAGATATGGTTAAGGAATAGAAAGCAGAAGAAGCACTGGCTACTGAACACAATGTGGACATACAACCACCACCAAAAAAAGAACACAATGTTGAGAGTCAACTGTCACCGGTCATTCCACCTGCATAGAAGGAACAGGCAAAGATAAGAAAAGAGGAACCAGAGAAGAAGGCTGAAGGGAAAAAGGATGAAGAGAAGAAAATAGAGAAGAAGGAGAAAACAATAGCTGATGATGATGATGACTCAATCAGCATTAAAGGTCCTATAGATATGGACAATCTAAGTGCCTTTGAGTTAATGAAGATTTCTACTATTATGCAATCTTGAGCACAAAAGAAGAGGTTGAAAGAGAAAAAATGAGAAGCGGAGACCATTCAAACTATTGTTGACATCTTGTCAAGTCTCCTACCGGAGACTGATATAGGTAATCTATCCACCCCTATTTCTAAGCTTGGATAGTTAGTTTTTGATGCCTGTGAACAACTAAAATCAATTGAAGAGGCAACTCATGCCTTAGCAGGAAAAGATTACAGGAAGAAAAGGGGAGAGCAACTGATTTCAGAAATTGATAAAGGTAAGATTTCTTTAACAGTAAACAAAGATCTGTTAAAAATTGGTATAGAAACTGTCGGTAAGATTTTGGCCACTATATATATAGTTTTATTATTTTTTTCTCATTTGAAGAAAAAGAAAGAAGATATAGAGAAGGAACTTGAGAGGATAAGTGATACATACCTACCGGTACAGGATTCTGCTTTGAATTTTGGTAAATTTGTTGATGCCTTATAGCACCTATTAGAATTTTATGATTTTGAATAGGTGAAGTGGATAAGATCCTTGAAGGAACTGAAGAATCAGCTAATTCCAAAAGTTGAAATCTTGCAGAGGGCATACAAGGATTTTGAAGCAATTTCGGCTACCCCGGAGATGAGCATTATTGATGCTATGAAAGAATTTTGCTGCACAAATTTTGACACATGTTGAAATCACTGAGACACTGTTAGAAACATGGGACAATGACCTTACACAGTTGAAGTTTTATTTCAGTGACATTTTCTTGAGAATTGCACTGTAAAGAGTTCAAAACTCTTATATCTATATATATGCAGTTTTTTAAGACAAATTTTAATGTAATGTATGTAATTTACTTTTTTGTTTGGCATCGTTGTCAAAGGGGCAATAGAATTAGTTTAAGAGTCAAAATTTTGTATGTACTGTTAAGGGGGAGTCTATACATTTTTGTAAGCACAGTTAGTTGTCAAAATTTTTCTAAGTGTTGTCATCAATGCCAAAGGGAGAGAATGTTGTCATGATGATGATTTTTATATTTGATGACTTTATGTGTTGTCATTGATGGCACACATATGTTTTGATTGTCATAGTCATCTTTGTATACTAGTTAGGTCAAACTAGTACTACTCTTAAGTCATATGTATTGTTAACTGATATTATTTGTATAGATTAAGTCTAATAGGTATGAAGATGTCTAAACCAATATATATAGACAACTGGTATATGTAGTTAATACAATCAATTTTGGTCAGTTCCACTATTACTAGTTTTGAGATGCATCAGAGAGAGACAAGGAGGCACATGGAGACAATCGGTATGTGAGTTTGACACAGTCAACACTCAACCGGTTTCCCAGTTTGTATGATGAGTTATCACCGGTTGTGATGTGTTACCACCAACCTACACTTTGGTAGAGATTTGTGTCATATTAAGGAAGATGGTCTAGATTCACTGAACCTAGGAAATTTTGTCAAGGTTCAAGAGCCGACATGAGATCTAATATGTATAAAAAGACATTGTGATGAGTTATTTGAGATACAAGATACGAGTGATGTTATGAGTTGAAGTAGATGCAATCTGTTGAAGGAGTTGCAGAGTATATTGGTGATGCAGTAATGTGTGAGCAGAAAAGGATCTAAACAAGCAGAATGTGTTTTTCTTAGATCATACTACTTGTTGTTTTCTAATTACTACAACAGTTGAATCCCCTAATTGGGTAAGCTCTAACAAGCTTCATTGTAGAAATCCTTTATCAAGGTGATTTATTAACTTGGATCTAAATCCTCCACTGAGGTTACCTTTAACCAGGTATAGCTGCTAACATGGCTTTGGGATCTTTAATAGGATCTACTCCTAACAGAGCATTTTGTAGACCTTGACCGGTCAGTTACCTATTCTGCAGATAGTTAACTTGTGAGTTCCATCTCATCATGGTTTTTCCCAATTGGGTTTTCCATGTATAAATATTTGTGTTATGGTGAATGTTTTTATAATACTTTGGATTACATTCAAAGTCATTAGTAAACTGGTTAAATGTTTTTACCAGTCTGCAATTAAAGTGTTATTGTTTTTGCTATCATTGATTCACCCCCCCCTCTCAGTGCTTTATAAGTTTGTCATTCACCAACTGTTTTTATTGCACTTTTTGATTTGTTTTTCATTTTTTAAAAATTTTTGTTGATTTTTATAATTTTTTTATGCCACAAGGCACCTGTTTACCAGGTTTTCATCCTAGTGGTGATTTTTTTGATACTTTTAAAAAAAAAATTTGTTGCTTTTTTGCTTGATCTGTGCATTGGATGACTCAAGTGTAGAATTTCTTCATATGGATGTTCTTGGTTGGTGCATCAAACACGTCCCCTTTTGAAGTTGATAGCTAATATGTCCCTGATCCATAAGTTGATATGATGACAAAGGGTCCCAACCAGTTATGTTCAAATTTCCCCTCCTTTTCCCGATCTTGTTGATTTTGGGGATTTTCTTTTAGGACTAGATCACCAATTTTGTTTGCCCTTGGTATGACCTTTAAATTGTAGCTTCGACACATTTTTTGTTGACATTCCTTGAGATGATCAAAGGCACATTGTCGATGTTAGTCTAGCACCTCTAGCTCTTGCAGTTTGTTGGTTCGATACTCTTCATCTGGAATGAGGCCTTTCAATGATACCCTAAGTGATAGAATTTCTACCTCAATAGGTAGGATAGCCTCTGATCCATACACCAATGAGTATGGTGTAGCTCCTATGGGTCTACAGATACTTGTTCTGTATGCCCAAAGTGCATGATTAAGCTGGACATGCCAATGTTTACCAACATCATTCATTGTCTTCTTAAGGATCTTTAGGATTGTTTTGTTTGAGGTTTGTGCTTGGTCATTCCCTTGTGGATAATATGGTGTTGAAAAGTGATGTTGGATATGGAATCGTTCACAAAGTTCTTGTACATCTTGATTCTTGAAAGGTCATCCATTATCCATGATAATAGAACTAGGAATACCATACTGACAGATGAGGTAGTTAAAAATGAAGGAAGATATCTACTTGCCGACAACTATGGTCAATGGGACTTCCTTAATCCACTTTGTGAAGTACTCAGTGGTCGTGATGATAAAATTGTGACCATTTGATGAGGAAGGATGAATCTTTCCTATGAGGTCAAGTCCCCTTTGGCAGAAAGGCCATGATGTAGTGAATGGTTGTAGCTTTTGGGTTGGTGCGTGTATAAGATTGCCATGAATTTGGCATTTTGGACATTTTCTAGAAAACTGATATGATTATTTTTCCATGGTTGGCCAATAATAGCCCATCCTTAGAAGTTTCTTAGCAAGAGTAGGACCACTTGAATGTGTGCCACAAATACCTTCGTGAAGTTCCTACAAGGTGGTTTCAGATTCATTACGATCAAGACACCGAAGAAGGGTACCATCAAGACCTCGACGATAAAATATGTCAGCGGTTAAGGTATAACAGGATTCTTGACGAATAAAGTTGCATTTTTGGTTTCAGGATAGGTCTGGTGGAAGGATATTGTCTCTTAGGTAAGTGTAGATCTTTCCATATAGGGGGGAATTAGAACCGTCTAGGGTACAGATGAATTGGGATTCAAAATTTCTGTAGGCAGGGGAGAACAATTGTTCCACCAAGAACTCATAATGATTCTATTTGTCTGGTATTTTCAGGAGTGAGGCAATGGTGGCCATTGCGTCAACAACTTTGTTGTCTAGCCTTGGAATCTGCTCAAATGTGATGCATACAAAGTATTTCTTGAAGTCATCCACCATGCGTTTATAGGGTATCAACTTGTTGTCCTTTATTTTATAGTCATCATTAACTTGATTAATGACCAATTGGGAGTCTCCAAAGATTTTCAATTATGTGATCTTCCACTCTATGACCACTTTGATACCTATCACTAGAGCTTCGTACTCAACGATATTATTGGTGCATGGGAACATCAACTTATGGGATCTCGGAATTGTGTGTCCTCTTGGAGTGATTAACAAGATGCCGACACCTGATCCATTTTGTGTATAGGACCCATCAAAGTATAAGATCCATTTCTTTGGTGTAACAATGAGCACATTTGTATCGGGAAATTCTACATGTAGTGGGTGTTTGTCTAGTAATGGTGCTTCTGCTAGTTGATCTGCTATTTCTTGTCCTTTGATAGCCCTCTATTATGTGTATTGAATGTTAAACTCACTTAGGATCATGACCCATTTTGCTAACCTCCCCGTGAGAGCGGCTTTGCCGAGTAAGTATTTTGATGGGTTGATATTATCCACTAGCTTGATAGTATGAGCTAACATATAGTGTCCCAAATTTTGGGAAGCGAACACCACAACTAAACAATATTTTTTGATGAAGATGTAATTGAATTCGTAGCCATTCAATATCCTATTAATGTAATAAATGTCTATTTCCTTTCCTACTAAGTCTTCATGTGCTAGTAATGCCCCCAATGACATGTTGCTGATATGTAGAGAATAAGTGGCTTGCCTGCTGTTGGTGGCACCAAAATAGGTGGATTCATGAGATATTTCTTGAGCTAATGGAATGATTATGCACACTTGTCCTCCCATCTGAAAGGTACATTTTTATGAAGTAGATGGTTGAATGGAAGGCATTTGGCCGCCAATTGAGCAATGAACCTTTTGATAGATTGTAGCCTGCCTTGAAGAGATCATAGCTGACTAATGTTCCTTGGAGGTGGCATTTCCATGATTGCCTGAACCTTTTCAGGGTCCACCTCGATGCCCTTTTTTGATACACTGTAGCCCAAGATTTTTTTGGATGTGACCTCAAAAACACATTTTTTAGAGTTTAATCTGACATTGAATTGCTCTAGTCTCTGAAAGATTTTATCAAGAATGTCCAGGTGTCCCTCTCTTGTAAATTATTTGGATAGAAAGTAATCTACATAATCCTCCATAAAAGTATGCATCATGTCATGGAAGATTGTTGGCATTGCTCTTTGATAGGTCACACCAACATTTTTCAAACCAAAAAGCATGACATTCCAGCAATATGTACCCCATGGACATGTAAATGCCATTTTATCCTGATCCTCTGGAGCTATTTTTATTTGGTTGTAATCTGAGAAACCGTCCATGAGTGATAGTATTGTGTGCCCTGCCATGAGATCCACAATTGTATTGATGCTTGGTAGAGGAAAGTCATATTTCAGACAAGCCTTGTTGAGGTCCTTAAAGTCGATATAGATTCAGATGCTTTTGTTTGACTTTGAGACTGGTACAATGTTGGAAATCCATTCTGCATAGTCTATAGGTCGGATAAAACTGACATCTAGTAGTTTCTTTAGTTCATCTTTGACTAGAAATGCCACATGTGGGTTCATCTTTCTAAGTTTTTGTTTAACGAGCTTAGCTCCTGGAGCGATTGATAAGTGATGCATAATGAGATCCGGATCAACTCCCAACATATCTACATAAGACCAAGCAAAGTTAATTTTCTTTTCCTCGAAAAACCTTATGAAACTCCAATTTTCTTGATCTGTGAGTGATTCAACGAGGTGAATGGTTTTTGCTATATCTGATGTACCAATATTTATTGATTGAGTGGTCTTAATCATAATAGGTGATCTCTCTTGATAATATTCAAGAAGAGTGTCAAGTCCCTCATCCGTCAACACCTCAAAGAGGTTTTCACTGTTGGATACGCCCTTTCTTTTTACTATTTTTGCGATCTAACACTGTCATTAAATGTTTTTCACCATTAGATTGATTTTATCTTTTGTTCATTTTGCAACTAAGAGACTTGGCACTCCCCTCATTGCAGACTGTTGGTTTGATGGTGTTTTTTGTATTTGATGACTTCATGTGTTGTCATTGATGGCACATATATGTTCTAATTGTCCTATTCATATTAGTATACTAGTTAAGGTAAACCGGTATTATTGAGTCATTGTGTTGTCAACTGGTATCATATGTATGAAGAAGTCTAATTGGTTTGAAGATGTCTAAACTAGTGTATGTAGATAGCTGGTATATGTAGATAAGTCAATCGGTTTTGATCAGTTCCAGAGTTACCATTTTTTGAGATGCAGCATATAAAGTCAAGAAGGAGCGTGGAGACAATCATCTAGTATAAATCCAAGTGAATCGGTATATGAATATTGAAGTGGTCAATACTTAACCAGTATCGGTGTTCTAACCATTTTCCCAGTTTGTGTGATGAGTTATCACCAGTTGTGATGTGTTGCCACCAATCGATACTATGGCAATAATTTGTGTTGTGTTAAGGAAGATCGTCCAGATTCATTGAACCTAGGAAATTGTGTCAAGGTTTAAGACTTGGCATGAAATCTAATATCTATAAAAAGACATTGTGATGAGATATTTGATATAGTATATACAATTTATGATATGAGTTGGAGTTGATGCAATTTGTTGAAGGAGTTGTGGAGTGTGTTGGTGATTCAGTAATGTATGCACATAAAAGGATCTAAACCAGCAAAAGGTGCTATTCTTAGATCATTCCCACTTATGTTCTCTAACAACTACAATAGTAAAATCCCTTAACCAAGTAAGCTCTAACAAGCTTCATTGTATAAATCCTCTAACAAGGTGGTTCATTAATTTGGATCTAAACCCTCCACTAAGGTTACTTTTAACCAGGTATAGCTCCTAATAGGGCTTGAGATCTCTAACAAGATCTTCTCCTAACAAAGCATTTGTAGACCTTAATCGGTCAGTTATCTATACTGCAAATGGTTCTTGTGAGTGCCATCTCACCGTGGTTTTTCCCAGTTGGGTTGTGTACGTATAAATATTTGTGTTATGGTGAATGTTTTTCTTGTGGTGAATGCTTTTATAACACTGGATTATATGCAAAGTCATTGGTAAATTGGTTAAATATTTTTACCGGTCTGCAATTAAAGTGTTATTATTTTTTCTTTCACTGATTCACCCCCCCCCCCTCTCAGTGCTTTATAAGTTTATCAATTGGTATCATAGCCTAACTTCCTTGAGGTTTAACCGCTTGGAAGGAAACTCTAAAGCCATTATGGGGGATATGAGCTATAGAGAGATGGCTAGAGAACTTTCTCAAACTAAGGATGAGTTGGAAACCCTAAGAGGAAAATACAAGGATTCACAAGCAAAAAGGAAATAACTGATCAAGCAATTATTGGAGATCTCTAACAACAACTCTTTAGATAAGGCAAACATTGATGCACTGGTTGAAGAAGTGGAGATGTTGAATGGTGAGAAGACTAACCCGAGAAGAGAGATGGAAGCACTTACAATCCGAATGAGTGAGGAACTTGAAAATAGAAGTGTTGAAGGTCGGATCAAAGATAAGGAGCATGAAATATTTAAGATCAAGCAGGAGAATGCAACTCTGTATGAACATTGACATGAGGAGAAAGAAGAAAAAGAAGCATTACAGTTAGATCTTGAAATGACAATGTCTTTTAGAGAGACCCTGATGAAAAGGAATGAAGATCTTACAAAGGAACTTTATGAGGCCAATGAGAAGCTTTATAGATTCAACAAGAGCTCCTCAATGATTAATGAGTAGATACAATCTCAAAGGATGAACAAACATACAACCAGACTGGGATACTCTACATTTGAAAAAGGTGAACTTTCTGGTACCAAGAGCAACATGCATGAAGGTAAAACTGCTCCTAATACTCAGAAGCCTACCGGTAAGAAAGCTTACAAACCTATTTGCTTTAACTGTCATAAACTAGGACATACTGCTAATGTTTGTAGAAGCAGATCTAATGCTAATATTGGTTATAGACCTAGCACTAGAAATGTGTCTAGGAGATTTGAAGGTTGTTGTTATAAATGCAATATGTATGGGCATAGATCAGTTGAATGCAAGTATGGAGCAAATAAACTAGCACCTCATATGAGCCCAAGACATGTTGGTTATTGAAGAGGGAATTATGATAACCAGAGAAACATGAATTGACCAAAACCCTATGTTAACCGGCTTAGTCTCTATGAGTGTTGGCATCTCAGTAGAAAGAAAGATTGTTAGCATTTCATTAAGGATATTGAGAAGGTTGTTGAATATTATTGATATAACTAAAGAAGGATGATTACTATCTTTATAACATTATTTTGTCATTGATGTCAAGAAATTGATTTTCTGATTCAGTATGATGTTGCCATATCTTAATAAGTATGTTTTGATGAGTATTAAGTGGTCGGTAAGTGACACAGAAAGAATGTGATGAATAAGGGGAGAAATAAGTTATTCAATGCACAACTACTACCGAGTTAGACAATGATGAGATCATGATGTTTAGATTATTTTTATATCCTACAAATGTTGTTGATTGTAAGGTTAATACTATACTATGTCACCGAGCAAAGAACCTAGTCGATAAACCCTAAGGAACCTAGTCGATAAACCCTAAGGTTATCGATATCGATTAATGAAGGTAGAATGTCTACCAAGTGAAGTTCAGTATTTACCGAGTTGCAACCGAGTTATGACAGATTGTATTGGATGAATACAAGTATTATTGAATGAAGGACAATGATGAGCTAGAGTTGATTACATGATTGGTATGCCGTGCATGAAGTTTGTTAAGGATCTATGACAATGAAAGATCGGGAGGAAGATCTACAGCTCAGATTGAACCACAATAACCTTGTGCAAGTTCCAAGAAAGGAATGCAAGTCCCTAGGCAAGGTAAAACATTTTCAGATCGAAGGATACATTGAACTTGGTCACATTTGAAGATCTGATGGCTAAGATTGTTCATGGGAAATGTGATCAAGGAGATTAAGCGGTTAGAATTGTTTATAAATAAGGAATTGTTGATGAACAATGCATGCGGGCAAGTGTAAGCACAAGGATGCTACATAGTAATTACCGAGCATAGAAGCTTGAAGACCTATTTTGAATAACAGAGTAAGGAGCCCAATAGAGGGACAAGATTAGTCCTATGACAAGATTGTTTTGAGCAAATAAGAATCTGCTTTAGCATTTTATATGTGAAGTTGCAAATATATTTACTACTGTTGCTTATTTTGTAAGTGACAAGAAATCTCTTAACCGAGTGGACCTAACAGTCTTATTTGTAAATCCTCTAGCAAGGTGACATTCTAGTTTAGTGTTTGAAATCCTTTAACAAGGTCACTTCTAACAAAGTGAAGATTCTAACAGATCTAAGGGAAATCCCTTAACCGGGTCACATCTAGCAATGTGTTTGTAATCTTTAACAGGATTTGCTTTTAACCAAGCATACTCTAGAAGAGTATATTTCTTAGTGGGTCCAAAATCCCATAGTGGTTTTTCCCTATTTGGGTTTCCATGTTAAATCTCGTGTTATGATGATTATGTGTTTATGAGTTAGCATGTTTAGTAGTTTTTTATTATATTGCTGAAGTTTAAGTTTCCGATGTTGAATCTATTCAAATATTGAAGATTAAGTTTGTATGATTCACCCCCCCCCCCCCTCTCATCTTGTTAGCTATTGGCATCAAAACTTTACAATTGGTATCGAAGCTTTGCAATCCAGAAGAAAAGTTTAAAGGTACTTGAGGCAAAGATCCGAAGATGTATAAAAGGGATGCACCAAAGCTGAACAAGTCAAGTTTCACCACATGACAAAAAAGGATGAAGCTGCATTTATCAAGAATTGGAGAATATGCAACATATTATTTGGAGAATGATTACATACCACCGAGCACCAACTCGATGACCTTGGAAGAGATAAAGGCAAAGCAAGAACATACTCAAGCTATGATTGAAATAACATCAGCACTGAACGACTCAGAGTTTAATGATCTAGAAGGCTGTAATGATGCAAAAGTAATGTAGACCAAGCTTATATCTGTGTATGGCGGTGATGAACATGTCCAAAGAGAAAAAGTAGATTGTTTAAGAGGACAACTTGAATCCATGAGAATGAATGAAGGTGAGAACATAACCCAATACAGTACAAGGTTAAAGGAGTATGTCAATCAAATCAAAGGAGCAGGAGGAACTATTGAAGAAAAGGATGTAACAAGTAAGTTGCTTAGAACACTTCTACCAGCTTATGCTATTCAAATCTTTGCAATCAATGAATTAAGGTCTGTACCTAACGTGCCAATTTCTTTGGATGCTACTATTGGTAAGCTACATGCATTTGAGTTAAGTAATTTTGATAACAATGGGTCTTCAGTAAATAAAGTAGAATCTACATTCAGTTCTTTTCATATTGGTGAATCTGATGATTACAATGATAGAATGAGTAAGTACTCTGAAGGGAATCATAGTGGAGCAAGTGACAGATTTCATAAGAACATGGAAGAAGTACACAAACTGTATGAGGAAATCAAGAAGCAAGAAGAATTTGAAGCATTTTTAGCCAGAAGGTTACCGAGAGGCAAAGGCAAGTATAAAGGAAAGCTACCTTTAAAATGTTTCAATTGTGATAAAATAGGACATATGGCTTCTAACTGTCCTGACAAAGAATCTAGTGAAAAGAGAGAATACCGAGATAAGAGGCAGAAAGACAACCAATATAGAGGACATCGAGACTTCAGAAGGAGAGACAGAAAGACATGCCTACTAGCTAATGAGGAATCCAACGATGACAAATCTGATGAAACAGATACACGGGAAGTTGTTTATGTGGCTATTAAAGATGGATTTGATGAAGAAAGGTATGAAGAAAAATCCCTAGTATCTCACATAAATAATAATTATTCTTGGATCATAGACAGTGGATGCTCACATCACATGACAGGTGATAAACACAAGTTTGTTAAATTAGAAGACTATGATGGAGGCTATGTAAGATTTGGTAATGTTGCACCATGTCTGGTGAAAGGTAAAGGATCTATAACACTTCTTGACAATGCTAAATGTGATGATGTATACTCGATTGAAGGTTTGAAATGCAATTTGTTGAGTGTAGCACAACTAAACAATACAAGATACCGAATAGAATTTCAAAAAGGAATTGTCAAAGTTCCTGACAAGCATGGAAAATTAGCTGCTACCGGGACACAAACAAAAGGTAATACATTTCATCTTGACTCAACTCGGAACAAGTGTCTTTATGCAAAGATAGATGATACCTGGTTATGGTACAAAAGGTTTTGTCATATAATTTTTGATAATCTGATCAAAATAAGTAAGAAGCATCGAGTAAGAGGTACCGAGTCTAGAAAAACCCGAGAATGCTATGTGTCGAGGATGCCAGATGGGCAAGATGACAAGATCAAGATTTACAAGTAAGTCCTACACTTCTAAAGGAATTTTAGATCTAGTACACACTGACCTTTGTGGTCCCATGAAAGTTCAAAGTTATTATGGTGATAAATATTTCAGATTATTTGTGGATGATTACTCAAGGATGATGTCAGTTATGTTTTTACAAGAAAAATCAGAATCTTTTCAAATGTTTAAATGGTACAAGGCAAGAGTTGAAAATGAAACAAGAAGACAGCTGAAATGTCTTAGATCTGATAGAGGAGGAGAGTTCACTTCTGATGAATTTAACTTATTCTGCAATGATCGTGGTATAAAAAGGCAAGTGTCTACACCAAGAACACCACAACAATATGGGATAGCTGAGAGAAGAAATAGATCAATTGTAGATTGTGCCAGAACCCTAATGATAGAAAAGAGGCTACCTCAAACATTTTGGAGAGAAGCAATCAGCACTGCTGTTTACACCCTGAACCAAGTACAACTGAAGAAAGGAACTATGAAGACACCATATGAAATCTGGTATGACAAGAAACCTAAGGTAAGTTATTTTAAAATCTTTGGAAGTAGATGTTATGTTCACAAAGATGACAAAAATGGAAAGTTTGATCAGAAAAGTGAGGAAGGAACATTTCTTGGTTATTCTTCTAGAAGTAAAGCATTTAAATGTATGATCAAATCATCTAATAAAATAGTGGAAAGCGCAAATGTGAAAATTGATGAATTTGCAAAAAGAAATGATGAAGGAAATTCCAAAGAACCAAAAAATTATGAAGAATTTGTTTATGTTCAACCGAGAAGTCCTACCGAAAAAGCTGTTGAAGAAAATGAAAATAATGTTCAGTTACCGAGTGATGAAGAAGATCATACAGAGCCTACCAAGCCTATATTAGCCAAATATGTCAGAAGACATCATGCATCAAGTCAGATTATTAGAGATAAGGATGATCCAGTGATGACAAGGAACAAACTGAGACAGAACACATGTCTGATATCTGAATTTGAACCAAGAATAGTAAAAGAGGCATTTAACAGTGAAGATTTGGTAAGTTCTATGATAGAAGAGATTGATCAAATCAAGAAGAATGACACATGGACACTGATCCCAAGACCAAAGGAAAAAAATGTAATCGATACAAAGTGTTTTTTTAGAAACAAGCTAAATGAAAAAGGTGAGATCATTCAAAACAAAGCAAGACTAGTTTGCAAAGGTTGTGCTCAAGAAGAAGGAATAGATTATGGTGAGACTTTTGCACCTATGGCTAGACTTGAAGGAGTAAGAACATTGTTGGCATATGCTGCTTTCAAAAATTTCAAGGTATATCAAATGGATGTTAAATCTGCATTTTTGAATGGTATACTAGAAGAAGAAGTTTACATTGAACAACCTGAAGGATTTGTTGAAGACAGGAGTAAAGATCAGGTATGTAAATTAAACAAAGCTTTATATGGTTTGAAACAAGCACCTAGAGCATGGTATGAGAGACTGTACTGTTACTTAATCAAGATTGGTTTTATAAGGACAAGTGAAAACAACAATATGTACATGAAGAATGATGAGGACAATGGAATATTGATCTCAGCCATATTTGTTGATGACATTATATTTTGTGGAAATGACTCTCTATGCAAGAAATTTGGAAATGAAATGTGCAAAGAATTTGAGATGTCACTAATCGGTGAGATAAAGTATTTTATAGGTTTACAGATATTGCAAATGAAAGATGAGATTTTCATTACTCAATCCAAGTACACAAAGGAAATCTTGAAGAAATTTGGAATGGAGGATTCTAAACCTGTAAGTACTCCTATGACTACCAACTGTAAAATATCAAAGAATGATGAATCTAAATCTATTGATGAGACACTTTACTGATCTATGATTGGAAAGTTACAATATGTTGTGCATAGTAGACCGGATATAGCACATGCAGTAGGTATTGTTGCAAGATTTTCTGCAGATCCCAAGGAAACCCATATGATAGCAATCAAGAGAATTTTAAGATACTTGAGAGGCACTGAAGATTATGGCTTAGTATATGAAAAGAGAAATGATTTTGATTTAAAATTTTATACTGATGCTGATTGGGCAGGGAACATTGATGATCGGAAAAGAACAAGTGGTGGAGATTTCTTCTTAGGAAACAGAGTAGTAAGTTGGTATAGCAAGAAACAAGGATGCATTTCACAGTCAACAGCTGAAGTTGAATATATCGCTGCAGCATTGAATTGTACCAATATAGCATGGATCAAGCAACTATTGGAAGGTATAAATGAAAAGGTTACCAAGCTAGTAACTATATTCTATGATAATACGAGTGCCATTAACATTTCAAAGAATCCGGTAATGCACTCTAAGACAAAGCATATCTCTATAAAGTATCATTATCTCAGAGAAGAAGATAAGAAAGTTGTGCTGGAATATATCAGTTCAAAGGAACAAACTGCAAACGACATCACAAAGCCATTGCCAAGGGACACTTTGAGTATCTCAGAAGAAAGCTAGGGGTCCTACCCCTATCTTCTACTCACTGACAACATTCGGTGAAAGCATCAATTCGATGAATCTACAGAATATTATGTGTGGATTGATGTTGATTTACACTTTAGGAGGTCACCTAAAGTTGTGCAGGAAACAAGAATTGACAACAAGTTGCTCTGATCGAGACTGAAATGATACGTGTGTAATACAGCAAAAGCAAGCACTTCACAGCAGAAGAGTTCATGATTTAGTTCTTTTACTTTTTGGCATTGTTGTCAAAGGGGGAGAAGACTAAATGGGAAAATTCTAAATGATGAAAATAACAGAAGACTAATAACATGAGGAGAAGATTACTGCAAAAAGGGAGAAGACTAAATGCAAGACAATAGCTCAAAAGACTCAAGGATAATAGGAGAAGATTACAACAATCTGAATCTGAATCAATTTGAATATCTTGTTGGTATTACCATTTAATTGTTGGTTTTGCCATCAATGCCAAATGGGGAGATTGTTGGCATCTCAGTAGAAAGAAAGGTTGTTATCATTTCAATAAGGATATTAAGAAGGTTGTTGAAGATTATTGATATAACTGAAGAATGATGATTACTATCTTTATAACATTATTTTTTCATTGATGTCAAGAAATTGATTTTCTGATTCAATATGATGTTTCCATTCTTAAGAAGTATGTTTTGATGAGTATTAAGTGGTTGGTAAGTGACACAGAAAGAATGTGATGAATAAAGGGAGAAATAAGTTATTCAATGGGCAACTACTACCGAGTTAGACAATAATGACATCATGATGTTTAGATTGTTTTTATATCCTACAAATGTTGTTGATTGTAAGGTTAATACTATACTATGTCACTGAGCAAAGAACCTAGTCGGTAAACCCTAAGGTTATCGATATCGGTTAATGAAGGCAGAATGTCTACCGAGTGAAGTTCAGTATTTACCGAGTTGCAACCGAGTTATGACAGATCATATTGGATGAATACAAGCATTATTTAATGAAGGACAATGATGAGCTAGAGTTGATTAAATGATTGGTATGCTGTGCATGAAGTTTGTTAAGGATCTATGACAATGAAAGATCGAGAGGAAGATCTACAGCTCAGATTGAACCGCAATAACCTTGTGCAAGTTCCAAGAAAGGAATGCAAGTCCCTAGGCAAGGTAAAACATTTTTAGATCCAAGGATACATTGAACTTGGTCAAGTTTGAAGATCTGATGGCTAAGATTGATCATGGGAAATGTGATCAAGGAGATTAAGCGGTTAGAATTGTTTATAAATAAGGAATTGTTGATGAACAATGCATGCGGGCAAGTGTAAGCACAAGGATGCTACATAGTGATTACCGAGCACAGAAGCTTGAAGACCTGTTTTGAATAACAGAGTGAGGAGCCCAACAGAGGGACAAGATTAGTCCTATGACAAGATTGTTTTGAGCAAATAAGAATTTGCTTTAGTATTTCAGATGTGAAGTTGCAGATATATTTACTACTGTTGTTTATTTTGTAAGTGACAGGAAATCTCTTAACCGAGTGGACCTAACAGTCTTATTTGTAAATCCTCTAGCAAGGTGACATTCTAGTTGAGTGTTTGAAATCCTTTAACAAGGTCACTTCTAACAAAGTGAAGATTCTAACAGATCCAAGGGAAATCCCTTAACCGGGTCACATCTAGCAATGTGTTTGTAATCTTTAACAGGATTTACTTTTAATCGAGCATACTCTAGAAGAGTATATTTCTTAGTGGGTGCGAAATCCCACAGTGGTTTTTCCTTATTTGGGTTTCCACGTTAAATCTGGTGTTATGATGATTATGTGTTTATAAGTTAGCATGTTTAGTAGTTTTTGATTATATTGTTGAAGTTTAAGTTACCGAGGTTGAATCTGTTGAAATATTGAGGATTAAGTTTGTATGATTCACCCCCCCCCCCTCTCATCTTGTTAGCTATTTGCATCAGAACTTTACAATGAGATGGAGAAAGTAACTAATGTGATTTGCACAATTTGCAACAACTATAGACATGTGGCTATGAATTGCAGAAGAAGAACATGAAGAGGTAATGCAGGACCTTGGAGAGCATCTGGAATGGACTACTATCATTGTCATAAACCGGGAAATATTGCCAAGTTTTGTAGAAAGCAAAAGAACCAACCGATAAGTCACTCTGCAGAACTGAAAGTGAGAAAGACAATAGATGTTGAAGAAACCGGAGTTGAGATGAATAGGATCTAGAAGAAAAAAAGTGATGACAAAGCATCAGAGGATTCTAATACTTCACCTAGTGTGGAGAATCCCACACTAGCAAACAGAGCTTCTCAACAAGCTTAGGGGGAGCATATCGGTAAATCCATTTTCAGACCCCTTGAAGAAAGTATGGTAAGTAAATTTTGCATTTTGAGTTGAAATATAAGAATTTTGATATTGCTATCAATCAATTTTCTAAGGATTTTTAATCAGTTGATATACCTATCGGTAAAGGCATATATGTCAAGTGGTAATTAGGGTTTTTCAACCTATTGGTAGTGCAATAAATGCAGTGGCTAAAGTTAATAAAAAAAAGTTTTGCTAAGTCATTTTTACCCTATTGCATTCAAAGAGAATTTTGTGAGCACCTGCAGAGCGAAACAGAGCATTCCCAATAGATTGTGAACGAATTTGAACAACAAATTGAGAATTTGGATCAAATTTGAAGCAAAGAAAATTGAATCGAGTGTTCAAGCGAGAGACCAACCGAAAACCCTAGTAGCATGAAGGAAACAAGGTATTTGGTCAATCTCCTCTCTCAAATCTAAGTTATTTAGAATGACATCATCATCTACACCATCAAAGAGTCTTTTTATCAATGTTGAAGGTATTGAATCAATGGAGCCGGACAAGATAGAATCGTACAATGCATTATCACAAGTACCCCAAGGAGTTTTGATTAAATATGATCTGTCCAGTTATATTGGTTGCAAGATTGAAGATTTAGGTTCATTAGCAATTTGTTCCAAGCTGAAATCTTTGTGCAACAAGAATGAGAAGATTAAACCCGAGTACATTAGGTTTTATGAGAAAGGTTTTCACAATGTGGTTTATTTTCTTGAGGATTTTGAAGAAGACCATTTCAGAATAATCCTTAGTCGCATTCATGGATGAAACATGTATTTAGATAGGTCACATACTATCACCAAGGAGGCCATTCATGCTATGACTGATTTCTGTAAAAATGCTGAAGCTCCCAAGTTGAGGAAAATCTTGAAGGATGTTGTTATTGAACTGACAAAGGCCACTTGTGATGGTCGTTCTATATATTTCAATAACATTGAAGATGAAGGAGTCAAATATGCTATAATGATTATCGGTTATAGGGTATTTCATTCTAGCTTAATGAATATTGTACCATTGGCTGCCATACATGCTACCTACTAGATGATGAAGGAAAATGCAGATTATGCTCTATGTGAGGCAATGCGGAGCCAATTAATGTTGAATCTAGAATCAATCAAGAAGGAAAACAATCATAAGTTCAAGTATGGGCAACTTTTGATCAGTTTTTTTTTTCTAATTTCAAAAAATTATTCCTGGTATTGGAGATATACAATGGTCAAAAGATACACCTATTTCAGCCCAGATTAAGAATAGTATAAAGGATGTTAAGAACACATTTCCAATTGCTAAGAATAGTTATTTCAATGAATTTCAGAAGAAAATAAGTATGAGATTGAGGTTATCAGATGAAGTGGTCAAATATTTTGAGAATGACATTTATTTCACAGTGACCACCGATTTCTACCTAATGGAGGCTATAGAACCGAGAGAAGAAGAAATAGAGCAAATGAATTATGAATTCAGTTATGACTTATTGATTGGTTATGCCAACAACCTCTTGGCATCACCTAAGGATACCAACAAAAATAAATTGGGTACATATCAAGAAATAATTGCATAGGCACAACCCAGAGATGTGAAGGAGAAAAAGAAGAAAGATGATCAAGTAGTTTTTGTGTCAATCGGTACTAGAGTAACAAGAATCATTCAAACCAAGAAGGAACTGGAACCAAAGGTGTATGCAAAGAAGCCAACTACCACTAGGAAAAGAGGTAGACATCTTATCTTACAAGAAGAACCTAAGGAAATAGAGTTCGAGGAAGAAACAAAGAGGCTGAAGGAAACTGGTAAGAAATCTAAACCAGTAAGGGAAATCCCTAAAAAAAATATTCCTATTGATATTGCATCTTTCAAGCCAATGAGTCATTTTGAGAGGACTCTGAAAACATTAAAAAGAAAGCAATTTGATGATGTAGAGGATTATTTTGATTCTTTTGATGAGATTCAGAAACAAGAAGTGGTACAAGAGGTAATTAACTACCTATGTTAATATAACCGGTTACCACATGAAATTCAAAAGGAAATTTCTGATTATTTAAATTTAATTCTGGAAAATACATGAAAGTTGATCATAGATCAAAAATAAGAGATTATAGATAGAATTTTTGTTCAATAATTTCTTGAATTATCTCATGAAGAGTTATTAGAAATGCTTTATAAACACAAGGGACAATTTCATACAAGAACAAGGAGACTTAGATTCTTGGAAGGAAAGATTCAGGTAGTATAAAATGATACTCATCGAACTGCTAAAGATATTTAGAAGATATATGAACAAGTGAAGAATTATCACAATAAACCTAATCAGACTGACATCGGAGCTCCACTAGAACTGGAAACTAAAGAAATAGTTGCACTAGATGAAATCTACACTAACAAGGATAAGAATGACGCTAATGCACCACCAGTCATATTCTTTGTTGATGAAACTAAAGATACTGAGGATAATGTTAACACAACTAGTACCAATAATGAACCAAATATGGTTGAGGAACAAAAAGAAAAGGAAGCACCGACTACTAAAAAAAGTGTGGACATGCAACCACCACTGGTAAAGGAACATAATGTTGAAAGTCACATAACACCGGTCATTACACCAAAAACGAAGGAACAAACAAAGACTAGGAAAGAGAAACCAGAGAAGAAGTCGAAAGAGAAACAAGATGAAGAGAAGAAAACAAAAGAGAAGAAAAAAACCTTGATCGATGATGATGATGATTAAGACTCTATGAGTATTAAAGATCCTATAGATATGGACAATCTGAGTTCCTCTAAATTAATGGAGATTGCTACTGCTATGCAATCCCGAGCACAAAAGAAGAGGTTGAAAGAGCAAAAATAAGAAGTAGAGACCATTCAAATTGTTGTTGAAATTTTATCAAGTCTCCTACCAAAGACTAATATAGATAATATAGCTGTTGGGAAAAATGGTGTCTCAATCTTGCATTTATGCGAGATTACTATTTATAGTAAGTTTTCATTTGAGCACGAAATGGTGCGAAACTCTCCCTAAAGCTTCTGGTTGACTAGATAAGCATTCCAGTAAAGTTGCGTCGCAAGGTCACAGCTAGTTTTGAAGATATTAAAGTTTTCATCTTGGAGGGGTGCAATAAAATGTTTAAACTTAATTTTGGGGACTTTAGAGGCTCCGAAACGCCCTGAAAAGTTGCCGTAACTGGCGAAGTCGGTTACGAGGTGATAGAGCACTTCGCGAGCTTTCCGGCGCTTCAAACGGTTCGTCAATCGGACACCCGGTTCTCAAGTTATGGCCTCCGGAAGTTTGTACTTCTGAAATAGGAAAAATAATTTGTATCGGATACATAAATGAGCTGTAAAAGGGAGCGACACGTGTTGATGTGTGCTTTAACATGTCATAGGGCATCTAGAAGGGAGATAAGGTCGGCTACACCTTATTGGGTGGTTTTAGCCCATGGTTTTGTAATACCGTTTGACGGTTTCTTGTATTGTATCTCCTATTTATGAGGTGTGTGAGATAGAAGTTGTGTGTAAGAGTCTTATGGCTATTGAGTTGCCTCTGAATCTCTGATTAATGGTACTCCTGTGAAGAGTTTGCTCTGCAAATATGTTGTAATCTGCTTTGATTGCTGAATAAAATATTGAGCTGCTTTTGGAGTGTGGGGTTTTTCTCCCGAAAGGGTTTTCCCCACGTAAATCATTGTGTTGTGGTATGAATGTTATTATATCTATTTCTATTTTCTGTAATTGTTGTAACGATTTGAAAAAGTTTTGCATTACCCTCCTCTCAAGGTTAGTGTAGGAAGTTGTTTCCGCTACTTTACTTCCTTACAAGTGGTATCAGAGCCTGATCACCTTTGGTTTCAATTGTGGGCAGTTGGGTTTTTTGAACTAATCCAGATTTGAGTGGGAGCTTGTGCAGAAGACACTTTTTGATCTTGTTGCAGGAATATTCAGATGGCGAGTTCGTCAGGGAGAATAGAGGTGGAGAAATTTAATGGAAGTAATTTTGAGATGTGGAAGCTGAAGATGGAAGATTTGCTAATAGATCGAGATCTTTGGGATGCTGTTGATGCGAATGTCCAAAGGCCCTCAGATCCTACTGCAGCAGCTCAATATGATGTTATGGACCGAAAAGCCAAGGGTCTAATCAGACTGTGCCTGGCAGACTCTGTTCTAATCAATGTCCATGAAGAGAACTCTGCAAAGAAACTATGGACTAAGCTTGGTGAGATGTATCAAGTGAAATCTTTATTAAATCAAATTTTCTTAAGAAAGAAATTGTATTCCTTGAAGATGGAAGAGGGTGGACGAATTGCAGACCACCTGGAAGCATTCAATATGTTGGTGGCTCAATTAGTATCCGTCGGTGTTAAGATAGATGAGGAGGAGAAATGCCAGATCTTGCTTTGTTCTTTGCCTGATTCGTGGGATTCTCTTGTTATGGCTATCGGTAGTACTTCTGTTGTTTTGAAATCTGAAGATGTGGTGGGTGCCCTACTCGGTGAAGAGATGTGAAGGAAGGTATCCATCAGTTCAAAGGAAGCCCTAACCGTTCGTGGAAGACCTAAAGAGAAAGGCAAGAAGAATGAGAAGCGCGACAAGTCCAAATCCAAAGGGAGATCGAAATCTCCTGGAAAGTCTAAAGTCATTTGCTGGAACTGCGGTAAACCGGATCACATCCATAAGGACTGCAAAGAAGAAAAGAAGAAGAAGAAAAAGAAAAAGTTCGATTCTGATTCTGAGTCCGACAAGGAAGATGGCGATGCATTTATTGTGGCTTTGGCGACTCATGCAGGTAATGATGCCTGGCTAATTGACTCAGGTGCATCTTTTCATATGACTTCCAATAGAGATTGGTTTTCTGAATATGAAGGATTTAATGGAGGTAAGGTGTACTTGGGTGATGATTCACCTCTAGACATTGTTGGTCGAGGTAAAGTTAGAATCAGGTTTTCTGATGGTAGAATAAAAAGGATTAATGGTGTGCTGCATATCCCTGGATTAAAACGAAACTTGTTATTTGTGAGCAAACTGATAGATGCGGGTGTGCAGGTAGTCTTTTCTGAAGCAGGATGTAAGATGATTAAGGGTGCTATGGTAGTTGCTAGAGGTGTCAGGTTTGGCACTTTGTATAAGCTTGAAGCATATACTGTTGAGTGTAATAGCACTTCTGTAAAAAGTAAATCTGCGGATACTTCACTGGAAGATTTGAAGGTTTCACCTTCAGCAGATGGGAATGGTTTTTGGGTACCTAAGGGTGCTCTTTCGTCTGAAGCAAAGTTACCTGCAGAGAAGACTATGTTATGGCACCAGAGACTTGGCCACATTGGAGAAAAGGGTCTAAGGACTTTGAAAAATAAAAACCTTGTTGAAGGTTTGAATGACTGTAACCTTGACTTTGATTTCTGTGAGCATTGCATTTATGGAAAACAAAACCGCGTTCAGTTTTACTCGAGTTCTCATAAAACTTGTGGTGTTTTGGATCTTATCCATTCTGATGTGTTTGGTCCAGTAGATGTCTCTTCGATTGGAAAATCCACATATTATGTTTCATTTATTGATGATCTTAGTAGAAGGACATGGGTTTATTTTCTAAAGAGTAAATCTGAAGTTTTTAGTCGTTTTAAAGAATTTAAAGCAATGGTTGAGTTGCAAACTGGAAAGAAAATAAAATGTTTGAGAACTGATAATGGCGGTGAGTTTTGCTCTAATGATTTTGATAGATTCTGTAAAGACTGTGGAATTAACAGGCAGAAGACAACTCCATATTCTCCACAGCAGAATGGAGTTGCAGAAAGAATGAACAGGACACTGATGGAGAAGGCTAGGAGTATGTTGAGTGGTGCTGGTCTCGAACAAAAGTTTTGGGCTGAAGCTGTTGCCACTGCTTGCTACCTGATTAACAGGTCTCCTACATCAGCTCTTGTTGATAAAACGCCTATGGAAGCATGGTCAGGTCACAAGCCTTCATTGAGACATCTTAGAGTTTTTGGTTGCGAGGCATATGCACATGTGCCAAAGGAGAAGCGAACAAAGTTAGAGAACAAGGCTGTGAAATGTATCTTCATCGGGTATAGTTATGGTGTGAAAGGATACAAGCTTTGGGACCCTGTTGCACAAAAGGTAATTCATAGTAGAAGTGTTATTTTTAGAGAAATTAAGTCTCCTTCTGTTACATTGCAGCCAGAACAGACTAAAAAAGAAGATGTGATTCAACTTCCTTCTACACCTGAAAGAGTTGAATCGAGACCCCTAGATAGGCAAGAATTTGAGGAGAGCTCGTCTAGCTCTAAATCTTCAGAAGAGGAGGAAGAACCTCCAACTCAGCTTGTTCGAAGGTCTACAAGACATAGACAACCACCTTAAAGGTATTCACCTAATGATTGGAGATGTATTTTTGCTCTGAATACTAGTGTGGATGAACCGAAATCTGTAGAAGAGGCATTAGGTATGAATGATGCAGAATCCTGGAAGATTGCTATGGAGGAAGAAATGGCAGCTTTGAAAAAGAATGATACATGGGATCTTGTACCATTGCCTGAAGGACGAAAACCTGTTGGTTGTAAATGGGTGTTCAAGAAAAAGATTGGTTCAGATGGAAGCATTGAGAAGTATAAAGCAAGGTTGGTTGCAAAAGGCTACTCTCAGGTTGAGGGTGTTGATTACGGTGAGATATTTTCTCCTGTTGCAAAAATGACGTCCATTAGATTTTTGCTTTCTATTGCTACTGCTTATGATTTAGAGGTTGAGCAAATGGATGTGAAAACTGCTTTCCTTCATGGTGATTTGGAGGAAGATATTTATATGACACAGCCGGAGCACTATGTGGTGAAAGGCAAAAGTAATTTGGTCTGTAAATTGAAGAAATCTTTGTATGGCCTCAAACAAAGTCCTAGGATGTGGTACCAGAAATTTGATACATATGTGTTGAGTTTGGGATTTGAACGTTCTAAATCAGATCACTGTGTTTATTATAAATCTGATGGTGATCTTTTCTTATTCATTGCATTGTATGTTGATGATATGTTATTCATTGGTAAAGGGAAAGGTATGATTTCAGAACTGAAGTCTCAGCTCGCTACTAAATTTGAAATGAAAGATCTTGGTGCAGCAAAGCACATTCTTGGGATGGAAATTAGAAGAGATAGGGCAAACAGAAAGCTATGGCTAGGCCAGAGTAAGTATGTGAATTCAGTGTTACAGAGGTTCAACATGCAGAATTGTAGACCATTGAGTGTTCCTTTTACAGTTGGAACGAAACTATCTGTTTCAGATTGTCCTACATCCCCATTGGAGATGGAAGACATGAGCAGAGTGCCTTACCAGAGTGCAGTTGGAAGCTTGATGTATGCTATGGTCTATACTAGACCAGATATTGCCCAAGCAGTGGGAGTACTTTCTAGATATATGTCTAATCCTGGTAGAGTTCATTGGGATGCAGTCAAAAGAGTCTTCAGATATTTGAAGGGTACTTCAGAGTATTCTTTGTGTTATCATGGTAATTCAGTTGGAGACATGACTTCCCTTGATATCCATGGTTATGTGGATTCAGATTGGGCAGGTGATATTGATAGCAGAAGATCCACCAGTGCTTATGTGTTTACTTTGTTTGGTGGTGCAATTAGTTGGATGAGTAAGCGACAGGCTGTGGTTGCTTTATCCACTACTGAAACAGAGTATATGGCAGCTACTCATGCTTGTAAAGAGGCCATTTGGCTTAAGAGACTGTGTTCGGATATTGGAATAAAACAAGGTACAGTGACAATTTACTGTGACAGTCAGAGTGCAATTAGCCTAGCTAAGAACCCGACATTTCATGCCCGGACCAAACATATTGATGTTCAGTATCATTTTGTTAGAGATATGGTCAAAGATGGTAGGGTGAAACTGGTTAAGGTGGAAACTTTGATGAATGTTGCAGATGCTTTAACTAAGGCTGTGAGCACAGAGAAGTTCAGATGGTGTTCAGAGTCTATGGGCCTTATGGCCCCTAGCAATTGATTCATTGTGTTGACATTCCCTTCCGCTCATGTAAGGTGTTCGACAAGTGGGAGATTTGTTGGGAAAAATGGTGTCTCAATCTTGCATTTATGCGAGATTACTATTTATAGTAAGTTTTCATTTGAGCACGAAATGGTGCGAAACTCTCCCTGAAGCTTCTGGTTGACTAGATAAGCATTCTAGTAAAGTTGCGTCGCAAGGTCACAACTAGTTTTGAAGATATTAAAGTTTTCGTCTTGGAGGGGTGCAATAAAATGTTTAAACTTAATTTTGGGGACTTTAGAGGCTCTGAAATGCCCTGAAAAGTTGTCGTAACTAGAAAATCCGGTTACGAGGTGATAGATCACTTCGCGAGCTTTCCGGCGCTTCAAACGGTTCGTCAATCGGACACCCGGTTCTCAAGTTATGGCCTCCGGAAGTTTGTACTCCTGAAATAGGAAAAATAATTTGTATCGGATACATAAATGAGCTGTAAAAGGGAGCGACACATGTTGATGTGTGCTTTAACATGTCATAGGGCATCTAGAAGGGAGATAAGGTCGGCTACACCTTATTGGGTGGTTTTAGCCCATGGTTTTGTAATACCGTTTGACGGTTTCTTGTATTGTATCTCCTATTTATGAGGTGTGTGAGATAGAGGTTGTGTGTAAGAGTCTTATGGCTATTGAGTTGCCTCTGAATCTCTGATTAATGGTACTCCTGCGAAGAGCTTGCTCTGCAAATATGTTGTAATCTGTTTTGATTGCTGAATAAAATATTGAGCTGCTTTTGGAGTGTGGGGTTTTTCTCCCGAAAGGGTTTTCCCCACGTAAATCATTGTGTTGTGGTATGAATGTTATTATATCTATTTCTATTTTCTGTAATTGTTGTAACGATCTGAAAAAGTTTTGCATTACCCTCCTCTCAAGGTTAGTGTAGGAAGTTGTTTCCGCTACTTTACTTCCTTACAATAGCCACCCCTATTGCTAAGCTTGGACAATTAGTTGTTGATACCAGTGAACAACTAAAATCACTTGAAGAGGCAACTCATGTTTTAGCAGAAAAATATTACAGGAAGAGAAGGGGAGAACAATTGATTTCAGAAATTGACAAAGGTAAGGTTGCTTTAATAGTGAACAAAGATCTTTTGAAAACTAGAATAGAAAGTAGCGGTAAAATTTTGGCCACTATATCTAAAGTATAATTATTCTGTTTTGACTTAAAGAAAAAGAGAGAAGATACAAAGAAGGAACTAGATAGGATAAGTGATGCATACATACGAGTACAGGATTCCGCTTTGTATTTTGGTAAATTTGTTGATGCCTTACAACACATATTAGAAGTTTATGATTTTGAATAGGAGAAGCGGATAAGATCCTTGAGGGAGCTAAAGAATTAGTTAATTTTGAAAGTTGAAATCTTACAGAGAGTATACAAGGAGTTTGAAGCAATTCTGGCTACCCCAGAGATAAGCATTGTCGAGGCTATGGAAGAATTTGCTACATAGATTTTGACCCATGTTGAAATGACTCAGACACTATAAGAAACATGGGACAATGACCTTAAGCAGTTAAAGTTTCATTTCAGTGATATTTTCTTAATAATTGCATTATAAAGACCTTTAAAACTTTGATCTCTATATATATACATGCAGTTTTTGGTGACAACTTTTGATGTAATATCTGTATTTTACTTCTTTATTTGTCATTGTTGTAAAAGGGGGAGTAATATATGTGAAAAAATTTGTATGTAATCATGTATGATGTCAAAGGGAGAATCTTATGCTAAGGGAGAGTCTTTAAAGTCTCTACATTTTTGTAAGCACACTTACTTGTCAAAATTTTCTCTAAGTGTTGCCATCAATGTCAAAGGGGGAGAATGTTGGCTTGATGATGATTTTTGTATTTGATGACTTCATGTGTTGTCATTGATGGCACATTTTTGTTCTAATTGTCATAGTCATCTTAGTATACTAGTTAAGGTAAACCGGTACTATTGAGTCATTGTATTGTTAATCGACATCATATGTATGAAGAAGTCTACCCGGTATGAAGATGTCTAAACCAGTGTATGTAGATAACTGGTATATGTAGATAAGTCAATTGGTTTTAATCAGTTCCAAAGTTACCAGTTTTGAGATTCAGCAGATAAAGTCAAGACGGAGCGTGGAGACAATCATCCAATATAAATTCAAGTGAATCGGTATGTGAGTATTGAAGCGGTCAACACTTAATCAATATTGGTGTTCTAACTAGTTTCCTAGTTTGTGTGATGAGTTATCACCGTTTGTGATATATTACCATCGACCGACACTATGGTGCTAATTTGTGTCATGTTAAGGAAGATCGTCCAGATTCATTGAACCTAGGAAATTATGTCAAGGTTTAAGAGCCTATATGAAATCTAATATCTATAAAAAGACATTGTGATGAGATATTTGATATATTAGATACAAGTTATGATATGAGTTGGAGTTGATGTGATTTGTTGAAGGAGTTGTAGAGTATGTCGGTGATTCAGTAATGTAAGCGCAGAAAAGGATCTAAACCAGCAAAAGGTGTTATTCTTAGATCATTCCCATTGTTGTTCTCTAACAACTACAACAATAAAATCCCTTAACCGGGTAAGCTCTAACAAGCTTCAATGTATAAATCCTCTAACAAAGTGATTCATTAATTTGGATCTAAACCCTCCACTAAGGTTAGCTTTCACCAGGTATAGCTCCTAACAGGGCTTGAGATCTCTAATAGGATCTACTCCTAACAGAGCATTTGTAGACCTTAACTGGTCAGTTATCTATATTGTAGATAGTTAACTTTTGAGTTCCATCTCACCATGGTTTTTCCCAGTTGGGTTTTCCACGTATAAATATTTGTGTTATGGTGAATGCTTTTATAACACTTTGGATTATATGCAAAGTCATTGGTAAATTGGTTAAATGTTTTTATCGGTCTGCAATTAAAGTGTTATTGTTTTTTCTTTCTCTAATCCCCCCCCACTCTTAGTGTTTTATAAGTTTATCACAGACATTGTCATGGGGCTCACTGGTGGAGCATGTTTTTGAGTTGACTAAGCATAAGTATTGGAGAATGGCTTCATCATTTTGAAAGGTTAGTATATAAATGTGCTCAGGTTGTTCCTAGTCTATAAGTTCAGGATTAATGGGAGGTAGGGGATCATTTGGTGGATCAAGGTCTGTCGTTGTAAGAGTCATGATGGAGACATTGTCATAGTTGTCATTGGATGTATCAAAGTCTATGACATAATCAAGGTCTTCGATAGTACTCTCTTCGATGTTGCCTTTTTCATATTGACGTTGCTCATTCTCACTAGCCTCATATATATATATAGTGGTCCAAATTAAATGATCTAAACCTCGAACCTTGTTCATCATAGGGTATGAGTGTATATGTGTGGATTGTATCTACCTCAATGTCTTCAATGATATCAGAGCAAGTATCCCATTAATATTCATTTGAGTCTATCTCAGAATCACTTTCTAAGGCTACACCATTGTATTTGATATTAATATTGTATGACAAGAAGAGTTTGTTGATAATTGATACAAGTTTTGTTGCTTGTGTTGATTTAGGTTCTGTGCTTGCTTGTACTCTTTGGATTTGTTCATAAACAGTCTCCTCCCTTTGAATAGAAAGTTCTTCTTGTTGTGGTTCATATTCATCTTCTCTTTGTTTTCTAACTATTCTTTTTGTTATTGATTTTGTACTGGCTTGATCAGGTTCTGTCATTTCTTGCACATGATGTATTTGTTTATAGGAAGATTCCTCTATTTGAATAGCAAGTTCCTCTTGTTGTTTCTCATATTCTTCATTTTTTTGTTCTTTGTTTGTCTTTTCAACATCTTGATGTATCACTTCTTGCCATGATTCCTATTTATGTGTTACATTTCTTTTCCATCAGGGGTTTTGATGATGATCTCATTTTTGTATAGGTTGAATATGTTGGCCATACCCAAGTCCAGATTTATCTTTGGTAAGTTGTGAATGGGGTTGAATTGGTTATGTGATTCCTTCTTGAGGCTTGCCAATAGGTCTTTTCCTTTGTATCCCATTCTCTACATGATTCTGAATCCATTACCATATTATTGTGTGGGGATGGTAACTTCTAGAGAAACTGCTCTTGTTTCTTTCTCATTTTTGTATAGCCAATTGAGGATATCCTTGTCTTTTGATTCTTTTGTGAGTGTGCCTACTTGGATAAATTTACCATCAAACTTTTTGATGGGTTGTGTTGCTTTGTGTCTTGATGTTGAAGGTTGTTCATGAAACCTTGGTGATATGGGTAATTGTGTCAGACATAGGGATTCAAAAGAATACTCCCCCATGCCTTGGTCTTTTATCTTCATCTTCTTTTCAAAGTCTATGGACAAAAAATTGATTTTTTCTTGATTATTGGATGATGAGGAAGCTTGGGCCTTCCTGTTATGTGGTACTAGAAAATTTTGATTTGCCCTCATAGTGTTGCAATACTGAAAGGGGTTGGTGTCCACTGATATTGAGATCTCATGTCCATTGTTAGGGAACTTGAGACATTGATGATATGTAGAAGGTACCGCTTGCATTTCATGGATCCAAGGACAACCCAAGAGTATGTTATATGTCAAGTCTATGTCTAAGACTTGGCAAATTGTGTCCTTTTGTATAGGTCCTACCTGAATGGGTAGCACGACTATTCCTTTTGATGACCTTTCTTCATCATCATAGGCCTTGATAGTGATTTTCTATTTGGGATCAATAGATTTCTCTAAGAAGTCCAATGCACTGATAAGTTTTAATGTACATATATTTAGGTCAGCTCCTCCATCTATTAGCACATGTTTTACCCAGTGTTTGTGGATGAGAACTTTGATATGGAGTGGGGGGTGTTGTGTGGATGACTTAAAGAGACGCCATCATACTCTAAAAAAGATAGGTTATGAGGTACCGTCATATGTGTCACCATGGCTTGAAATCGATTGATGTCTAGGTTGTTTGGAACTGTATTATCTACAAGAGCTTGTTCCAAAATGTCCTTATGTGTTGGTGATATTTTGAGCAACTCTAATATCGATATTTGGGTAGGTATCTTATGCAATTTGTCTACCAAGTTGTATTGAGTCTTAGGAAGAGTTGTTGCTTTAGATGTGCTCCTATTCAACATATTTTTGTGCCCTTGTTGTCACATTCGCCGGTGCGTGTTCTTGTTTATCCTTGATTTTTATGGCATTCACTTGGTGGTCATATGCAGATATGTGATTAATGACATTGTTGTAGATGTGGTTTATGTGGGCTTCTTTGTTGTTGTTGGATGTTGTTGCTTCTTCCTTTTCATAATTAGGAAGGGGATCTTTGAATGCCTTGTGATCACCATTGGTCTTATGACCATCAACCGTTATATAACCCTTGTCTATCATGTCTTGAACTAGGTTCTTCAACCTTAGGAAATCATTTGTGTGATACCCCTTGTTTCGATGATAGTCACAATAGTGTGAGTCATTCCACCATGGTGGTTTGACTTGGGGTTTAAAATTGCTTATGTTTGGCAATGTGATGAGTTTGTTTACCAAGAGCTCTCGAAATGTAGATTATAGGGATTGTCCCAATTGTTTAAGTGTTCTTTGATATTAGGGAGGTGCAGTATTGGTGTTTCTCCCTTGATTGTTGTTGTTCCCTTGGTTGTTGTGGTTTCCTCGATTGTTATTATTTCCTTGGTAGGTAGTGTGCTAATAGTTGTTAGTGCCTTGATTGATATTCCTTTGATTGTTGTTGGGTGGTGTACTTCCTGATAAATTTAGCACCGGTTGCTTGGATTTTACGTTGTTGGAATTAACCACACCATCATTAGCAATATTCTTGTTCCTAGTCTAAAACTTGGACTTGTCCGAGTTGTTGTTGTATTGATTGTTGTTGTTTGATGAACTAGCATCATCCCTAGAGAATTTAAAGGTTTCCTTTTTGATTGAGGCTTCTTCTACTTGAATGTCATTCTTGATTAACTTTTGAAAACTAGGTAGACATTGTATTTTGAGTTGATAACTCATTTCGTCATTCAAATTGTCTATAAAAATGTATATTTTCTCCTTTTCAAGTACATCACATGGGTACCTTGAGACCATGCACCTCCATCTTTGTAAGAACACCATGAAAATTTCATTGTTCTTTTGTTTTGTATTGCATATGTCAAGCATGGTGACCTCGTGTTGGATATTATAGGAGTATTGTGAAATGAATTTGCTCACTAACTCATCAAATGACCTGATAGGAGGTGTGAGTTTTGAAAGCCACTCCATTGTTTGTCCTCACAAACTTGTTGGGAATAGCCTCATCATGTAAGTGTCATTATGGGAAAATTCTAAGCACATAGTGAAAAATTCCCTAACGCGATCCTGGGGATCACTCTTTCCATTGTATATGTCATGCTTTGGTGTATTTGAGTTTGATGGAAAGGGCACCATGTTTAATCTTCTATCAAAAGGATAAGGACAAATGTCCTCCAAAGAGTACCTTGTCATGGACCCTTGTTTCATATCCTACATTTGTCTTTGGAGTGCTTGGAGTTGTTGTGTGATGTTGACTAAGGCAACATTTTCATCGTTGAACCTTTGATGATTGGCATCCCCTTGTTCACTAACGTTGTCATGATTACAGGTATCATCTCGGTCACGGGTGTTGTCTTGGTCATGGGTGTTGTTTCCTCCCAAGTGCTCTTGATTCTGAGTATTGAATGTGTAGTTCCTTGCCCTTGTTCTTGATATTCTTTCATTGGTATTCCTTGAATTATCCATGTCAAAATCCTCGAGAATCTTGACTCCTTTACTATTTAGCATGAGGAGGTATTTTTGTTTGTCTGATTCTATAAGCCTTTCCATGAGCTTTTGGAAGGTGGCACTTTGTTGGCATTGTTGGATGAGATCCTCGGTGATCTCATCTTCTCCCATACGCATGTATTCATAAAAATGATTGGACTCCCTACAACTCATGCTTGATTCTAGTTGTGGGTCTCACTCTTTATTTTTCTGAGATCAAGCGAAAACTTGATATGCTTCTCAATAAGTGAGTTCCTCTTCTCTTAGCAGGGTTGATATTTATTACTCTCTTATTGGAGTTAGTGGTTCGGGTCGAGCTTTGTTGTAAGTGATGCAAATGTTTGGAAAGAAGGTGGGATTGATTTTTCCCCCTTTGTTCATACGTTGGTTGAATGTTGACTTCTGAGTATAAGCCCTACTTCTCAAAGGCTCTTTGCCAAACTCATTGGTTTTTCCTTGAAGATATAATTGGATGTGATGTAAGAAGATACGATGTGATACAAAGAGTTGATGGTTAAAGTAGAGAAACTTTCTCCTCTTGATAAGCTCCCTAGGACTAGGTTGTCTCTTCTTCAACTTAGTCTTTTGATGAAGGCTTCTTCTTCTCAAAATACGGGGAGTGGTCATACAAATGATCAAAATGTTGATGTTGGTGGTTGATAGGGATACTTCATTTTGATAGTAAAGCTTACTAGTCCTAATAGAGGGTTTGTTTGATATGCCCCTATGAAAAAGTACGTCAAATGATATGGATCAAGTTTCCCAATATGGACACCAAATTTGACAAACTTGAATACCTAGCTAGGTATTGTCGTTGAGATAGTTTGGATGATAACTTGTGATCAATTGGTTTGATACTCCTCTAATATTGTTGTCTAAAATTCTTTCCTAAATATAGTTGAAAAGTTGATAACAACCTCAAAAGGTGCTTTGTTGGATTTTAAAATTTCCTCCACTTATGATTTCTCTTTGTTTGAGCTGATTTTTGAATGGATTGATTGATATTTTTGTAAGATGTTTTAACATTTATGACAAAAATACATAGCACACATGAATACAATGGTCATCCTAATGCTAAATATTTAGTGTATGTTCCTTGAGGATATGTTCAAATCCCCGATGTTTTCATTGGTTTGGATACAAATAAGACACACCAAGTATACTCTTTATTCAAGGGTCATTGACAATAACATAGCCCACAGCTCGATACTCCTTCAGCTCAAACAACCATGTTACCCCCTAGAGGGTGCCTATTTTTTTGCCTTTTTCCATAAATTAACCCAAAGAGGATTGCTCCTCAATTGAGTAGTTATCTTTGGAGATGTATGGTGAGTGATCTTGGGGGCGAATTCTTCCCCACCCTTGCACTATGATATTGCCAATGTATGTCAACTGACTTCGCTCAAAGTTTCTACTTCTATGGTTCGTAATAAAGGTTCAGTTCGGTGCAGAAAATGATAAACTCAATTAAGAGATTTCCCAACCTTTAGAACAAAGGCTTTTTGCATCACAAGGATACTAGGGGAAGGCTATCAAATACACATTGCCATTGGAGGGGATTTTCATCAGCCTCCACATTTGATTATAGTGGGTTGGTAAACTTGTCTTTAGCCATTGCCCACTTGGGTCGTTACCTTCTCACTAGCCCCCTCAAGGTGTGCAGGAAGGCGGGCCCTCTAAAGGTTTTAAATGCTTGAAAATAAATAAAGCATGAAAAGAGCGGGTTTGGCTTTTTGGTCACCCAATTAAGGGGAGAGCATATACCTACCACTCAAGACAAAGCACACAAATTTTTTTTTACCCTTTCAAAGAAATTGTTTTCTAAGTCCTAATTGGAGATGTTGCTCCAATCAAACATGACGTTCTTTTAGTCCCACATACCAAATGATTTTCAAGCTAGGAATTGGAAATCCTAGTCAACAAAATGGAAATTGTTGCAATAAAGTAAATTGTTTTGCAAAAGGGACAAGTTTATTATTCTTTTTAACTTGCAAATAAAGATTGATTGTGAATTTTATCTTTGCAAGAAAATGAAAGATTTTGTTCTTTTTAAAGCCCAATTTGAAGTGTTTTTGCTCCTAACTTGCAAGAAAATGAAAGTTTGATTTGTGATTATTTTTAACCTTTGCAAGTAATGTTCTTTTTAGAGCCCTAAAGACAAGTTTGATTTATTTTAGAGCACCAAAAACAAAATTGTGAGGTTCTTTTTACCAAAAAAGAAATATGAATTCTTTTTAACCAACTTAAGAGAAAGCTAGTTGCAAGAAAATGAAAGATTGTTGTTCTTTTTAAAGCCCAATTTGATTTTTTTTTATTCCTAACTTGCAAGAAAATGAAGATTTGATTTGTGATTCTTTTTAACCTTTGCAAGTGATGTTCTTTTTAGAGCCCTAAAGACAAGTTTGATTTATTTTAGAGTACCAAAAACGAAATTGTGAGGTTCTTTTTATCAAAAAGGAAATATGAATTATTTTTAACCAACTTAAGAGAAAGCTAGAAAGAAATAAAAAATCCTAATTTAACTCCTTCAACTTGCAAGAATTTGTTAGAAACTTGCAAAAAAAAGAAGTTAGCAAAGCATAAAATCTCCTTGTTGGCTTACACAAGCCTAAATTCCAAGTTTGTGTTACAATTCTTGCCTCTCTTACAAATGCGCTAAAAGGTTTCACATATGCGCTATAAGAGAGGACAAATGTGCTACATAGTACTTTATATGTGTTAAATCAGACTACGTATGCGCTAAATAAGTTTATCGGACAAAAAGCTAGAAAAGACAAAAAAATCCATAGGACACAAATGTGCTAAAAGATTGTTTATATATGTTGTAACATAGTACATATGCACTAGAACAGAGAACGAATGTGCTAGAACAAAGCGCAGATGTACTATTTTGTACCACATATGCACTGCAACAATTGATGTATGTGCTAAAATATTTTGTCAAGTTTTGGGCCAGACCTATGCAAAAAGGTTAACATTTTAAAAAAATTAGGGGTTGAGCCCCACAGTGGGCGCCAAAAATGTGTGCTGGAAAGTGTGGAATTTGCAAAAGAGAATCAAATAACATCAAACACACACATGAAACATTATGTTAGAGTTAGAAATCAAAATAGAAACTAAATTAAGTTAGCTTCAAAATCAAGAACCCCAAGCATGTCTCATGTTCCTCTATCTCCAAGGATCTTCAAGATTCAAGGTGGCTCTCACTTGGAAGAGCACTTGATCTTTTAGATGTCAATCTAAAGAATGAGATTGTATGCCAAGATCAAAATGAATGTAGCTAAGATCCTAGCTAGATGATCAAATAATATGAATAGATAAAATGCAAGATATGAGAGTAAGATTGATTCCAAATTCAAAGCTTGGGTGTGCTAATTAAACTAACATATAGATTTCTAAGAAATTGATATATAATGGTTATGAATTAAGATATCATGAAAATGGGATTAACATGATACTATCAACATGATGAAAGCTAAACTAGCATGCAACTAAGATGATCTAAGTGCTTCAAGATGACAGATTGAACTCCTTGATAACCTACAAAATGACTATAAGTTTGATGCACAAGATGATGGATCCCTAAGAGTGAAGAAAGGGGCTCTATTTATAGGAAAAATAGAGAAATGGATGGTTGAGATTGAGCAATCTCAAGAAGGGCTAGGATGGAAAGTTATCAATCCATGAGGGAAATTCAATCCAATCCCAAGTTGAGAAATGTCACCTTGAGATGGCTTGAGAGGATGCTAAGAAAGCATTAGATGCTAATTAAGATTTAGGGATAACCTCAAGGGATGACATCATTGGATAATTTTATTATCCAAGGGAGCATGCTATTGTCCAAGAGATAAACTCTTGTGCAAAGTTGAAGGATGGCCAAAGGGACAATCATCATGGGCTAGGGTGGTGTCTTTGTAAGAGAAATTAAATGCCTTTGAAGACTTTGGAGGTTAACTTGTTGGAAGGTAGATAACCTTCAAGGAATTTTTAAGAGCCTTACAATTTTGGAAGACTCAACAAGTTATCCTGTTGAAGAAGGTAAAGTCTTCAACACATTTTGAAGACTCTTCCCCAAATTTGGAGAAGTGACTCCCCCAAATTTAGGGATGTGACATGATTAGAGGAATTAGGCTAGGTAATGAGGGATTAGAAGGGATTCTAGAAGAATATTAGTATGCTAATGGAAAATCTAGGAGAATGCAAGTGGAGGGAAATAGGCATTTTTAGATAAAATAAAAGATTTATTTTAGCCAAAAGGGGGGCAACTTGCATTTGTAGGATTTTGCAAATGCAGAAACTATTCACAAATAAATAGTGATTTATTTAAATGCAAATAGATTTTAATCAAATGTAAATTCAATTAAAAGGGAAAAAGGGGTTTTTAATTAAATAAATAAGATTTATTCAATTAAATGGCTAAAGGGTATTTAATCAAACCTTAGTTTAATTAATAGGTTAGGCTAGAAGAAAGGATTTTAATCAAATCTTTAATTTGATTAATAGATTGATTGGAAGAATAAGGATATTAATTAAAACTTAATCTAATTAATAGGTAAATAAATGATGATTAAATGAATAAAATTCATTTAATTAGTTGTGAAAGTTTTAGGTATCTACAATAATAAATAGGCGAAGATAAATATGTTATGATAAAATATAGGTCTATTCTTTTGTTTTTTATATTAAAAGTAGCATAACAAGGACGATGACCCTTTACACTAACAACCCACAAGCAACATTAAAAACTAACAACACACTTACAACATATCAAAAAATAACTTAAAAGTCTTAGTAAAACAAATTTAATGATAAAAAGTCTTAGCAGAAGAAGTATAACGATGAAAAGTATTTTTTTGTTATTACTAAATAAAAAATAATATAAATTAAATTATCAAAAAATATTTTCATCCTAAATATTGGAGTTAATGGTCTATTTTTAATAATTTATAAAAATATTTATTTATTGTAATAGTTATGTAAAATGTCACTCAATGCAAAATTACAAATAATTAAATAAGTACTTAATGCTGTGGGAAATGGCTTCAAGAGTCAAAAGGCAAAAGATCAGTGTTAGTAGGTTAGTTCAACAATGAAACCAAAACAAAGAAACTAAAAACCATCCAAAGCGTATCAAAAGAGATTCAAAGAAACATGAAAGAAGCTTAAATAAAAGAGGAAGGGAAAAGAGCCTTCCTAAGATGCCTCCATGATGCTTAGATGATATTCCTCCTTTGTTTCTCTCCTCTCCAAGTCCCAAATAAGTGAAGCTCTCAGCTTTTAGCACAAGCCATGGATGCCATATGGAGATTCAAGATTGAAGTGCTTAAACAAGATGCTATGCAAATAAAAATGATGATGCTATGAGAAAGCTCTAAATGTCTAGACTAATACCAATATAGTAACAATACTCTAATGCTTCCTCCTTTGTTTGAGGGTGAGGGCTCCTTTTATAGGAAAAAATGTTGATTGAATGGCCAATATTGAGTGAGCTTGTGAAGGGCTAAGATTGATGGGTTTGTGATCCATGTGATGGTTTTCAATCCAATCTCATGATGACAAGTGTCAACATGTAATGGATTGAGAGGAGAGGAAGGGAGCATTAAATGCCTAAAGGGACATGAAGGTAACCTCATGTGGTTGGGGTTATTGGATAAAGCTTTTATCTAAGGATAAAGTTATTATCCAATGGGTAAACTCTTGTGCAAAGTTTACCCATGGTTAAGCCTTGACCAAAGGGTCAAGACCCATGTGGGTTGGAGTGTTGCAAGAGGAAATGCATTTAAGAATCTGTAAGAGCCTTAAATGACTTTTGAAGACTTTTTGAGAGATATTTTTGGATTAGGATTGTGCAAATATTTAGGAGTAAGAATAGGCTGATTTGGAAGGGGTTAGAAGAGTCTAGAAGGGGTTTAGAGAAATCTAGAAGAATATAGAAACATGTGGGTGTGGCTAAATAGGTTTTTATTAAAACTAAAAATCTATTTAAATGTGCAACTTGCATTTGTAGGAGAATGCAAGTGGATGGGTTATTTCTAAATATTGATTTATTTAAAAAGGGGATTTGATTTGGTGATTTGATTTTTAAATAAATGTTAAATTTATTTAAATAGGAAGAAGGAGGATGAATTAAATAAATTTGATTTATTTAATAACTTGGATTATAGATTAGTAATTAAATAAATTGATTAAATTTATTTAACTAAAATAAAAGAATAGGCTAAGGTGAATTAATTAAATGTCAATTTAATTAATAGAGGAATATTTAGTCATTAAATAATATTTAATATTTTTTATTTATTGTAATTGCTATCTTTATGGGGATAACTCCCTATATTACTCCAAAAAATTGTACATATAATTTCCAAACAGAGTACAATACTAGTCGAATATCAGATCAACTACTAATTTATCCCAAGACCCATCTACAATAACTACCTTATACCTATCCAGACCCACCATATGCAATACCGTTATCAAATATCACTCGTTACTCATTCTTCAGGAAGTACAACAGTTGCAAAATCAATTCGCTCGGGTTGAAGAGAGTATCTGAAGATGCCTTTGTCAACCACCAGTCATCTGCCTCCTTAAGCTGCCTAAATGCTGTCAGATCACCATTTGAAACCCCGTCTCTGAAAGTTGACCAAGCTTCCTTAACAAAATTCCTCTTCTTCTTCTTCTCATCTCTCTAATCCCTTTCCTCTCTCTCCTCCTCACTATCAATCATATCCTGTACATCGAGATCTTCCTCATCTTCAATCTAATCCCCTTCCGCTTATGTTCCCTCTTCTGAGTCAGAGGAATAGTAGTTAGATGGATTAAAGTAAATGTTCAGTATGCTTTCTTTTACTCTATCTTGCATTTTTCTTAGGGCCTCTGCCACCACATCCCCATAGTCTTCATTCACAAATTCCTTGAGAATCTCTACGCACCTCTCCTTTGATTCCAATACATCCACAATCAATTCTAATACAACTTCATAGATGAAGTCTTCGCACCAATGCCTTTCCAAATTCAAAGAGATGTCCACCATTTCTAGGATCACCTCATAGATATCCTCCTCTGTGTTAAACAACGTGATACACTAATGCTCAATTGTCTCTTCACAGTTCCTACACAAAATCTCTATGAATGGATTCATCTTATGCCAACAAATCTACTTTCTATTTTCTGGGATGGACCAATCTATGCTACCTCTATCCTCATATAGGTTCCCGTCGCTTCTAGAAATTGCTAAGATGGTGTCGACAATCAAAAACATATCCAATCCGAGTAAAGGAAATCTTGTATAAATCTTGTTTTAGATCTTTTATCTCTGCTAATTCTACTCATGCCGCCTTCTCTGAGTTGTCTTGTCCTTCTGGAATTTACCGCTTTAGTCTCCTAATGCTAGTATCGGTACTCGAAGAACTCTGAATCCTTGTCTGTAGTGCATGTCTAAATTTCTAATATGTCATTATACTTTAATTTCCTTGTGAAAAGAAGCGTTGGTCACCTCACATGTCACATACAATATCTACCCCTACCCTATACCTTGTCGAGGACTACTCAGAACGTCCTTTTTTATGGCATGCATTAGTTATTGTGAAGCTTCATCTAGCCTAATCGAGTAGAACTGATTTTCCCCTACTACTCCCAAATTTTCCAGGAGATCTGCCACTCTATTTCCCTCTCTATAGGTGTGAACAATTTCAAAAACCCCAATCCGCTCAAATAGACTATTGATAAAAGACAGTCATTTGTTTAATCTCCAATTGTGAAAAGAGGACTGTATCACGCCATTGATGATGACTTGGGAATTACCTTCTATGATAACCTTGGAGATATTCCCCTCAACACACATGCTCAAACCTACTTCCAAAGCTCTCATTTCCGCTTCATTGTTTGAACTCTCTTCTAAATTACCATACACTCCACTAATCATTCTACCATTCTCATCTCTTAGTACAACCCCAAAGCTAGCCTTGCCTAGATTAACTTTACTGGCCCCATCAAAATTGAGCTTCATGCAATCCTTTGGCGGTGTAGTCCATTTAATTTGACTCCTATCTACTTGTCTCTTAGATGGTACAATGAGCCCTGTATCTTTCAAAGACCACTTTATCTCCATGCTCCTATCCCAATTGTTATATATGTAATTCTTTCTCATGATACTCTTACCATTTACAACTTCCTATATGGCTACCTTAATTTTTGAAGTAAGTTGCTCAGTAGAGAGATCCACTTCCTTAAAAATTCTCCTATTTCTCTCCTTCCAAATATGCCACACTAGCAAAGCTAGTCCTACCAACCAAATGTCACCCCATTTAGACTTGGCCATCTGAGGCCAAGACAGTAAAAGGGATTCTAGTCCTTCATTCCTGATAGTATGCAATTTCACCATATCAAACAACCAATCCCAACACCTGCTGGCATAGGGACATCTATACACCAAGTGGTTCACAGTCTCTTCCTCTTCTTTACACAATACACATCGGATAGGTCCAACAATGCCAATAATCTTCAGTCTACTCCCAGTGAGTACCCTATCATGAAGGGAAATCTAAAGAAAGGCTCCAACTTTAGGAATTGCTCCAACACAACTTATGTGGCCAAACAGTGTCCCTCAACTTGTGTCTTTGAATTTCATAACCAAGTTTTACACTGTAATCCCCTGATTTGGCAGCACACCAGAAAAGCGTGTCTTCCTCCTTTGACACTAGGATCGTCCTACTCCTTAAAATTCCTACCAATTTGACACACAATTCCTTACTCTTGATCTCTATATTCTTCCACCTAACCTTGTCTCCCCTAAATCCTCCTTCTTCAAAATATTGACCCACTCTGTCTCCCATCACATTCTCCACATCATTCACCTAGTTTTGATCCTCAAACATTTCCCTGAGAGGCTTATCACCATCCCACGAGTCATCCCAAAATTTTGCCTTTCGCCCATTCGTAACTTGCCAAGATAGATGTTCAGTGATAATACATCTACTCTCCCACTAGAAATTCCACACAATAGATCCCTTGTTTGCATTTTCTACATAAAAAATTATCTTTGACTCCTCTGAATCCAAATATTTGCTCCTAAACAATCTACACCAAAGTCTCTTAGTATATTTGTACATTTTCTAGGCTCGTTTAGTAGCTAATGCAAGGTTCTGAAGATCTATTTTCCTCAACCCTGCCCCTCCTTCTTCTTTAGTCAGACAGGCAGTCTCCCAATTGATTAGTGAAATTTTTTTAACCTCCTTTGCCCCTTACCAAATGAATTTATTGAGCATCCCATCTAGCTTCTTGCTAGTCGCCTGAGGTATCCTGAAACATGACATGTTGTAAATGGGTATGGCCAATAAAACCAATCTAATCATGGTTAGCCTCCCTGCTTGAGATAGCCATCTATTTTTCCACTGCTCTGATTTGCCTTTACACTTGTTTATGTTGGCATTCCAATTACAACAAGAGATTGTTGGCATTTCAATAAGGATATTGAGAAGGATATTGATGATTATGGATATAACTGATCAAGGATGTTTACTGTCTTAATATTATTATTTTGTCATTGATGTCAAGAAATTAATTTTCTAATTCAGTATGATGTTGCCATATCTTGAGAAGTATGATTTGATGAGTATAAAGAAGTCAGTAAAAGACACAGAAAGAATGTGATGAATAAGGGGAGAAAAGAGTTATTCAATGGGCAACTATTACCGAGTTAGACAATGATGAGATCATGATGTTTTAGATTGTTTTTGATATCCTACATATGTTATTGATTGTAAGGTTAATACTATACTATGTTACTGAGCAAAGAACCTAGTCGGTAAACCCTAAGGTTATCACTATCGGTTAATGAAGGCGGAATGTCTACCGAGTGAAGTTTAGTATTCACCGAGTTGCAATCGAGTAATAACAAAATGCATTGAATGAATAAAAGCATTATTTAATGAAGGAAGCTGATGAGCTGGTTATGATTGAATGATTGGTATGCCATGAATCAAGTTTGTTAAAGAATCTATGGCAAAGGAAAATTGGCAGGAAAGATCTACAGCTCAGATTGAACCACAATACCCTAGCACAAGTTCCAAGGCGGGGTAAAACATTTTTAGATCGAAGGATACATTGAACTTGGTCAAGTTTGATGATCTGATGGCTATGATTGATCATGGGAAATGTGATCAAGGAGATTAAGCGGTTGGCCAATTGTTTATAAATAAGGAACTATTGATAAACAATATATGCAGGCAAATGTAAGCACAGGGATGCTACATAGTGATTACTGAGCACAAAAGCTTGAAGACCTGTTTAAATAACAAAGTATAGAGCCCAGCAGATGGACAAGATAAGTCCTATGACTAAATTGTATTGAACAAATAAGAATCTGCTTTAGCATTTTTAGATGTGAAGTTGCAGATAGATTTTTATTACTGTTATTCTGTAAAGTGATAGAAAATCTCTTAACCGAGTGGACTTCATAGTCTTATTTGTAAAACCCGCTAGCAAGGTGACATTCTGATTGAGTGTTTGAAATCCTTTAACAAGGTCACTTCTAACAAGGTGAAGATCCTAACAGATCTGAGGGAAATCCCTTAACCAGGTCACATCTAGCAATGTGTTTGTAATCTTTAACAGGATTTGCTTTTAACCGAGCATACTCTAGAAGAGTATATTTCTTAGTGGGTTTGAAATCCCACAGTGGTTTTCCCCTATTTGGGTTTCCACGTTAAATCTGGTGTTATGATGTTTATATGCTTATGAGTTTGCATGTTGAGTAGTTTTGGTTATATTGCTGAAGTATATGTTACCGAGGTTGAATCTATTGTTTTATGAAGGTTATGTTTGTATGATTCACCCCCCCCTCTCATCTTATTAGCTTGGCATCTGTACTAAACATTTAGTATCAGAACTATTAGTTTATCACTTCCTCCTAGATTTGGTTTTGTTTGCTGCCAAAATTGATAGTGATTCCCAAGTATTTGAGAGGAAACAAGCCAATTTGATATTCCAACAGGCAAGCAATCTTAATCTGGGTTTGTCTGTTAGTGTTCAAGAAGAATACCTGTAATTTCTCCTTATTCATTATCTGCCCAGAAGCCTTTGAATACACCTCCAATGCAGACTTGATCATTGAGGCCTCCTGAATGGAGGCTTCCCCAAATAGTAATGTGTCATCCACAAATTAAGAGTGAATGATGGGATCCAACTGGGGGTGGACAAAGATCCCTTTCCACCTGCCCGATCTGCATATCCTTTTGATTTTACTACCTAACACTTCCGCCATCAAAACAAATAGAGATGGGGACAAGGGGTCTCCTTGTCTCAATCCATTAGTAGCATCAAAGAAGCCACACATTGATCCGTTAACTAGAATGGAGAAACTTACAGAAGAAATACAAAATTTGATACACTTTATCCACTTGCTATCAAAACCCATACAGACAAGAACTTGTAATAGAAAATTCCAGATAACCTTATCATATGCTTTCACTACATCAAGCTTGATCGCAATATCTTTAAAATTCTCTTTGTGCACAGAGTGTAACACCTTTGAGACCAAAATGATACTATCTGCAATCTCTCTGCCTGGTGTAAAACCATTCCGATTATCTGCAACTAATTTAGGTAGAATATTTTTGAGCCTATTTTCCATAGCTTTGGAAATGATCTTGCATATTGTGTTACAAATTGAAATGGGATGGAAATATATCATCAATTCGTAATATTGCTTCTTTGGAATAAGTGCAATCATGGTATGATTCAATTCCCTCACAAACCTCTTTTTCTTTTTGAATTCTTCAATTGTTGCCCAGATGTCATTACCCATGAAATCCCAACATGATTGAAATACTTTGGCCGTATAACCATCAAGATCGGGGGCTTTGAGTGGATGCAAGGTGAATGTTGCCTCTTTCACCTCTTCTTCTGAAAAAGGGGCCGTAAGCATCTTATTATCTTCAGGGGAGACCAATGTCTCAATATTCTTAGTAATGAACGAAATGTGATATGCCCCTAGAGGGTCACCATTTCCCAAAACCTTCAAAAAGTGGTCTAGGCCTGCCTGCTCAATCTCCTTCTCAGAAGAGCAGCAAATGCCTTTCTCATCTTTGATGAAAGTAATTTTATTGAAAGTTCTTCTGGCCTCGGTAGAGGCATGGAAAAATTTAGTATTAGAATCCCCTTCCACAATCCACAATTCTTTGGATTTGTCTCTCCAATACAGTTCTTATCTCTTCAAGATTTTCATATATTCTACTTTCAATTTGATTTCCAATGTAAATTCCTCATTTTTCATGCCGGCTAACATCACTTTTTCATTGATTCTTTCCAATTCTTCTTCTATTCTCAATTTTTCTGCAAATATATTTTTGAAAGATTCATTATTCCAAATTTTAATTTTTTGTTTTATGTACTTCATTTTTTTCGCAAAATGAAAGCTGGGAGAGCCCACAAACTTGTTTCCTTCTTCTCACCACCTTTTGAGATTAATTTTAAAGTTAGGATCTCTCCACCACATGCTTAGAAATCTGAAGTAACTTCTACGAGTTGTCTTGTCTTAGTCTAGATTTAACAAAACGAGAAGATGATCCAAGCCAGCTTGCAGTACAATGGTTGTGAAAACTAAGAATTTCCCATTAATCCAAAAATCCCTCACAAAGAACTTGTCCAATCTTTTAGAGATCTTAGAAAAATATATCCTCTTATTCATCCAAGTATACAATCCATTCTTTGGGACCACATCTGCCACTTTGATAGAGTTGATGAAATCTCTGAAGTCCTCCATGACTTTGGAACTTTTCCTGAGACCACCCATTTTTTCATCTATGTCCAGGATAGTATTAAAATCTTTGGCCACTATAACTCTATCTAGGTTAATCCTGTAGACATGGTCAAAGATCTCACCCCAAACTCTCGCCTTCTCCTCCATTTTAATAGGGCCATATACATTGATTTGGGGAAAATCTGCTAAACCACCCATACTAGAAACCCAAACTATCATCCAATTAGAATTTAAGGCAATAGGAGAAATTGATATAGATAACAGATTCCAAAGAATTCCTAGACCTCCTATTATGCCACTAGCCACTTGAAACATACCATTCCACTTAAAACAAAATTTTGAGAAATTCTGGGCCTTAACATTAGATAGCTTAGTCTCTTGAAGCAAAACTATATCAATTGCCAATTTATCAATCACTCTCTTGACCAAGCATCTTTTGTCAGGGGTTGCAAGGTCCCTGACGTTCCAAGTAAGAATCTTCATCTTCCCCCAAGGGAGGAGTTACCTCCCTTGGACATCTTAAAAAAATCCAAAACATTGACAATACCTTTTTCTGAGACTCTATCCTCCCTAACTTGCCTCTTGCTCCTACGTCCTCTACAACCCTTGGATTTACCCAACAAGGCATTTGTTGACTGACTGATGCATCTAGGATCCACGTTGTCAAGTTCATCTCCTTTGATTTCCCCTTTCCTCAGAGACTAACTCAAATTCATTCTCCGACTCCTGAGATAAAGCCTCTGCCTCCCTAGGCTTGTTCTCAATGGCCTTGTCCACTACTATTAGGGGAAACTCCGAAGAATTGGATACATCTTCCCTAGCAATCTGATGATTTTGTTCTTGAACAGGAACCGGAGGGCGGATATCGCTCCCCTAATGTTGATCATTATACATCAAACAAAGAAGGTTTTGGATGGTTGGATTATCCTTAACCACCCAATTTTGCTTAGGCCTCGTAACCAAATTACTCTGCGCCCTTCTAACAAACATTTTGCATTCTATGGTAAAATGAAACTTACTCCCACATCTTTGACAAGTAATAATATCCTTCTCAATCTCAATTTGTTGTCTCCATTTGCCTTCCAAAGTGAGAAGAGTGATATGGGATGGAATGATTTTCACCGCTGCTATCCTCAATCTGGCATACGAGTATAAATCCTCCTCTATTATCCTTTCATCAATTTCTAACAGAGTGACCAATGAGCAGCCAATCTTTTTGAGACTGATATCTCCCCAGTATTCAATTGGCAAATTGTATAATCTGATCCATATCGGGCTATCATATACAACCAAAGGAAGGGGATCAAAATTAGATTGCTAGGGTTGAATGTATAATGGATTGCCTTCCACCAACCAATTTTCTTGATGCAAAACTTTGTTTCTTTTCGAGCCTTCTGCAAATACAATCATGAAAAACCTTTGGGTAAAAACTTCACCACCAAACCCAAACCCCAATGTTTAGCAATCCAATATTTGATGCAGGTTCTCAATTTCTTTGGTCCCACAATTCTACAGATGACCGCATGCTACTCCCGTAATGCTCGATCTTCCTCCATTTCACTAGAAAGATCAACTTCAAGGTCTTCTTCCTGTATGTCAGTCCCCACAGACTCATTGTCATCATCCCCGAGAACGCCATTGGAATGTAACTGTTTTTGCAGAGGGGGGTTTCTTGCTCTCTCAATCCTCTATATTGTGTATAAATATTTAATATTCATTTAACTAATAGAAAAAATTGTGTGCCTACAATACTTTATTAAAAACTATACAAAAAATAAAGTTTTTAAAATTATAAATTGAATCTATATAAATTTTTTTATAAATAATTAGTTTACATTATCCTTATATTCTTGACATTTTATTTGGTATAATTGATAGAATGTGTTGAATGTTGAAAAAAATAGTCACCTAATAATGCTAAAAAATGAGATACACATTTGTGTTTTCACCCCCTAAAGCCAGATCCTTAGAGGTGTAAGATAAGTTAGGCTCATCAAATGAATAGAGGGAAAAAATACTACCTACATAAATGATCTAGGCTAATTAAATAAATGATATCAATTAGTAAATAATTGACCTAGGTATTATAATTGAGCTAGATAATTACAATTAGCATATAAAATTTAAATGAACAAATTAGGTGTACTTAGCTCTAGGATTAATAATGAATAAAATAGTGTTGTTCTTAATCAATTAGCCACTAAAAAAATTAAATGTATTGGTCTAACAAGGATCTTAGAACTTATGAAATGTCATAGAAAATAACATAAATCTTTTTTTTTATTGGATTAAGAAACAAATTACAAACATATCAACAATTTATCAAGTGTAACAATAGCATTACAACAACACTATCCAGAGAATAGTTGTAAGAACAATGTTACAATAGTGAAACACACCATGATGTTGAACCCTACATGTTTGATTCTAACTATCATGAACCTAATTTAATGCAAAAAAATCAATCAAAATCACATATAATTAATCTAATAAAAAGAACATGTAAGAATTTATTCAAGTTGACCCAATGAAAATAAAGATCTATCAAGTTGGCCTAAGCGAACATGTTTAGCTAGGTCAAAACCCTTGGTGGAACAAATTAATAGTGACAAGAAAGATTAACATTACAAATATTTGCAAATAGTCTATATGATGATGGTGTACATGTGGGTTCTTTAATGCTCTTTAAAATTATAGTGTGCCTTACCAAGCCACCATTATGAAATTAAGTGCACAATAAATGTCTTTAAGTGCCAAGATAACATCTCATGTTCATGTCAAAACCCTTGGTGGAACAAATTAATTGTGATAAGAAAGATCAAAAGAAGATAACATTCACAAATATTTACAAATAGTCTATATGATGATGGTGTACATTTGGGTACTTTAATGCTCTTTAAAGTTAAAGTGTGCCTTACCAAGCCACCATTATGAAGCTAAGTGCACAATAAATGTCTTTGAGTGCCAAGATAACATCATCTAGGGCTTCGGCCCTAGCTCACCCGGTCGTGGATCGCAACTTAAGGCGTGGGTATGCTCCCCATGGTCTTGAGTTCGAGTCCCCGGCTGTGTTAACTCTGTGTGTGTTGCTACCTTGTGAGTGGGTTGTACACACTGGGGGATTAGTCTTGCTTCGGCAAGGACACCTCCAGATTCCACGATAGTGAATATAAAAAAAAAACATCATCTCAAATAAAACACGTGTTGAATCAACTTGTAATGGTTTGTAGAAAGGGAACAAAATGTTTGAGTTCAAACTTGAGGCTTTAGCTGTCAAGGACCATTCTTGTGATAATTGGAATTGATCTAAATCAATCTTGAGTCATAGAAATTATCTATAAATAAAAGAAGGTGATCTTAAAGTAAATAAATATATAAAAAATGATGTCAACGGGGTAAAATACAGATGAATAGGTAATAAATGTATAAAAATTAGCGTATGGGAATGAAATGAAGATAGATAGAAGATAAACAAACCTAACGCAAAAACATATCACTTGTTAATATATTATTACATTAAGGCATTCCTACAAAAATAAAATAAAAACAACACAACTATACTAATTACAGTGATGATTTTTAGATTTGATTGCGTGTTCAATTTTTAGTCAACATTTCGAATCATACTCAATGATCTTTAATCAAAACGAAAACTAGAAAAATGTCTAAAAATGGAGCAATTTCACTATTACAATAATATTAAAACAAAATAATGAAATATACATATAATATGAATATAAATATTATGTGTATACCACACATTGACTCATACATATTCTCAAATAATATTATCAAGTGTAGCATGTTGTGTTAACTAAATTTGTGGTCGTCTAGGAATATGCCATTTATGACCACTGGCCCTTTTGTCTCGAAACTTGTTCCCTATATGTGTGGGTCAAATTCTCCTAATATTTGTTTTTTAATCTTTATTATTTTTCTTAATAATAAACAAAAATAATGTGCAAGTGACTTTGGGAATAAAAAAAGGCATAATAGACATTAAAACTTCAATATTAGAGTCTTACGTCACCTTTTCTACTTGGAAGAACAAAACAAATTTTATATCCTTGAAATTCGAGTCTTCCTTATCATAAGGGAGGCATATATTACTCCTATGCAACTTTTTTAAATTTAAGCAAGTATTATCTATCTTAAAACAAAAGATTAAGGAACATTAAATATAAATTTGTACTTTTAGTTCACTAATAGGGCACATCCTAAATTTTTTTAATCTAAAACAAGAAATAATTTCATTGCTTTAAGTAACATGAAATGATGCTTTTAAGGAAAAATAAAATTATTTTTCTAATATTTTTAGAAGAAAAAGTGATCTTTTATGGTTAAGAAAAAGAAAGATTTTCATTAATTCTTTCTATTTTACGTTAAAGAAAATGTTTTAGACTTTAAAAAATGGTATAAATATAGTGTTATTTAGGGGAGAAGATTAAGCGTTTTTCTAAGATTTGAAGGTGAAAAAAGATTTTTAAATATTTAGAGAAGAAATTAGGAAGATGCTTAAGAATAAAAAAGTCAGATAATACTATTTGGGAGAGACGATTTAGTAATTATGTATTTTAATTTTATGTCTTTGAATATTTCAAGAGAGAAGATATCTCATAAGATTAATGAAAGGAAAAAAATTTCGTTAGTTTTCTGTATATTATATTAAGGAGATGTTTTAGAATACAAAAGATTGTGTAGGGATAATATTATTTGGAAGAGAGGATTCAATAGTTGTGTATTTTAATTTTAGGTCTTTCAAAGATTTTGAGATAAAAAGGACAATTTGTAAAATCAACAAAATACTAAATTTTCACTAATTCTATTTATTTTACTTTAAGGAGATGCTTTAGACTCTTAGAATAAAGAAGATAGTTTTTTTTGTATTGATAATAGAGAGTAAACTGAAATACAAAACAGTTAAAGCTTTATCAACAGATCATGGTAGCCTTCTAAGTAAGTAGTCACATCAGAGAGTATGTAAAGGTTGGGATATTGACATATGGGTTTAAACAAAATACCCGTCAACATATACACAAAGCCTATATAGTCCTAAACCGAGATATATGAAAAACATATACAGACCCATACAACTAAAGAGGCATATACAGTTATGTGCTAGATTCAAGCGATCCATCCTTTAATTTCATTTAATTTCAAATTGAAAATGTATATCTAACTGAAGAATGGACCCTTTTCTACTAACTCTTAGTTAAATTAAAAATCACAATACAATTGATTTGTGATTTATTTGGGAGAGAGGATTCAATATCTTAATTTTAGGTCTTTCAAAGATTTTGAGATAAAAAAGGTGATTTCATAAGATCAAAAAAATATAAAATTTCATTAATTCTATTTATTTTACATTATGGAGATGTTTTAGATTCTTAGAATAAAGAAGATAGTATAGGAAGATGATATTATTTGATAGATGATTTAGTAGTTGTGTAATTTAATTTTAAGTGTTTCAAAATTAATGCAATTTCAAATTGAAAATGTTTATACAGTCAATAGAATGGACCCTTTTATGCTATTTATTAATTAAATTAAAAATCACAATACAATTGACTTGTGATTTATTTGGGGGAGGATTCAATAGTCGTGGTATGAGATTTGATGATGAAATTTCGAGATCTTAAGTAGTGAACTTTTCCTATGAGATACTATAAGATACATGACAATTTACATTAAAGAGATGCTTTAGATTCTTAGAATAAAGAGGATAAGATAGGAATATAATATTATTTGAGGGAGGATTTAGTCGTTGTGTACTTTAATTTCACGTTTTTCAAAATTAGTGTAATTTCAAATTGAAAATGTCTATCCAACTAAAGAATGGACCCTTTTCTCAAATTTATTAATTAAATTAAAAATCATAATACATTTGGCTTGCAATTTTTAATTTAATTATTAAATAGTAGGAAATTGTCTAATCAGGTCCATTCTATTAGCTAGATAGATATCGCCTTCAAATGACTCAAATTTTAATAACAACACATTTAACAAGTTTTTTACTTTTAAAAAATAGTATACCACATCAATTGGCTTTTGTTGATGTGTCATATAAGACCTCCCAAAAAAATGACATATACTTACTTATACAACACAAAATATTCTGGCCATATTGCAAATGGAAAGAAACAAGATCTCTTAAAGTCAATAAAAAGAAAGATTCTCATTAGGTCCTTATATTTCACGTTAAAAGGTGCTTTTAAAAAAAATGTACAAAGATAAAATTATTTAAGGGAGAGGATCTATTAGTTGTGTAACTTAATTTTTCACCTTCCAAAATCATATGTAATAATTTTGAATGATTCAAATTCTTATAGTATCTCATAGGACAAGTTCACTACTTAAGATCTCGAAATTTCATCATCAAATCTCATACCACATACCACATACCACATCAACATGCTTATGTTAATATGTCATACAAATCTTCAAAAGAAATAGACCTATAATTATACAATATATTTTATTTTGTTAGTAAATCCATATCATATAATGTCCCTTTTTTATGAACATATTTTCCATTTAAATAGTTTATGAATATATAATGTGAGGTGTGATAAAGTGATGCTTTTGTTGTAAGAAAAGGATGGGAGAAAGGGGCAAATGGAGGAGATTGGGTAAAGATATGACGTGACAATCCAGCAAAGAAATGTGAGCATCCAGCTTGTGAAGGGACAAAACCCACAAAAGTGGGGTCACAGTCCACGTGGATGTTGATTTGAGATAAGGGCTAAGATTCCCCTGCATGTGATCGCCCTGTCATTTGTTTCAACGCGTCACGAGGCCATCATAAATTGGACGAGCTTGCAAGGAATCGGTCGCGTATAGTTAACTACCTACTTCCACGAATAATAATAATCATCTTTAAATTTTGTAGAGCCCAACTAAACCCATACGCATCAAAATCAAGAAAATTATCTTGTAAAGTAAATTAATTTTAGTTATTTATATCTTTGAGATTAGAGGATAATTTATTTGATTTTTTAATTTGTTGGTAGGGAAGAGCACCAATAACTATAGTTCTAATAATGGGACATTCTTTGTGTACCTAATTTGTAAAGGAACAAAAAAAAATGATAACTAAAAGTTCATTAATAAATTTCATATGTACTAATAGCCACTTACTTTTTAGCTTTTTTTGGACCATAATTTACTCATTTGTGTACGAGTACTTTTATTTTAAGTGTACAATTATTGGGGCATCTTTAGATAGATATCCAACGACATTTTGACATGTGTACCTTTTTGGCCCTTGCACACATAATAGATCTCATAGCGTGCATTGTTACTATCAAGAAAGAACAATAATTATAGGGGAAAGGACCCAGTAGTTGAGCACGTTCCAATTCTTTTTTTTTATATTGATAATAAGGAGTTCAACAGAGGAGCCCAAAACAGCTCAGAACGAGTACATCAAAAAATGAGTCACCACCGGAAATTACACTTTAGTACATATATGGAGAAAAAGTAAATATAACTTAAAGAGGAGCATCCCAGAAATTGTCCACCCAGGGAGTCCAACCGAGAGGGCCTTCCATCTAGATTATACTTTTGTGAGCTTGCACCTGGGAGAGTAAAGCAATCTCGTCCATCCTCGTATTAGCACTCTTTCTGATTTCTTCCTTGAGTTTATTGCATGCACTTTCAAAAGCCTGTAAGTCTTCAAGGGTTCTTCGCCACATATAACCATTCTTTAGCTCATAGTAATAGAACGTAGCCTGTCCCGCCTTGAGAAACCTTTTCAACTTCTTCCTCTCCATAATCATAGAAACCTGAACCTGCATGAAAATTTTAAAGTGTGTGAGTTTCCTGGAAAACTCCGTAAGAGCCCTTGGCTTACCTTGGTATTTCTCCTCATTCCTGCACTTCCAAAGCTGCCACAAAATATTAGAAGAAAGCATGTTCCAGAACATATTAGCATCTTTAGGAATACCAGAAATATGACCAGTGATAATATCAAGAATACTAGCAGAAATCGGATAGAAAATTCCAAACATGCCCCATATTTCTTTGGCAAAGAGACAGTCAAATAGAATATGCCTCCCAGTTTCGGGGAGTCTACACAATGAGCACAAATCAGAGTCAGAGTTGCAAAATTTAACGGGGAGCTTATCAAGTAAAACCAGCCATTTAAAACAATTAATTTTTGGCTCAATAGGCGTCCTCCATAAGAGAGAGAACAGCGTGTTCCAAACTTTAACATCTAAAGAAGAGTACCAAACCTTGTTAACATGATTAATGATATCATGAGACTGATTGAGAACAGCATAAATATCCTTGGCTTTGATTTTTGACAAGACCACACCATTCGGCCACCTGCAATGGAGATATCTATGAGAGTCGACATGGCACATTGTAGGAATGTTTCTGACGGCCAATCGAATCATACTGTATGTCTTCTTTTGAGAATCAGGTATGTTAAACTTGTTTTTGATAGTCTCCCAGGATAGAAGGTGATCAGACTCAAAGAGATCAGCGAACAGCTGGATCCCTTTCATAGCCCAAGCCTTGGCAGAGCATCCTTGCGAAAGAGCAAGGGGCTTCCCATGAACAATAAGATTCCACCAAATAGACCTTTCACCATGCAGTTGGTCCTTATAATAACTGTCCTTATTAGATAAGTGTTTCTTAGCAATATCCCAAGCCTTCCAAATTGACTTAAACACAGCCGAACCTTGAACAGTGACAGGAAAGTCACCAAGAAGAAGATCACCTAACGGGAGATTTTTCCAAAATTTAGCCTTCCTGGGGAACCCTCTCTCAATATTATGTCTAACAAGAACCTTCCAAGGGTTATTACCTTCCAGGGAGTGAAATATCCATTTAGAGGAGAGAGCGATACCCTGAATTCTGAGATCCTTTAGGCCAAGTCCCCCGAGAATCTTATCAACATGACACCAGGACCATTTAACAGAATGATGCTTCTTAACACCTTTGCCATCAGACCAAAGGAAAGTTCTAATAGCACTTTGAATTTCTTGAATTTGGTAGTTGCTAAACAACCAAGCAGACGAGTAATATATACTGTATGATGATAATATTTTTTGGCAAACTTGGATCCTACCGGCTAGCGAAAGAGTTCTATTGTGCCATTTATTAAGCTTATTGAGGATCTTGTCCTTGATCCAAAGCCACATATTTTTGAGGGAGGGGTCTACAGAAAAGGGTATCCCCAGATATTTCACAATTTTACTAGGGCCGCCCCATAAAAAGCCAGAACTAGCAAACCACTCAGGAGGAAACTCATCCCAACCAAGACATATTGACTTGGCATGGGATATACGAGCTCCCGAAGCAGAACAAAAGAGATCCAATTTACCTTTAAGAGCATTGAAGTTATTCTCAGTAAGAATGAAGAAAAGAGCAGTGTCATCTGCAAACTGACAATTCAGGAGCTCTTCATTATTAGGAAGGCAGATACCTCTGACATTAGGGGAAACAGAAAAATCTCTGAGGATAAAAAATAAAGCTTCAGACGCAATGACAAATAACACAGGGGCTAACGGACACCCCTGTCTGATAGACCTACTAAGGGGGAATGAGGGGGAGGGAATACCATTGACCTCAACAGTAGCACAGGCGTCCTTCAGGAGGGTTTGAACAGCAAGGCAAAAAAAAGGGGGGAATCCAAAGGCTTCCAACATCATTAAGACGAATTTCCATTCAATTCTATCATATGCCTTCTCAAAGTCAAGAAGCAGCATAGCAGCATTCTGTTGGGAAGCCTTAGCCCAATCCATGGCTTCCCAACTGGTGATCAGATTTTCAAGAATATACCTGCCTTTAATGAAGCCGGTCTGTGAGGGATTAATAAATTTAGGTAGAATATCGACTAATCTAAGAGCAAGGACTTTGGCAAGAACCTTATATGACACATTGAGCAATGTAATGGGCCTCCAGTTTTTGATGAGAGCCTTATTGCCCTCTTTAGGGAGCAGCTTGATAGTGCCTTTATTAATATCTGGTCCTAGGGAGCCTTTAGAAATAGCTTCATTATATAAATCCAGAAGGTCTTTACTAATCCAGTTTAAGTTAGCCTTATAGAATTCCACAGGGAAACCATCCGGACTCGGGGCCTTATCATTATTCAGGGCAAGAACCGCAGCCTCAATCTCACTTAAGGAAATAGGCTCAGCCAGCCTGGTGACATCATTAGGATCAAGCTTAGTGGGGATAAGCGACCTGCACTTGGATCTATAATTATCGGCCTCCATCGAATCATCAGAAGAAAACAGAGTTTTATAGTAGTCAGCAAACGCACATGATATAGCATAAGGGTCGGAGATCTCCTGGTCATCTATGGATAGCATATCAATGTATTCTTTACAATGCTTGTGCTTAAGGAGATTAAAAAAAAACTTAGAACCTTTGTCACCCACCTGTAACCAGTGCGCCCTAGACCTAATCTTAGCTCCCCTAATCTTAATCTGTTGGTGATTTCTAAGCGCATCTTTGGCTGCAAGAACCTGGGATAGCCGATTGGGATCAGAAGGATTGGCCTGCACATTATACTCAGCGATTTGCAAGTTAATGTTCAACTGTTTTTCAGCAAACCTGAAGTCCTTGGCCTTCTTTTGGCCAATCGTTTGAAGGAAGCTCGTCCAGGTAGAAATATTTTATAGCCACATATCTAACTTAGAACAATTCCGAAAATTAAGTTTATTAATACCATTGATAATCTGCAATGCAACCAGGACGTCATCGTCCATAAGAAGACTGGTATTAAGAATGAATTTATGCTTCCTGGGGGAAGGATTGGCAGGAGTAGAAATGAAGTTAACACGAGCAAGAATAGGGTGGTGATCAGAAAGAGTAGTGGCAATAGTTTTAACGATGCTGCCAGAATCACAAGGAATGAAGGTAAAAAAGAATTTGTTCGCATAAAAACGATCAAGTCTAGAATAGATCCTGGAAGGACCCTGTTGAAAGTTGCACCAGGTGTGCCAAAGGCCTTGGTGGATGGCTTTATTACCAGTCAGCGGGTCGAAAAGGTTCTTGGTACTAATGAATCTATTCCAGTGATCCAACTCATTATTATTCCAATTAAACGAATTACCACCAATTTTATCCTCCTGCGATTCTATCATATTGAAGTCACCCCCAAAGAACCAGGGGATTTCAGGCAGGGAGCATAACCAGTCCCACAAATTACCTCTTTCTTTGGCATCATTAGGAGCATAAATAGAGCATATGCCAAAGGGGAGGTGGTCCTGTTCAAGGATACACCACACCGCCCTTTGACATGGGGAGCAGCCATGTTGGACGATGGACTTTTCCCACTTGGGGTTAGCCAATATGGCGACTCCCCCCTTGCCTCTATCATGATTTGTGTAAAATTTAACTGCATCCTTCCATATGAAATTAAGATTAGTATCTAATTTAAAACCAATAGATTTAATTTCCTGTAACATAAAAAAATCAATGTTCTGCTGAGAAGATAAAACCCGCTTAATAACAAATTTCCTGTCAGGAGACTCGAGCCCTCTAATGTTCCAAGATAAGCAATTCATGAGGAACTTAGTTAAGCTGAGGTGACGCAAAATTACCGCCTTTAACAGAACCAGAGTCAACATCCATGTAGGGAGTAACAGCTTGGCTTTCAATGGGTGGACTCGCTGGAATGACTTCCAGCATGTATCCATCCTCAATCTCTTTAAAATTTTTTTGAGGAGTCTCCTTTTTCTTTCCAGAACATCGGGTAGCAGAAAGCGAGACGACAGTCTCTTTCCCCGAATTGATATTGTTACTTCCAAGATTACCCGCACTCACATGACGGTTAGCGGTAGAGACAGCCCCCAGGTGGGTATTAGTATTATGCATGTTCTTAGTAGTACTCGCCTCTTTCCTTATCCCTGAACCATGATTTGCTTTCCGCTTTTTTTTATTGCGAACCAAAATAAAACCATCATCGGAATTAAGATCAATGCCAGAAAAGTCCACAAGGGATGGTTGGGTTTCCACGGTGGGGCCAGAGACATCACGGGGCGTATTGTCGGAAACCGGTGACAGGGTTGAACACACAGGGTTACTATTGTCAATGGCACTGGTCGGGGCGGATGCATTATTAACCTTAGTACCTGCATCAGTATTTTCTTTGGAAGGAGGGGTACACTGGATGCTAGAGGGGCTTCCATCATTAACAGGTGGGGTAGTATGGACGACTTTAGGGTTTCTAGGAAGATTCCTCTTAATAATAGGACAATCACGCCTAAGATGGCCTTCCTTGCGGCAAAGGAAGCATGCATTCAGACCACCCAAGACCTCAAGAGGACAGGTAAAAGACTCATTCGCAATATCAACCACAATAGACTCAGGGATTTCTTTGCCAGGTAACAGAGAGATGAGCAGTCTAGCGTCCATATTGGGGACAAGCCGCGCAGATTCGTCCATACGGATCGTTTTTCCAAGCGGCTCCATCAACTGAGGCAAAAAATGCCAAAGAAAGGGCGGAACGTTTTTAACTAATACCCATCTGGGGGCAGCTAAAGCCAGCACCTCGTCATGGAGTACATCCGGCGACCATGCAAGAGCCCTAAAGGTTGATGCACCCACAGACCAGAATTGTCTTTTCAAAACTTCCTTTTGAGCCTCCGAATTAACAAAAAATACAACATACAGACCCTTTTGAATCTGTCTACAGAACGAAATATGGTAACCTAGCTTATTATTCCAGAAATTGTGAAACCAATCATCCATAAATTTCCTTGGCGGGCACTTATCAATTTCAGTGGCCGAAAAGAAAATTGCGAGATTACACAGCCTATTCTTTTCCTTTAATATTTCATCCAGCATATCAGAGTTAGGAATAATAGAAAGAGATACAGAGGGAGCCGAGGGGCTCTTACCAGCTTCTGATGGCGCTTCATTCGAGCTAGGGGAGATAACATCAAACCTAGCTTTACCATTGAAACCAGCCGTGGAAGCCACAGCCTCAGAAAACGATTTAGGTCGAGAAATGGTGGGTGCAATACCGGCTTCACCGTCATTGCAACCATCAAGTAAATTCTGCACACGCGATCCATTATGATCGCCTGTGTCTTCATAACGCGCAGTAGAGGAGGGAGCTGGGGAAGCGGGCCGAGGTGCCAGGTGTTGCCCGGAGCCGCCGGGATCACCCGCGGCTGCAGGTGGTGACGCCACCATCAGGCAACTTGCCTGATAGACGTCAAGATTTTTTCAAACTTGCTCTGCAATTTTTCGCACAATTCGCTCCGTTTTTCGCACAGTTTTTCACCGGTTCATGTCCGTTCCAATTCTTGTTGATGCTCTGCAAAAAGGATTAGAAAATCTGTTTGATGGCAACACACACAAGAGCACAAGAAACAAACGTTAGTGTTAGCAACAAAAGATTATCCTAAACAGGCATATCAAGAGAGATATTAAGCATGAAATAGAAAGCATATAAACATAAAATGAAATAGCTAATCAAGATGCTCATAGTTGCTCCTCCCTTGTTCCTCTCCTCTCCAAGTCCCAAATGAGTGTAGCTCTCAGCAGCTTTTTGCACTATGGATGCTTATGGAGGATTGAGATTTAATACTAAGCTTCAAATATGAAATGAAAAGCTAAATACTATGCTAGAGTAGATAGTGATGCTATGAAAAAGCTCTATGCTAATGCCAGTATAACAACAATACTCTAAAATGCTTCTCCTTTTGCTTGAGGAGAAGGGTTCTATTTATAGAAGAAATAGGGAAATGAAGGGTTAAGATTGAGCAATCTTAACAAGGGTTAGGATTGAAAGTTGGGGATCCATGTGCACAATTGGCACCAATAAAATGGTGACAAGTGTCAACATAGGATTGGGTTGAGAGAAGAGGTTGGAGGCATTAAAGGCCTGAGAAGACCTCATGGTTATCTAGAAGGTAAGGGTCAAGTCTAAATTAAGATTACCCACTGGATTAGGAGTTAATGCAAGGATAAACCTTTGTGCAAATGATTAAGAGATAATCATGGTCAAAGCATTAAAGGCTTGATGAGACCCTTGGGTTGGGTAGAGGTTGAGTCAAAACAAATGTTTTAACCATGTGGGAGGGTTTGAGGTAACCATTAATGGTTATTGGAGACTTTGGGGATTAAGTGGTTGAAGGTTGAAAGCCTTCAATGGTTATCAAAGACTTTGAGCCATTTAGTGGTTGAAGGTTGGAAGCTTTCAAAGGTTATCCAAGACTTTGAGGGTTAATTTGTTGAACACACAAAGCATTAATTGCTTTTCAAAGACTTTGGAGTCTTTGAGAAGTGACTCCATTTTGCTTAGGAATGTGACAATAATTAGGGGATGGATTAAGTTAATTAGGAAGGGGTTAGAAGAATCTAGAAGGGGATTAGATTTTGCAAGTGGATTTGGTGGGTGAGGGAAAATAGGATTTTATTAAAATAAAAATTCATTTATTTCAATAAATGTGTGCAAGTTGTATTTGGATAAATATTCAAATAAATATTAATTTATTTAAATGAGAAAAAGGAAGACAAAGCATTAAAATGCTTGAAGACTTTGAGGGGAACCATTAAAGGCTTGAAGACTTTAAGGAAAACCATTAAAGTCTTAAGAAGACTATAGAAGGAAGCCATCAAGTTTGAAGACTTTAAAGCCATCAAGTTTGAATACTTTAAGGGAAACCATTAAAGGTTTCAAGTGGGTGAGGATAAATAGGATTTTAAATAAATAATTTATTTAAAATAGTTGTGCAACTTGCTTTTGTAGGAAAATACAAGTGGGTGGAGGATAAAGGTGATTTAAATAAATTATTTATTTAAAATAATTGTGCAACTTGCTTTTGTAGGAAAATACAAGTGGGTGGAGGATAAAGGTGATTTAAATAAATGATTTATTTATTTAAATGTGAGAGGTGGGATTTTGGGGGTTTTAAATAAATATTAATTTATTTAAATGTGAGAGAAGATTTAATTAAATAAATATGATTTATTTATTTAATTAATGGTCTGAATTTGGTTAAGTGAATTAAATCAAATAAATTGAATAATTTATTTAATTAATAGGAGAATAGGGTTAAGATGAATTAATTAAATATTAATTTAATTAATTATTAATTGATGGTTAAATAATCAAATAAATACTAAGTATTCATTTAATTAAGTGGACAGATTTATGTGACTACATTTGCCCCTCTTTGAGACGGTGCGGTTTATCGCGTCGTTTCAAAGAAAGAAAAATAGGTGTGAAGAAATGCCCCATAAAATGTAAATTTAATGGGTGGTATGCCCCCTCGAGGGATGGGCCGAATTTTTTTGAAAAATCGGGCGATCTCTCGAAAAAGAATGAAAAGCGGAGGGGAGGTAGAATAGAAGAAATTAGAACTAATGATGAAAGAATGGGAGAAAATGGAGTGAATATGAAGAAACAACAAGCCAACGAGTACCCTGAGGTCATGCAAGAGATACATAGCAGATGTAGTGTGGGGTTTGGATTGATGCTATACAATTGATCAAAATTGGTTGGACAATCTGGTGCAATCGGTTGAATTGCCCCGGTCAAGTCAAAGCGTGACAGTTGATGTCAGTTGGTCGCTTGAACATGATAAAGTCTGAGTAAGTGAATCAAAGTGACCTGATGGTGACTTAGACAATTGATGTAATTGCCCGATGAAGTCAAGGTATATGAAGCAAAATACTCGTTGAGACGTAGACAATTGATGTAATTGTCCGTTGGATTGTGTTTGATTGGTGGATCAATTGATAGTGTGTGCGTGTGATGGATGGTTGTGGGGAATCATGGCAGCCCCGTTGAGACTAGGTCATTATGATAAATGCCTGATGTAGTCTAGGATTACCATGATCGATTACCTGTTGAGACCCGAAGATACTTGATCAGAGTATCTGTTGATAGTCTAGGTGTGTGGGAGTCGATGTATCTGTGCAAATAGAGTAACTTTCTTGACTTATTGGATGACTTAGGATAGGAAACACAATCCCTCCTATTTAGAGATGGATGTTGATGAACGTGGCTTGATTAGGTTAATTGGGACATGATGTAGGGTATGTGATGGTGATTATCGAGATGGGGAGGGTGGGGGGGGTTCAATGTTAGATAGAAGAAATGGAGGACCTATTACATTCCTATGGAAGAAGAGGAAAAATAGAGTATCCATTGTCATTACTATGTATGAATGATATGCAGCTATTTATGAATGTATGGATGGATGGAATGCAACGGAATGCAATATATACAAATGAGATGGAATGATGATCCATGGTGCTTTATTTTTCATCATTGAGCTTTAAAATGTTGTAAGAAAATACAAGCAACTTGACATAAAGATTCAAGATGACCAGAGTATTTCTTACATGGATTTTTATATAGCAAGTTAATACAAGCAACTTGATATAATGGATCAAGTTGACCTGAGTATTGCTTGCGGAACAGACAAGGATTATCTCCGTTCATGCATGACTTGGATCGTCCTCCTTGATCTTAGGCTGATCATATCCTGAGACAAGTGCATACCGTACTAAGAAATAAAAACCTTTATCCAAATTGGATGAGGAGGAACCAAAGAATGAGCATTGTACCTGTAAACAAACAATATATACATAAAGAATAAAGAATATGGATCCTTGGTAATGGTTCATGCCCATATGGTCGAGGTATACGCTGTAGTCAGCAAGCCGTAATGATCTATGACTGCATTTGGCATAAGATCACGTAGCTTGGTGAACTTCCCACGTAGACACCATTAGTACATGCCCCAGAACTTATCGGAAATAATGCGCAAATGATACAAAACAATGCTGAAAGATCCTAATATAAATTACTAGACCAGAAATCAACCAAGTATTTGATAGTGTAAATAGAATTTTCTTGTCAAAGAAAATGTCATCTTGTCTTTGTTTTTGTAAGGAAGGATGCATCCTTGTTTAAAGACAGTTTCTGATTGTTTGATGTTGATTGGTTTGATTGATAAATGGTCATTTTGTTAAGTATGTCGCAATTTTTGTTTGGGATCTTCTCAGATGGGTATGTACAATGTATTGTCGTGTTTTTGTTGGATTTTTCAATGGTTTGTCGATGTTTTTGGATTTTGAATTGTTTTGAATGTTTTTGGTATTTTTGTTGAGACATTTTTGAATGTTTTTGGATTTTTGATGATTGCCTGAATGAAGAGCGTAATGACACATAAGAAAATGTAGAATCCACTTCCATCAATAGGTTAAAGGCATTGCCCCCAGTTTTAGACATGACTATGAAAAAGCGGGATGCAAGATGTATGGAGTACTATCATAATTGCAGAGGAATAACAAGCCATGGTTGATGGATGGATGGATGTATGTATGAAGTAGATGTGATCGCCACAAGTCTGAAAGATAATGGAGCCATAGCCTTTACGAGTGGCGCCTGTTTGCCAGGTTTTCACCATCGTTCTTACCCAAGGTGCCACCGGAGTGGTTGTTCACCGTTTGGATGCATGATTTTTCTTTACTTTTTTGAATGTTTTTATATTTTCTTCAGGACATTTTTCTGAATGTTTTTTGGTATTTTCTGATAGGCAGGGGAGCCTGATGCTCTATACAGCTTATGTGTAAAACCGTTTGAGGTGCATGCTGTTGATTGGATCTGTGAGCGGTTCTCCGTCTGATGTAGCCAACTGATATGCCCCGGACCCAAATACAGCAGTGACAACATATGGGCCTAGCCAATTTGATTCAAACTTGCCTTGATGTTCTCTGTTTGGTTGGTTGCGAGGATTCTCTCGAAGAACAAGATCACCTACCTCAAATGTACGAGGTCTAACTCGGTGATTGTAGCTTCTACTCATGCGCTGCTGATAGGCTTTGAGATGGTTGTATGCAGCTTGTCGCTTCTCATCAAGTAGCTCCAAGTCCTGAAGGCGTGAGACTCTGTATGCGTCATCATCAATGAGATTGTGCAAGGAAACCCGTAAGGATGGTATCTCAACCTCAATAGGTAAGATAGCTTCTGCACCATAGACCAATGAATAAGGAGTTGCACCTGTAGGGGTTCGAATGCTAGTTCGATATGCCCATAATGCTGGATTCAATTGAACATGCCAATCACGACCGACATCATTGACTGTCTTCTTTAGGATTCTCAATATGTTTTTATTGGATGCTTCGGCCTGACCATTGCCTTGTGGGTAATAGGGAGTGGAAAAGCGGTGTTGGATATGAAATTTCTCACAAAGCTCACGGACATCCTGATTTTTGAAAGGAAGACCGTTATCTGTGACAATGGACATGGGCACACCATACCGGCAGATGATGTAATTGAGGATGAATGAGGCGATCTGCTTGCCGGTGACTTGAGTAAGTGGAACAGCTTCGATCCACTTTGTGAAATATTCGGTAGCGGTAATAATGAATTTATGGCCGTTGGATGAAGATGGATGGATTTTACCCACAAGATCAAGACCCCATTGACAAAAAGGCCATGGTGTTGTGATTGGTTGCAGTTCTTGTGCTGGTGCATGTATCAGGTCGCCATGAACTTGACATTTCTTGCATTTCCTGACAAAGTAGTAGGAATCCTTTTCTATAGATGGCCAATAGTATCCAGCTCGCATGAGTTTCTTGGCTAGTGATGGACCACTTGAGTGAGTCCCGCAAATTCCTTCATGTACCTCTTCCAAAGCCTTTGTTATCTCATCTTGTTCCAGACATCGAAGGAGAGTACCATCAAGACTACGTCGGTATAGGGTTTCGGCAATAATGGTATATCGAGCAGTTTGGCGAATGAAGGTTTTACGTTGGTTATTTGATTGGTTAGGAGGAAGGGTGTGATCGCGGAGATAGGTGTAGAACTCACCGTACCATGGGGATTCGGAACCGACAAGGCGACATATTATTTCGGATTCAGGGATATCATAAGCGGGGATCCAAAGCTGTTCTACCAAGAACTCGTAGCGTGTTGAATTCTATGGAAGATCTAGTAGAGATGCGATGGTAGCCATAGCGTCAGCAGCTCGATTCTGATCTCTTGGTATCTGCTCAAAAGTGATAGTAGTAAATGATGTCTTTAGATTGTCCACCATTTGCTTGTATGGCATGAGTTTATCATCTTTGGTCTGATACTCATCTGTTGCTTGTCGAATGACTAGTTGGGAATCGCCATATACTTGCAGTTCTTTTAATTTCCATTGTATGGCTAATCTGAGTCCTGTGATCAAGGCCTCATACTCTGCTATGTTGTTTGTGCATGGAAATGTGAGCCTGTAAGACTTCGAGATGCTATCACCTTGAGGTGTGATAAACAAAATGCCTGCCCTCGAGCCGTGCCTAGTGTATGAACCATCAAAGTATAGTTTCCATGGTTTTGCTGTTGTGATCATGAATATCTCTTCATCTGGAAAATTGGAAATGAGAGGATGATAGCCTATGAGTGGTGCATCGGCCAGCTGATCTGCAATAACTTGACCTTTGATAGCTTTACGGTCCACATACTCAATGTCAAATTCACTTAGAATCATTACCCATTTGGCCAAGCGACCTGTCAATGCTGCTTTGCTGAGTAAATACTTGAGTGGATCAATCTTTGCAATGAGTTGTACCTTGTGTGTTAATAGATAGTGCCGCAATTTAGTGGCTGCCAGGATTACTGCTAGGCAAGCTCGCTCAATAGGTGTGTAATTGAGTTCATAGCCAACCAGTGTACGAGAGATGTAGTATACAACACACTCTTTGCCTTCTGCATTATGTTGTGCCAGTAATACACCTAATGCTGTACTTGTCGCTGAGATATAAAGTAACAACGGTCTACTTGGATCTGGTGGCATCAACAATGGTGGATTCATGAGATAGTCTTTAAGCGCCTGAAATGCTTGCTGGCATCGGGCATCCCACTGAAAGCGGATGTTCTTGTGTAGCAGGTGTGTGAAGGGGTGACACTTATCAGCCAATTGTGCAATGAATCTGCGGATGGATTGAAGCCGTCCTTGTAGTGTCCTTAGCTGACTGATATTCCTTGGAGGTGGCATGTCCATGATTGCCTTAACCTTTGCTGGATCGACCTCAATACCTTTGCTTGAGACAATGTATCCTAGAAGCTTCCCGGAGGTCACTCCGAAGACACATTTCTTTGGGTTGAGTCGAACATGGTATTCTTCCAGTCTATCAAAGATTTTATCTAAGATGTGAAGATGTCCTTCTCTAGTAAGTGATTTTGCTAGTAAATCATCCACATAATCTTCCATCATAGTATGCATCATGTCATGGAAGATGGTGGTCATTGCTCTTTGATAGGTTGCTCCTGCATTCTTTAGACCAAAAGGCATTACATTCCAGCAGTATGTGCCCCATGGACATGTGAAGGCTGTCTTATGTTGGTCCTCTGGTGCGATCTTTATTTGATTGTATCCTGAAAAGCCATCCATGAGTGAAAGCATGGCATGTCCTGCTGTCAAATCTACTATGATGTCAATATTTGGTAGAGGGAAGTCATCCTTAGGACATGCTTTATTTAGATCTCTGAAGTCTGTACAAATGCGGATGCCCCCTTTTGGTTTGCCAACTGGCACAATATTGGAGATCCATTCTGCATAATCAATTGGTCTAATGAAACCAACATCCAGGAGTTTCTTGAGTTCTGTTTTGACTAGCACGGCAATCTGAGGATGCATCTTACGAAGCTTCTGCTTGACAGGTTTGGCTCCTTTTGCTACTGTGAGATGATGCATGACTAAATCAGGATCAAGCCCAGGCATGTCTGCATATGACCATGCAAAGTTGATCTGACGCTTCTGGAAGAACTCTATAAATTTAGGCTGTTCCTCTGGAGTGAGAAGGGATGCCAGATGTATAATATGAGGGTTTTCAGGAGTCCCCACATTGTATTCTTTGGTCTCCTCAATGAGGATCGTTGATCGTTCCTGTTGTGTATTAGCAGGGAGAATGTCAAACCCTTCATCCTCAGGCGCCTCAGAGAGGTTTTCACCGTTGGATACGCTCTTTCTTTTTACTTTTGTTGGATCAAACAGTGCCACAGTGTGGTTTTCACTGGAAGATCCATGTTTTAATGTTATATTTTTGCAGCTGAAGGGTTTGGCATCCGCCCCGAAGTATGCTGCGCTATTAAGTTCAATGGCGAATCCAGCTTTGTGATCCCCGCTTGGTAGATTATCCCTTAATTCCAAAAAGTCAATGATAGCCTCATCGTTTTGGAAGAGGTCAAGACATGGGGGATTTGGTTGGTTCCATTCGATGAGTTCAGGGTGGATAATGGGCATTACTTCATCGATTAAGTTAAGTGCGGGAGATGTATCAGTGAGGGTTAAGACAGTGTGGTGAAGGTCGTTGATGGTACTCTCCCTGTCAGAATCAGACGTAGGATGAGACGTAGGGTCTGTGGAAGATGTTTCCAGCTCAGGTACCCAAGTGGTCTTTATCTGTGCTTCTCCGTAAACAGGAATGTCTTTGCGTGGCGGAGGTGGTGACGTGTCTTCCTCATCTGATGTGTTAAGCTGTACAGAATCAAATTCCCACTCATGTGAGTCAGTCTCTGAATCACTCTCCAGCATCCGATTGCTATACCATACTGGGATGTCTTTGGAGTTAAACACGGCAGGTGTGATTGGTTTATGTATCCTTGTAGTGATCGGTGCTGCAGGAATTGTGATGGGGTTTAATGGATTTGTCACTGGAAGTATCGGTAATGGTGACTCAGTGGCTTCTGCTGGAACTACTGGTGCCATAGATGCTGCTGCGGGTTCCAATATAGTTGCTGCTACAAATGGTGTTGCTGATAGGATTACTGGTTCGTTTGATGGGATGAGTGACATTGGTGATGGTGGAGTTGTGAGCCTTGAGGGGGCAGTGGGGATAGTGCTTGATGGTGCTTTGATTATGAAAGGTATCCTCTTTGCAGTAGGTGGGCAAAATGGTTTGCTGGGTTTTCCTTTGAATCTGAGTTTAGGAAGGATCTCTTTTTCAAAGCCAAGGCCTGTATTACCTTTGGGCTTGAATTCTGGTAGTAGAGGTTTGTGTCGTCCTTGTTTGCAGTATCCCAAAGCACTCTGACCATCATATCCCATTCTTTTCATAATGAGGAGGCCTTTGCCATATTGTTCCGTAGGAAGTGTAACTTGCGGTTTGTCAGTGGTGATGGGATCTTTATAGATCCAGTCCGCCAGGTCCTCATCTTGTGTTTCTTCCTCTTGACTCTTGACTCCAGATCAGAAGGTTGCGTGTTCGATTCACGTCGGGTTCACCAAATGATGCTCTGCAAAAAGGATTAGAAAATCTGTTTGATGGCAACACACACAAGAGCACAAGAAACAAACGTTAGTGTTAGCAACAAAAGATTATCCTAAACAGGCATATCAAGAGAGATATTAAGCATGAAATAGAAAGCATATAAACATAAAATGAAATAGCTAATCAAGATGCTCATAGTTGCTCCTCCCTTGTTCCTCTCCTCTCCAAGTCCCAAATGAGTGTAGCTCTCAGCAGCTTTTTGCACTATGGATGCTTATGGAGGATTGAGATTTAATACTAAGCTTCAAATATGAAATGAAAAGCTAAATACTATGCTAGAGTAGATAGTGATGCTATGAAAAAGCTCTATGCTAATGCCAGTATAACAACAATACTCTAAAATGCTTCTCCTTTTGCTTGAGGAGAAGGGTTCTATTTATAGAAGAAATAGGGAAATGAAGGGTTAAGATTGAGCAATCTTAACAAGGGTTAGGATTGAAAGTTGGGGATCCATGTGCACAATTGGCACCAATAAAATGGTGACAAGTGTCAACATAGGATTGGGTTGAGAGAAGAGGTTGGAGGCATTAAAGGCCTGAGAAGACCTCATGGTTATCTAGAAGGTAAGGGTCAAGTCTAAATTAAGATTACCCACTGGATTAGGAGTTAATGCAAGGATAAACCTTTGTGCAAATGATTAAGAGATAATCATGGTCAAAGCATTAAAGGCTTGATGAGACCCTTGGGTTGGGTAGAGGTTGAGTCAAAACAAATGTTTTAACCATGTGGGAGGGTTTGAGGTAACCATTAATGGTTATTGGAGACTTTGGGGATTAAGTGGTTGAAGGTTGAAAGCCTTCAATGGTTATCAAAGACTTTGAGCCATTTAGTGGTTGAAGGTTGGAAGCTTTCAAAGGTTATCCAAGACTTTGAGGGTTAATTTGTTGAACACACAAAGCATTAATTGCTTTTCAAAGACTTTGGAGTCTTTGAGAAGTGACTCCATTTTGCTTAGGAATGTGACAATAATTAGGGGATGGATTAAGTTAATTAGGAAGGGGTTAGAAGAATCTAGAAGGGGATTAGATTTTGCAAGTGGATTTGGTGGGTGAGGGAAAATAGGATTTTATTAAAATAAAAATTCATTTATTTCAATAAATGTGTGCAAGTTGTATTTGGATAAATATTCAAATAAATATTAATTTATTTAAATGAGAAAAAGGAAGACAAAGCATTAAAATGCTTGAAGACTTTGAGGGGAACCATTAAAGGCTTGAAGACTTTAAGGAAAACCATTAAAGTCTTAAGAAGACTATAGAAGGAAGCCATCAAGTTTGAAGACTTTAAAGCCATCAAGTTTGAATACTTTAAGGGAAACCATTAAAGGTTTCAAGTGGGTGAGGATAAATAGGATTTTAAATAAATAATTTATTTAAAATAGTTGTGCAACTTGCTTTTGTAGGAAAATACAAGTGGGTGGAGGATAAAGGTGATTTAAATAAATTATTTATTTAAAATAATTGTGCAACTTGCTTTTGTAGGAAAATACATGTGGGTGGAGGATAAAGGTGATTTAAATAAATGATTTATTTATTTAAATGTGAGAGGTGGGATTTTGGGGGTTTTAAATAAATATTAATTTATTTAAATGTGAGAGAAGATTTAATTAAATAAATATGATTTATTTATTTAATTAATGGTCTGAATTTGGTTAAGTGAATTAAATCAAATAAATTGAATAATTTATTTAATTAATAGGAGAATAGGGTTAAGATGAATTAATTAAATATTAATTTAATTAATTATTAATTGATGGTTAAATAATCAAATAAATACTAAGTATTCATTTAATTAAGTGGACAGATTTATGTGACTACACTTGTGATAGAAGTTGTTGATTTAATACCCCCATACTTGGTGATTTAATTTCCAACCTTTGTATAACATTGCACCAATAGTTGTATGATAAGTACCAATAATTGAATGAAATATACTATTTGTTGTGAAAAGTAACCAATCATGTGATGCCACATCAGCTGTACAAGTACTGGGGCCCTTTTGCACACCTATTAGTCTCACTTTTTTTTTTTTTTGGGGGGGGGGGGGTTGTTTTGGACACCTTGGCAAAACACATATTGATGTGGCATCATATTTGATGATGTGGCCGTGAAACCTTAGTTATAAGCAGGGGACTTGCCAAGTAAGCTGCTCTAAAAAAATCGGAGTGATTTGAAATTTCCACGTAAGATTTTGAGAAGCGCGAAGTTAGGGTGCAAAACTGTTGGGTCCTTTCCCCTAAGCAGTTAAGTTGCATACAAAGACAACCAAAACAAAATTGTTAAAATCCGATGTAGAATCTATGGATACACAAAGTTTTTTTTTTTAATATTGTAAAAATGCATTTATATAAATAAAAAGAAAGAATTTAGCTATACTGATTACTGGTATGCTTCCCCTAGTTAAAATTATGTTATTTTTATTAAGAATAAAAGATTTAACGTTGTTAAAAACCATCTTGATATTATTTTTTATTTTTATTTTTATTCAACTACTAAATTAAACATCATTCAATCAGTTTAATTTTTTTAATATCCATTTAAGTTAAAATGAAAAATTAATATAGATAAAAAATTTATATAAAATTCAAATAAAATCAAATCACATTTTAAAATTATATACAATGATTAAAAAAATAAAATTATAAATAAATATTTTTCTAAATACTAATTTTTTTTTAATATATAAATAGATTTTTAAAATATATGAATCATAAAAATAATTACAAATAAATTATATCAAAAAATAAAAAGTAATATTGTTGTTAATCAAACTTTGCTAACATTCGAATTAATCAAACTTTGTTGATTAATGTCATGTAATTAACTTCTTTGAATGGTTGTCATTGTAGTTGTTTAGGTTTACAATAAATTTAACACCTTAATTTAAGGTTTAAATTAAAGTATATTAGTAAATATGTATGTAGTTAGGTTTTTATTCAAAATATTTATAAAAATGCTTCTTTAATAATTTAATTATATTTTGAATTAAAAAATAAAATTTTATCGTCAAATAATGTTTTATTTAATAATTGGTTTATAAAACACGATTTAAATATTTATATTAAATATATAAAATGGTAATAGAGATTAATTTATTCATGACATTTTTTATTTAATTTTAGATTTATTTTGGGAGAATGCTTTAATATAATTATATAGTGATATGTAGCATATTTTTAGATTAAGTTTGGTTCTTTTGTCAAATTTTATTCATTTATATTTATTATGAATTTCACACATTACTATGCATTTGTTCTTATACTATCTTATCTACATTTGTTGTTATGCAATCCCATCATTTATTGGCCTAGATTGTCATACATTTGGTAATGTTCCCCAAGGACAACATCCTTTTTGTCTAGGGTCACTTATACAACACATAGGATTGGTCTCGCATGACAAGTATTTGAGTAAAAATTCAAATGAGTACTTTTGTCATTTATTCATAGTCATTAGGAGCCAAATTAGTACAATCATGTGTGATAATTTATGATTTGATATTTAAAAATATCCATTTTAGTATTAAGTCATATGTGGTCATCTTAGAACCATTCAAAATCCTAGAGCATACAAGGAGCATTTATAGGAACACTTTGCCTTTGAGTACTAAAAACATGAAATATTGCACATTAATCAACATCTAGATCAATTGTATGACTATATATTATTTATCAATCTTTCATGACCATAAATTCAATCTAATTAGGGGGTTGACCTAAGAGAGCTCTAGTATCTAGCAATCTCCCTAAGGCATTTTTAAATACTATCAATCCTTAATAATTAACAAGCTAGAAATAATGGTTTGTTAATGGACATCGATGGGTTAATCCACCAACTTCTAATGATGAAATGGTGGAATGGTCGGCTCTTGAATGTGGTTGGATCAAATTCAATTTTGACGAAGCTTTGAAAGGGAATCTTGACTTATCTGAAGTTGGATTTGTTGTTAAAGATTGGAAGAGATGAACGTTAGTATGGAGTAAATAGAGGCTTGACTCAATAATGAACAATGTTGCAAAAGCAAATGTGACTCTTCTTGCGATTAACTTAGCTAAGAAATTATTGGCTTCCTTGATCCATTTGGAGGGGGATTTGTTGATTATTATGAATGCTATTATTAAGGGTGGCTCCAAGAATTGGAAAATTGAGAAGTTGGTGAAAGTCGTTAGGGAATATTTATTATCCTTTGAAGAGTTTAAAATCTCTCATGTACAATAGGTGGGCAATATGGAGATGAATGACTTGTTGAAGTAGGTTGTCAAATTAGTGTCCAAGATAGAAGAGAAGATTTGGGAAGATTGTTGAGAGAGTAGATTGGATGAAGGGGTGGCTTCTTATGATGGTACGCGGGGAGTGTTGTTCTCATTAAATGATACTTGGTTGATTGTAGCCATAGTGAATTTTGGGAAGAGTGTGTCATGGCAATTTTAAGTGCAGAGTTATTTTGGCAACACTTTGAAATGTGTACTTTT